>NW_022900917.1:51831870-51832239 GCF_012274545.1 Fukomys damarensis
GGCTGCTGGTCCCACCCCAGCTCGATCACGGCCCGGACCTCGAATCCTCGGGGCCGAGGCGCGCAGAGCAGAGGGCGCCGCTCCGGAAACTTTTCTCCCGGGTCGGGCCGGGCGCGGAGCCTCCGACGAGGGAGCGTCACGGCCCGGAAAACCGCTTGTAGAACCGGAACGCTCTCCGTTAAGCGCCTGGGGCCTCGTCACTGAGCCCCGCGCCCGGGACGCACAAAAGGCGTCCCTCCTTCCCCTACGGACGGCTCACCTACACCACAAGACCCCACTCGACGCCGGCGCCGCAGCCTGCTCTGGTCCCCGGCTCCGACTTCCGAGACCCACGGGACCAAGAGTCGCGCGCCCAAGGCCCGCCCGCCA
>NW_022900917.1:51832303-51840018 GCF_012274545.1 Fukomys damarensis
CGCCTTCCGCCGGCGCAGGCGCGGGGTCAGCTGATCGGTCCCCATGGGGACGGAGGCGGGGACCAGGCCGGCGCAGGGTGGGCGAGCTGCTCCCTGACTGTGGCAGTGTCCAGGTTCCCACTCTGCAGGGTTGTCCGGACACGGCTGCCTCGCGATTAAGCTCACCACCTTTTCTGCCTTCGGGAAGTTCATGCCCAGGCACCCCCGCGTCAGTGGCACATTGTATTTCCGCTTTTGGTTTCTTAGTTCCTGTCACTTTTGACACAAAGGAGTCAGAAGAACCCAGTCTTTGAAGATTTCCTTCCCAGAACTCGCTGACATCTTGCTTTACCTCTTAAACAGCGAGCTCAGAAATATCAATCGCGCTACCCCTTGTCAGCACCTACTTATTTTTCTCTTACAATATTTGTCTTTGTCTTTTATTGCTCTTTGTTCACCTGAGCTAATATCCATTAGCTGTAGAGGGTTATAATGTGGTATAGCATAAAGGTAATAGCCATATTCAACCATAAAATCATAAAGATTTTTCTTAAGGGTTATGTATCAGGCACTGTTGTAAGAATTTAATATACATAGTCTTATTTGGTTTTTACATCAACCTATGAAGATAGATCCAGCATCCCATAAAAAAAGCGTAATATTACCTGAAAATATTCATAGTTATCATGGAATGCCATAGAGTTCATCACAAAAATGGCATTAACATACAAAGTAATTTATTTCTATCAAAATTACTAGTGCCACAATCTTGGTAAAACTAGGAGAACTTAATCTTGTAAAACTAGTAAAAATCTGAGCATAAAAGACATAACAAAGAAGATGCATACTGCCCAAAGAAAGCTTGTGGCTTACCTGAAAAAATAGGCATTTAAAAATAATTACAGAGGGTTGAGGATTTAGCTCAGCGATTCTGCTGCCTGCCTCTCTAAGCGCAAGGTCCCAAGTTCAAACCCAAGTACCAAAAAAATTTTTTTAATTAAAAAATCATTACAAAATAGATAGAAAAGGGGAAAAAAACTTTTTGCACTCATACAATTGTGTATATAGGAAATCCTCAAGAAGTGACCAAAAACTAAAACTAATATGCAATTATAACAAGGTTGCAAGATACAAGGTTAATGTATAGAAGTCAGTTGTTTTCTTATGTATCAGAAATGAACAATTGGAATCTGAAATTAAAGACAGTACTACTTATATTAGCACCAAAATAAAATGAAATAACAGTGACAAATCTAAAAAAATGTGTATAATATCTATGTGAGGAAAACACAGTTCTGAGAAAAATCTAAGATCTACACGATCGAAAGCTATACCATGCTCATTGATAGGAAGACTCAATATTAAGATTTCAGCTCTTCTCTACTTGATCTATAGATTTAACACAATCTCAATCAAAATCCCAGCAAGTTATTTTGTGGATATTAACAAACTAATTCTAAAGTTTTATGAAAAAAACAAAAGACCCAAGGGCCAAGGCAATACTGTACTAAAGAGAAAGTATGAGGCCTGACAGTAATGGTTTTAGGTTGACTACTATAATAAATTATCAAGGACCAGGTGGCTTAAATAACAGAAATTTACCTCTCACAGGTCCAGAAGCTAGAAATTTCAAGATCTTGCCTGAAAATCTGGAGTCTACTGAGGGTCACTTCCTGGTTTGTCCTTATGCCATTGATTCTTTATGTGTCAGAGAGAGGGATAGAGAAATAGTGAAGGATGGAGAGAGAATGCTTTCTCATGCTGGGTGTTTTGTTTGTTTGTTTCAAAACAATGTCTTGCTTTGTGGCTCAGGCTGGCCTTAAAAAGTAGAGCCCTGGCTTCCCTCAAACTCACTCAGGACCTTCGCTTGCAAGGCAAGCAGCAGCACAACTGAACTAAATCCCTACCCCACACCTGGCAATTCTTATAGAGGCTTTAATCCCATTATGAAGGTTCCATTCTCTTGACATAATTACCTCCCAAAGATCCCATCTCCAAATACCATCATACTGTGTAACTGGCTTCAACTTTGGGGAAAGGGACACAAACAGTTTATGGCAATACATAACTTCAGAACTTACTATAAAACTACGGTAATCAAGCTAGGCATGTTGGCAAATGCCTGTAATCTCAGCATTCCAGAAGGCTGAAGCAGATGGGTCACAAATTGAAGCCCAGCCTGAATAATTTAACAATTTATCATGGTTTAATTTGGCAGAAGAAGGAGGAGGAAGAAGGAAGAATTTGGCAGAAGAAGGGGGGGTGGGGGTAACAACAACCAAGAATAACAAAGCAGAGATACTGTTCAGTGTGAAGAGCCTCAGTTCAATCCCCTGCAAAACAAAACAAAAACTATAGTAATCAAGAGACTGGCGAAAAAATAGACAAATACTGTGTATCAATGGAAAATAAAACAAAACCCAGAAATAGACCCAAAAGTACATGTAAAAGATCTTTGATAAAGGAGAAAAGGCATTGGATGGGGGGAGAGAAAATCCTCACCTGGGAATGTAGCTCAGTGTCAGAATATGTGCTTAGCATGCATGAATTCTTGGGCTCAACTCCCACCACCATTAAAGAAAAAAAAAAGCCTTCTTAAAAAATGTGCAGAAACAACTGGACTACCACATATGGCAAATGAATCTAGATATAGATCCTCTACCTTTTATAAAATTTACCTTGAAATGGATCATAAGTCTATATTTAAAATGCAAAACTGTAAACATTTTAGAAGATAATAGAGGAGAATCTAGGTGACCTTGGGTTTAGCCCAAAGTTTTTAGATGCAACAACAAAAGCAACCCATGGAAGAAAAACCTGAAAAGTTGAATTTTGTTAGAATGAAAAGTGTTTGCTCTGTGGAAGACAATGTCAAGAGAATATAAGCTACAGACCAAAATACCTGCAAAAAAAAAAATCTAATAAGCAATTTGTATTCAAAAATGCATATAATGCTTAACCCTCAACAATTAGAAACAAGACAATTAAAAACTGGGCAAAAGATATGAACAGACATCTCACCAAAGAAAAGATAGATGGCAAATAAGTACATATATGTGTATGTATATATATATTCATTATCATATAACATTAAGGTATTGCAAATGAAAATGAGATATCACACTACATATGTACTAGAATAGCTAAAATCCAAAACAACTAGCAGTGGAGCAACAAGAGCTCTCATTTGTTGCTGCTGGAAATGCTGAATAGTACAGCCACTTTGGAAGACAATTTGGAAGTTTCTTAAAAAGATAAACACAATCTTGTCATATGAATTATTAATCATGTTCAAATGTGTAGGTTATGTCCAAACAAAAACTGAAGATGAATACTTACAGCTGCTTTATTCATCACTGCCAAAAATAGGAAACAACCAAGATGTCCTTCAGTAGGTAAACAGAGAAACAACTGTGGTATATACATATGTTACCATATGCACCAAGTTGGTAGTCTCACAACACCAAGGAATGAAGTCACCAATAAAAGGAGAAAGTTAGGAGAGTTTTATTGGAAATAATAATAAGAAGGATAGTTTCTGGATTTCCAGGAGGAGTCCCAAGTGGGTAGCTGCCCAGGCTTTTTGTCAAGGGCATTTTATACAGCAAAATCACAACTTGGGTAACTACAGGTCAAACTACAATCAACCTGTAGGATTACAAGCATAATGCTTAACTAATATTGGTCTAATAGGGAAAGCAAGGCACATAGCAAGGGTATACAATGAGCACAGCTAACTTCAGTTTGTCTGTAACTTTTAACATAGAACTAAGGCGTTCCTGAAAAGGGATGGGAGTATGGGTCAGGGTGTTTTGGTCATCCATGCATTTGTTTGATGCACTACAGGCTCGCTAAACCCGTGGAGCTAATTACAGTATAATCTCAAGCTTCCGTTTATCTCTAAGGAGGCTCTCATGGCAGGCTCCCTTAAAATTTGTCTAAGCCACAAATCTTGATGTGTCTCATGTTTTGCACTGACCTCTTCAAGGGCCTGATGCTTCTCTGACTGCCTATTTGATATCTAACTTAAGTGGAATATCATTCAGCAATTCAAAAAACAAGCTATCAAGCCACAAAAAGATGTGAGAGACTCCTAAAGCATTTTGCTAAGTGATAGACAAAGGTCTAAAATAGCTACATATTGTGTGATTCCAACAACAAGAAATTCTGGAAAAAGGAAAAAATTAGAGAGACAGTCAAACACACACACACACACACACACACACACACACACACACAGGAGAGGGATAAGCAGTTGAAGCACGGGGGATTTGTAGCGATAAAGGCAGACACATGACATCCTCCTCTGTCAAAAATCATAGGATATCATATATATTTGGTGTTCATTGTTTATTTGGTGTTTGTTTGAAACAGAAATGTTTGAAGTTTCATAACTGTTTGGTGTTTCAAAAAATATTGCATTTCCTGAGTGAAAAATAATCTCTTTGTTATGCTAATGACACTGTTCAAGAAGTTTCAAGGTGGAGACTGGTCCACAGTAACACCAAGCATCTGACTAGGGCTGAAATTTTTGGCTCCAAGCCCCAATCTCCAGAAAAGTCTGAGTTTATATGCTTGAACGATGACTTAATCAACCATTCCCTTATAAGGAAACCCCAAATAAATTCTGAATGCCAAGGCTAAAGGGGGTAGATATGCCCTCTAACTCCACAGGGGTGAAGGTTCTTGCCCTTTAAGACCCTTCCAAACATTGCCCTATACACTTCTTCATCTGTTCATTTGTATCTTTTACAATAAACCTGTAGTCATAAGTATAATGCTTCCAGTGAGTTCTGAGTCATTCTAGCTAATTATTGATTCTGAAGAAGGGTTATGAGGACCCTCAAACTTGTAGCCAAGTAGCTTGCAGCTACAAGTAAGGGCAATTTTTTGATGACAGTGATGGCTAATCTTGATTGTCTATTTGAATGGACTATGAGATACCTAGGAGATTAGTAAAGCACTCTGTTGTCTGTGAGAGTGTTTCCAGAGATGACTGGCACACAGGCCAGAAAGCAGAGGGGAGAAGAAATGCCCTCACTGTGGGTGGCACCATCCAATAGTTTGCAGCCTGGATGGAATGAAGTGAAGAAGGAGGAAGTCAGTCTGTGCTTAAAAGCTTAGTTCTGCTTGAGTGGATTTGTCTTTTGCAGCTGCCATCACCTGTGGACATCAGAGTCCAGCTTCCTCCGCCTTTCAAAGTAGACTGAGCTGCTTCTGCACCCTCTGGTTCTTCAGTGTGAAGAGGTACTGTGGGCTATCCTACATCTTATCCATAAGTCAACCTAATGAATCATTCATATCTATATCTATATCTATTCTATCATATATATAATAGTCTGTTAGTAGGGTATATGTTTATTCTATTGGTAGGATATATATTTTTATTCATATGATATATATAATATATATTTTATTAGGAGGACATATATATTATTTTCCTGGAAAATGCATATATTCATATTTTACTGGTTCTGTTCCTCTAGAGAACACTAACATGTACAAAGATCTTTTCTTTATCATGTGAGATATGGGTAGTATAATTAAACTGAATTCTAGAACACTTGTTTTTTTGACAGAATTGAACACATAGAGTGGACAACACAAAGAGTGGACTATGAAGTAAAGTATGGGCTTTAGTTACTAACATTATATCAATATTGGTTCATCAGTTATAACAAGCATACCACATTAATATATTTTTATAAAGAATAAACAATATATGGGATAGAGGGCATATAAAGGAACTCTAGCTTTAGGTGAATTTTTCTGTGAACCTAAAACTAAAACTGTTCTAAAATTAAAGATAATATAAAAATTGAACATAATTAGACAAATAACGTTGAAATAGATATTTGAGGGAGATGCTCAGGAGACTGAAAAAATATTATGAGGAATCAAAAATAGTCTAGAAATTCAGAGGATGTTCCCTTAAAGATATGACTTTTAAACTGAAGAGTAGTAATTAGCCAAAAAAAAAAAAAGAGATAATATTCTAGGCAAAGAGAATAGAAAATGCAAAAGCACTAGAGTTGAGTTGAATGTTAATGCATGTCAGGAGCTGAGAGGCTATCAGGGCCAGAATACCAGCAGGAATGCTTAAGAGGCTAATGATTCAACTACTGAAGAAGTAGGAGGAACTGTACCGAAACCACTGGAAAAGATTACATGATCAGATTTGCATTTAATATGTTTACTCTGTTTCTTAGAAGATAGAAGGAATGTAGAGATAAGTCTGTGCTACAGTTTAGATGTGGTTTGTTTTCCAAAGAATCATGTGATGGTTTCCAAGTTGCTGGTATTAAGAAAGGAGAGAAGGAAAGGGAGAGGGAGAGGGAGAGACAGGTTGGAGTTGAGCTTCTAGATTCCAGCCACCCTTACATCTCAGTTTTCTCTTTTGAGTAACAGATGATACAAGTTCATGCCACCCACCTAGTTCCTTTCCATTTCTATGCCTTGTTGTAATCCAGCCAAGGGAGGTCCCATCAGAGTGTGAAGAGATAGGACCATCCTCCAAATATGAGCTAAAATAAATCTCTTTACTTTATAACATGCTTAGCCTCAGGTATTTTGTTATAGGAACAGAAGATAGGGGGAGACATACTAAAAACAGTATGGAGTAGTCCTACTGTATGAATTAGAGATGGATGAAATCAGAAATTTAAATAATGTCAAAACAAAAATTCAGGAAGTCTTGTTGGGTGGTCAGATATGGATTCATTATAGAAAATATCTGAGTACCAGATTTCTGATAAGAGCAAAGAAGTGAGTATTGGCACATTACTGAGGTAAGCTACACTAAGATGTACAAATACAAGAGGTGAGATGATTAGAAGTTTATTTTCAGATTTATTAAATTTGAAGTGGCATGTGAGTTACCAGTTGTGATATGCTGAATAATGACCCTTCAGAGATGATCACATTCTAATACCTGAAACTGTAACTGAGTGGAGAGGAAGAGAAGAAGAGAGGGAGAGGAAAGGGAAAGGGAAAATGAATCTCACTGCATTGCTCCATGCTAGACTTGCGCACATCTCATCATTCTGGCAACTTTCTGAAACAGTTCTGGAAAGTTCTTTTATGAACATTTAGTTAAACTGTTACAGCTACCTTGAAGGCTTTAGTTCATTCAAAATATTTACCTTTCATGGTCATTTTGACTTTGGGGAAGAACCAGAACTTCAGGATGCTGGACCTAGAATAAGGTAGATGAGGACACACTATAACGTTTTTATAAGCTGGCTTTCCATTAAATGGCAGTTGGCAGCATTCATTGTAGTTTTTATTATACTTTGTCAATACATTAATGAAAGAGGACTTTCAGAACTGCTTCAAAAAATGGCAGGAAGGGGACTGGGGACTTAGCTCAGTGGTTCTACCACCTGCCTCATAAGTGCAAGGACCCAAGTTCGATCCCTGGTACAAAAAAAGAAAAAAGAAAAGAAAAAAATGGCAGGAAGACTGGGATAAGTGTTCAAAACAAGGGAGAGTATTTTGAGAAAGATTAATGGCAATGTGCTTTTTATTGTAATATTTTTAAACATTTTATTAAACATTCACTATATTTCTGATCACCCTTTGTATGTTTCAGTACACTCAGGGATTTCTTTTTGTATCAAGATTAATTATGAGAACTGAAAATGCAAAACAGTTTTTAAAAAAGAGAAAGGCAAACTGACCATAAAAAGAAGTATGATATCTATATGATTTTTTTTTTTTTTTTTTTTTTTTTTTTT
>NW_022900917.1:51840211-51854838 GCF_012274545.1 Fukomys damarensis
TTTTTTTTTTTTGAGATGGGCTCACTATGCAGTTTAGGCTGCCCTTGAATTCACAGCAATCCTCTTGCCTCAGCCATCTGAGTGCTGGGATTACAGGAGTACTCCACCACACCCAGCTTACATGCTTCATTTTTGAAGGCCCAAACCATGATCACAGTTTAGCTACAGTCATTTATTTTCCAGAATATATTTAGTTCTTCAGGATTTTCGGTAGTCAGAAACAAAATAAGTATATTCTAACAATTAGCACGGTAGTGTATGATTAGCCAAAGATACTACTGCATATGAAAATCACTTTCCCATTCCACGCTATGCCTAAAATACAGTTGCTCCTTATTCCAAACTCTCCCTCTTAGGTCTCTTTCTGGTTTATGATGGGGCTTATGAATAGGAATACTGCATATAGGAATAATTACTACAAGTTTTTATCCCATTTTCAGAACTGAGAATCTCATTGTTTTACGTTTCCTGAAATAATGATATAATACTATCAAAATTAGTACTATCAAAGTTAGTATCACTGCTCTTTGTACAGATTTCATCATAAAGCTCAAAAAGAGTCAATCATTTGCCTGTCACTTGCTCTGCTGAATAATGTAACTTCCTCTTCTTTTTCAAAATCTCAGCCACATGACAAACCCAAACTGCCCTAAACTCCTTATAATATCAGCCTTTGTTCCGGAACACATTTCCTCCTGAGAATTTTTTGTAATATCAGCAAGACTACAGACAGTATTTTGTTAAATAGTAAAATCATCTTAAAACAGTCCTCAGCTGACTATCTTGGAACAAATTTATGTAGATTTTAAAGAGTTGCACTTGAAAGCAAATGAGTTCCTGAAAACAAGCATGCAAATCAATTTATCTATTCAGTACTTTGTAAATGCACAAGAGTGTTTCCTCCTTAAAAAGAATACTTAAAATATGTTACTGTGTAAAACCTAGGTACTTGTGAAAAGTAAATATTGATTCCTTGGTTAATATGATTTTTTAGGTTTATATTCAGTAGAAAATATTCTTGTGTAAGTTATAAGTCTCTATTATAAAATTAAACATTTTCCCAGTAGTGATTTTGTAAGGTTAATTGTATGTTTTAATTTTTTTTTTCTGGTACTAGAGAAGAAACTCAGGGAATTCTACCACTGAAGTATATCTATCCCTAGTCCATTTATTCATGTATTTATTTATTTATTTTGGGGTACCAGGGATTGAACTTGGGCCCATGCACTTGCGAGGCAGGCCGTGGAAACACTGAGCCAAACCCCCAGCCCTTAATTTTTATTTTGAGACAAGGTCTTCCTAAATTGCCCACACTGGGATTGAACTTGTGATTCTCCTGCCCCAGCCTTATGAGTACCTGGGATTACAGGTGTGTACCACCACACCTGGTACAAGGTTATTTTAAAACTTCCATTATAGATTATTTTGCTACAGTGAAAAGATCATCTAAACTGACTATTCTATCATAGTCATGAACTATACATGTTATAAGTGTTAAAATTATTGTGGGTTGATATAACAATAGTTTACACATAATTTATTTATTTATTTTTTTTGAGACAGTCTCACTATTTAGTTCATGCTGACCTTGAACTCCCTATGTAACCTAGGGTAGCCTGGCACTCATGCTGATCCTCCTGCCTCAGCCTTCTGAGTGCTAGAATTACAGGCATGTACCATCATTCCCATAATTTGTAATTTGTAAAATTATATAATTTGTAAAATTAATTTGCAAATTTGAATCTGCAGATCTTTCACAGGTGGTAAAAATATTGTTGGTTGACATACCAATGACTTAAATATAACTTGTGAATATAAGTTAACTTATGGTACAGCATTTCACTCCTTTTTCAAAGGCGTGGGTTGAATTCTGCTTCCATAAAATTTTTTTTTTTAATTTTACTATTTTAGAAAAGTTTTTCCTCCACAAAATCTATCTATCTATCGAGATGGATAGATAGATAGATTTTAATTTTAAAGGAAAGTTAAAGTGACTTGTGACTTTCATTTTTAAAGGAGTTCCAGTTGTTGATGGTGTTTGTTTTGTTTCAAGGCCTTATTTGCTACCTTCTTGAAAAGTGCTTAAGTAGAAAGAAATTTAAAAATACTTTAGCCCATTTGATACAAGATTCCTAAAACAGAAAATAGAAAGAGGTGATCAATAATGTACTATAATACTCTGAAACACATGTTGGTAAAAGAATATTGCTCCAAAGGTGTCCCTTCAGCTGATAGTCACCTTAGTCACATTATTTGCATTCATAGCACTGTGTTAGATTTTAAATTTAAATTGGCAACCCTCGTTGTCACTGAAAATATCTTCAAAATGATTATGCAATGAGACCACTCAAGGTGGCCAGATAAGAAAATTGCCAGTGTAATTATAGTTAATAAGCTGAGGCCCTAAAGAGAAGAAATTTCCCTATGTCATCCTGCATTTATTGAAAGAATTTTAGTTTTCTCCGGGGATTAAATTCTTTCCAATAATTGATCCTACGAAGGCCCAAACTTGCATTAGGTTTTAGGAGGCCTAAATTCCAGTAAACCTAACATCTGTGTAAGAGGTGTAGAAAATGAGTAGATGAAACTTTCAAGAGCAAGGTCTGGGAGAAAGAAGTGTTCTGTCATCATTTAAAGCCAAAGGATATGCAGGGCAAACAACATAGGCAATCATGGGTTGTTACTCTGTTTTATTCCTGTGAAAGAGATGTACAAATGGGGTACTGATATACTGTTGAGAGGTAAATTATCCGTTTCAGTCAGGCTACTGGCACAAAAGCAGAATAGCATTGCACATGTTTAGTATAGTATAAATAAATCTCCAATTAAAAGTGTAGATCTAGTGCTTGCTTTGGCAGAACAGGTACTAAAAGTGTAGAGCTGTCACTGGGACTGCAAGAAGCAACAGGATGACTGTTTTTTACCTTTATTAAGTTTATTGGTACATTTTAGGTGATAAAATACAGTTACATTCATCATTGGGATTTTGTACCTTTACAAGACTTACCTTGGTTCTTGCTTTTCCCCATTGCCCTGCCCTCCCTTTAGCCCCTCCACCCTTCCCTGTTTACAAAGACATTGTTTCCATGTTTTTCCTTTTTACATATTTTTTCTTTTCCCTTTTTACTTTTCCCCCATCCCTCCCACTTCCTCTAATCTTTTAGACTTTTTCTTCCTATTACACAATATCAATGATACATTTTGATTCTTATTTACACTTTTAGTTTTCACACCAGAGAAGCTATTCTATATTTACACATGTGTGACTTACTAATTACACTTAAGAGTATGGCCTTACTGTACATTGACTTAGCTATAAATATCTCTAGTTTCTTGTTCTTTATGGCTGATTACTACTCCATTTTATTAAAAAACCACATCTTCTTTATCCAGTCTCCAGTTGATGGGCAATTGAGCTGTTTCCAAGCTTTAGCTATTACAAAATGTGCCACTATAAATAATGGGTAAGCATATATAACTGTGGTATGATTCTTTTAATTCTTTTGGGAAGATACCCAGTAGAAGGAAAGCTGGTTCAAATGGAACCTCTAGTCCTACTTGTTTGAGGTATCTCCATATTGATTTCCACAGTGGTTGCACGAGTCTGCACTCACACCAACAATGAAGAAGGGTTCCTATCTCCCCACTTTTTTTTGAGACAGAATTTTGCTATGTAGTTCTGACTGTCCTTAAACTCACTATGTAGCCTAGGCTTGCCTCTAACACTCAGTGATTCTCCTGCCTCAGCCTCCCAAGTGTGACATCATTTTTATTATTGAAATCCTAAAAGCCAACATAGGACTAATGGTTCATTTTACATAATGGGGGTGCAAGTGTTGTCATATGTCTTATTTCACAAATCAACTTAGAACAGGCTCTTCAAATTTTCATATATAATTCTTCTTAGTGTACTCAGCAGATCTATAAGAGAACTTTAGAAATTACCTTTTCATATGCTCAAACCTATAAGTTACAGTAGTTGCCTCTTTTTTGTGGTTTTGCTTCCCATTGTTTCAGTCACTTGTGGTCAACTGCAGTCCAGAAATATTCATGGAAACTTCCAGAAACAAACAATAAGTTTTAAATCACTCTTCTGCATATGAGATGAAATCTTACACCCTCTGTATTATCCCATTCTATCATTCCCAAGCTATGAACCATCCTTTTCCCCAGTATATCCATGCTGTATATGCTACCTACCTGCTAGTCGTGTAGTAGCCATCTCATCATCAGTTCTATTGTCTGGGTACTGCAGTGCTTGTGTTCAAGTAACCCTTCCACAGTAATCTAACCCTCCATCACAGTGCCTTTATCATTCACCTCACTTCATTTCATCACACAGGCATTGTATCATCTTACATTATCACAAGAAGGGCAAGCATAGTACAATAAGATATTGTGAGAAAAAGAGAGAACATTCCCATAACTTTTACTAAAGTATGTTATAATTGTTCTATTTCATTATTATTATTAATCTTACTGTACCTAATTTATAAATTAACTTTATCATTGGTATGCATGTATAGGAAAAAACATAGTATATATGGAATTTAGCAGTAACCATGGTTTTGAGCATCCACTGGGATCCTACAACATAATCCTGCTGATAAGGAGGAACCACCACAGTCCCTCAGTTCTAGGTCCTCTCATACCAGGACCCAGTGTGAGCACAGTTCCAGAAGTTTGCTTTTTATTTGGCCATTTCAGGTATTTTCCTGAGACTCTGCGCCTCCCCATCATCCTGAACTTTTATCCCTGGCTATCTTGTGTTGAGTTCCACATTCCTGCAGCTTCTCATTCACTCTGAAATTTTGGAAGAGCTCATGCTCTAGTAGCTTCCTGAGAAAGGGAACTATGAATGATAAAAAGTTTAGGACTTAGCATTTTCCAAGATTTAACTCTGTTGCTAAATACAATAAAATAATGGAATGAAACAGGTTAAAAGCCAATCTTGACTGAAGAGTTGGTTTTAAGATGTGAGGAATGGATTATATTATCAATTATAGCTTGCTTTGAAGTTACTTTTGCTTTCTTTTTTGTTTGTTTGTTTTTGTCTGTTGAGACAGGGTCTTGCTATGTATTCCAGGCTGGCCTTAACCTCACTATGTAGCCCAGGCTGACCTCAAACTCATGGCGATCCTCCCACCCCAGTCTCCTGAGTGTTGGGATTACAAGTGCGCACCACCATACCCGGCTTATTTTTGCTTTCTTACATAGAATCATTTCCTTAAAAGATCTCGTATACATTCACATAAAACTATGCATTTTATAAAACCATGTGCTGTAAATATTAGGGTATATGTCATAAATAGGATTAGGACAGACCACAGTGCTCAATTTTGTAATAGAAGCACCAAGCAAAACAAAATACATCTATTAAAGAAAGTACTGGCTCAACCTCCACCAGCAACCTACCCTGTGAGTAGCTCCTGAACAGGGCTTTATGTGTTCCCTTTTGAGATGTATGGGGGATTGCTTTTGAGAGACAAATTTCACCAAAATTAAAAATCTGATTGAGGGACTTCATTGTATTTTTTTTAAGCAAATAGAGTACCTATAGATTTGGAGACAGAGCCCCTTCTGATTTTGAATCAGAGAGAAATGAAGTGAAGAATGGAGTATTTTAGTCTTAAGAAGTTGGGTTCTGGCATTGAACCTGACCTAACTGCCGGAAGTCAGTATGTGCTTTGGAAATGCTTGCATACCTCAAAGAACAGCTTGGTTCTAGAAGTAAAAATTGGATTATAGAAATATGAAGATAGAATCCTGGGAGATTTCCTTTCCTAAGAACATAGCAATAGGCTTATTACTTTGAGCTGGTAACTAGGGATAGTGTTTTGAGGGTGGGGCAGCTCTTCCTTCATTTGCTTCTTCTTCCGTCTCCCAAACTTTTTGGACAATGTTTCATCCTTCTTCAGTTTCAACTGAATTTCTGAGACATTCTGCCATTCCAACAGCTAATAAGACCCCACAATATTGATCCAGTGAAGTGAAAACCATCATGGCTTCCCACTTGTGGAGTGTGTAGCACAGGACCTGCCCATGTTTTGAGGCTGTCAGGGAGGGAGGCAATGGAAATCCATCTGAAGAGCTCTGGTGGGTTTGGTTGAGAATGTGCTTCAGTGAAGATAACGTGAGGAATAGGTAACCTGCATCCAAAGAATCATTATTGCTAGAGAAAAATGCCACCTGTATTAGCTTCCTATTGCCCCAAATATAGCAGTTCAAGATGACATAAATCTATTATTCTATAGTTCTGGAATTCAGAAATCTGAAATTACATTTATGGGCTAAAATTAAAGTATTGGGCAGATCTGTGTTCCTTCTGGAGACTATCCGGGAGAATTAATTTCTTTGCTTTTTCCAGTTCTAGAAACTTTCTGCATTCCTTGGCTCATGGTCCCTTACTCATCTTCAAAGTGCAATACTTCAAACTCTGCTTTTGTGGCCGTACATACTTTTCTGACTGTTTTGCCTCTCTTTTGTAAGAAGCCTTGACATTACATTGAGCCAAACTTGATGATCCAGAATTACCCTATCTACTGATCTTTAAATTAGTCACATCTGCCACTTTCTCCTCCCCTTTAAGCTGCAGCAACTTTTCTTACTATATGGATCATTGTTCCTTCTGTGGCAAATTTTTACAGTTCCACTAATCCATTTAGGACAACTGTCTCAAAGTAACCTGCAGCTTTCCTGACAACTCTTTGCTCTCTCCCCTGCTAAGAACTGTAGCCCTATTCTATTGTTTTTTAAAAACCTTCTGCTACCATATCCACCACTTCCACCACCAGATCCATAACCACCACCACAGGGACTACCAGAACTTCTTCCACCAAAACTGTCCACCTTCATGGATCTGTAATTTGATTGCTGTTGACCACTGTAATTTCCAAAGTCATTATAGCTTCCACCACCACCATAATTACCACCACCAAAATTCCCTCCTTCATTGCAACCATCATATCCTCCTCCACTATCATATCCACCACTTTGGCTTCCATATCCTGGTCCACCAGCACCATAGCCTCCTCTACTACTGTAACCAGGACCACTGCCATAGTTTCCACCATCATCTTCAAATTCATTATATCCACCATTACCTCCTCCGTACTACCTCTGCTGCTACCTCCTCCACCACCATAGCCTCCTCTCCCACTTAAGTTTCCACCATGGCCAAAATTCCCTCCACCACCTCCAAAGTTTCCTCCATGACCCATAAAGTTGCCAGATCTACCTCCATGACCTCTTTGTGATCTAGCAGACTGTATATCTTGTTTAGAAAGGGCCTTTTTCACTTCACAATTATGCCCATTAATAGTGTGGTATTTCTGGACAATTTTATCAGCTGTGTCATGATCATCAAAAGTTATAAAAGCAAATTTGCTCTTTTTCCCACTCTGCCTGTCTTCCATAACTTCTATGGTTTCAATCTTGCCATTCTTTTCAAAGTAGCCTCTCAAATTATATTCTCCTGTTTCTTCTTTAATATCACCGACAAAGATTTTCTTCACTGTTAGATGTGCACCAGGCTTCATTGAATCCTCTCTAGAAACAGCTATTTTGGGTTCCACTACACACCCATCAACTTTGTGTGGTCCAGCACATATTGCTGCATCCACCTCTCCAACATAAGAGTAAGCCACAAAACCAAAGCCCCTGGAGCATTTTGTTTGGGAATCTCTCATTAGCGCACAATCTGTGAGTATTCCCCATTTCTCAAAATGTTCTCTTGAGCTATCACCTGTAGTTTAAAAGCTAAGATCACCAATAAACAGCTTCTTCAACTTCACTAGTTCCTTTGGATCATGGCCCTCCTCCCCCCAGCATGCAATTGCTGGAGTAGGGCTGGTGGCAAACTGGGTGGTGGTTTTACCTCCATTTGCGACTGGACTTGCCACTTCCAACTTGAGTTCAATACAGGACTGAGAGGAAGAGAGTAAATGTGTTCCTTTCATGCAGTATGTCATTGAACTTGCTTTTTGATTCCTCTTCCAGTCTGTTTCTTTTGATTGGTGAAAAGACCATTAACATTGATAATTAAAGCTGATATGTATTGTCTTATTTCTATCATGTTATCTTCCTGCTGTTGTCTTCTTTCTGTCCTTTTTGGTTTAATTTCTTCAATTGTCTGGTGGATTCATTCTGTTGTGGTTCATGGAGTTTTAATCCTCATTGTCTCTTTCTAGAATATCTTTCAGAACACTTTGGAGGGATGGTTTGATGGTCATGAATTTCTTTAGGTGTTCTTTTTTCATGGAAGCATCTTATTTCTCCATTAATTTTGAAAGGTAGTTTTGCAGGGTACATCAATCTGGGTTGAAGGTAATTTTCTGTAGGGCTTGAAATATCTCATTCCAAGCTCTCCTTGACTTGAGGGTTTGTGTTGAACAGTCTGCTGTGATTCTGATGGGCTTTCTGTTATAGGTGATTTGCTTTTCTTTTAACAGCTTTTAATATTCTCTTCTTGTGTTCAATTTCTGGAATCTTGACTATTGTATGCCCTGGGGAAGTTTTTTTATTTTTTGATTGTGGCTAATTGGAGTCCTATAAGCCTCACTTATCTCTATGTCAAATTCCTTTTTCCTGTTTGGGACATTTTCTGCCATTACTTCTGAGAACAGGTTTTTTTTTTATGTAATTTTTCACTATCTCCTGCTTTCATAGATTCAGATCAATCTTATCATATTCTTCTTTGCATCACCTAGCAGCTGTTGGATTGATTTCTCATGCTCCCTTGAAATTTGAAGAAATTTCACTTTTCATGATCACTAACCATAATCGTCTTCTATATCTGATATTTTGTCCTCACATTGGCTAATTCTACTGTGTGTACTTTAAATGGATGGGTTTTTTTTGTTTTTGTTTTTTGGTTTTTTGAGACAGAGTCTCACTATGTAGTTGAGACTGACCTGGAACTTACTATGTACCCCAGGCTGGTCTCGAACTCACAGCAATCCTCCTGCCTCAGCCTCCCAAGTGCTGGGATTACAGGAGTGTGCCACCACACCCAGCAAAATGGAGTTTTTAATCTCCTGGATATCTGTTAGAATTTGTTGCATGGATTCCATTTCTTTCCTACATTGGGCATTCATGTTTTCTGTTTCTTTCCTAATGCAGGGTGTTCATGATTTCCATCATCTTCCTGAGTTCCTCTATTTTTAAAAATCTGTATCTGTTCTAGAGTCTCTAAGCATGTCTTTCATTCTAGTCTCCATCTCTGTAGTTATCTGAGAGATTATTTCTGCTTTGATTTTTTTTTCTAGAGCCTTGTACATCTGCTTTGTTACTTCTGCTGTTTCAGAGAGTATAGGTGGGTGGCTTTCAGACTGTTCTACTTCGTTTTCCCCAAGATTTGCCTTTGCTGAACTAAAAGTGTGTGTGTGGGGGGGTACATCTTGTTTAAGCTTCTTCTCATTTTCTATTTTTAAAAATTTGATTCCTGGGTTGATGCTTGTAAATTGCTTATGGAAAGTAGCTTTATTGCCAATATTAAGACCCTTAGAAAAGGCCTACTTCTCAGAAGTATCTTCCAGGTGTAGCTGGCTTTTGGGTTTTGAGTCTGTTGCATGATCTGACCTCTTCAATTTATTGGGGATGAGAAGTTTTTGCCTACTTGGCCCAGCCGCCAGTTCTTTGGCACTGGTCTGAAGGAGTTTTTCATTGTTTGTTTAAGGCCCTTAGGCAATCTCAGTCTTGATATACCAGGAAAACAACTGATTAGCTCAGTTATGACACTTTGGCTAACAGTACAATCAGCAATAACAATAGCATCAAATACAGCCTACAATATGACAAACTGTAACTATTAATTTGCTGCCTTTAACCATATGAACTAGGTTTGTGGTTAAATATGAAAATCTAGTAGAAGTCCAAAAATTGTATGCAATAAATAAGCCCTTACTATGGCAATTTTACCCTTAGCAAGGAAGATAAGGGGTTTAGGGAAAAAGACCAGAGAAATAGAAGAGGAAGAGATTAGAAGCAAGGCTGGAGGATACTTTGGAAAACTAGTGCAGACAGGGAAAAAAAGAAAAGGAAGAAATAAAATAAGAACAGACAAAACATCATCATCAACAACAACAACAACAAAAAACTAGAAGCCATGTTCAAAAAGTCAGGAAAAAACAAAACAAAACAAGAACTAGAAAGTTGGGGGAAAAAAAAAGAAATTTGAAAAGAAAACAAAAAAGTCCCCATCCAATTCAAGGTGTGTCTGCTGCAACTGGTGGTCAGCAGGGGCAGTCAGAGTCTGGAGCTGAATTGATTACTCCCAGCAAGCCAGCTGCAGCTTCATGGTGGGTTAGTGAATAATCCCAACCAGCCTGCCCCTTTAGTGCCATTGAAATTGAGGCCAGTTTCTGGTTAAGAGACTGGAACCTGATCTTCCAGCTCAGTTTACAATAGTCCATATGCCTCCTGCTGGCCTGAACTCTGCTCCTTGACCTCCTGCTGAGTTAAACTTTCACCACCCTCGTGGAAACATGGGACGCCCCTGTATGGAGTCAGCTAACAGTTTTTCTGAGTTCCAAGCTCACTTGGCCCTCTTCAAGATGCTTTTACCAGCCAATAATTCTCTTCTTGGTGATGTCTGAACCCAGATAACTCACCAGTCACTGCAGTCCACTGCTTCCACTCCTCTGTTCCACTGCTCTATTCCACTGGTGTATTTCTCCGTGGAGAATTCTGAGGTTTCAGGACACCAAATATCAGAAAGGCTCTTTCTCTGCTGCTCACTACTTTATTTTCTTTCAAAAAATATAAAAATTTAGTGAAACGAAAAAGCAAACAAAAAGGCAGATGTGACCAACACATCTAATTCTTCAAAAGCTAATTCTTTGAAAAACTCTGTAAAATAGGTAATCTCAGCAAGAAGAAAGCCAACTGTATCTTCATGGTGGAGTAATGGATAATCGCAGCTGGTCTGCCCCTTTGGTTCCACTGAAGTTAAGGCTGATTTCTGGTTGTGAGACTTGAACCAAAGTTCGAGTTTTGTTGTTTTTTTAATCATAAAAGAAAATATTCTGTACATCTGTCAAAACACTTGGAAATTTAGATAAAATGATTATCCATAAAAACACACTGAATCTGTTTACCGAATACATTCTTCTCAGTAAGGCTGATACCTAAAATAGTTCCTTTTGTTTTTCTGAATAGTTGATGTTGAAGGCAGATTTTATGGTTCTTTTCATTTAGTCAGTGTGATCTATTTTCCTTTTTATTTTAAAATAATTAATTGTTAAATAAAGATTAATTATATTCAAGGTGAACAACAGAATAATTTCATAATTATATTTTTGTAGTGATGACCATAATTTCCAGGTCTTTCTAAGATAAGTCAACACCAAAACTTTTCTCTGAGGATGTCCTGGGCTCTCCACAACTCCAGAGGCACTGGCTGTCTCCTGTGAAGACTTTCTATTTTCTGTCATCTAGGTGGTTCCAGGAGGCCCTTTTGCTATATTGTTCAAATGCCAAGGAGCTCATAATAAGCTCCTGGAGTGGTTCTGTGAAAATATTTCACTTGGTTTGAGGTGAGGGAAGAAGCTTCTTGCCTTTTCCCTATCTAAGAAGTACATAGTACACTGACTGTCATCCTCAGGGACCTCCTTCTTCACAGCTGACTTCTCCTAAAGAATTTCCTCACTTCCACTTACAAATTATCAGGTTTCTTAACAGATTTCACAATATTCTGCTATGTCCTGTGTTTCTTGTTCTTTTAATTCTCTGTTGAAAATCGAAGACAACAGGAAGAGGGTCATTTAGTATCTTCTTACATATTAAATAACCAAAATTGACTCCAAAGTTGCAAAATTAAAAAAAATTTTATCTGGAAAAAAAGGAAAGAAATGTGAGTTGTATAAATATTGAAGAGATAATTATGTATTAAAATTTCTAAGGCATAGAATTTGCTGTGAAAGTTCCTGACTCATTCTATAGGGGTAATATATCCAGATAACAGTGCTGGACAAGAATATCAACAAGAAAATTAGAAACCAATATTATTTATGACCATAAAATGCAAAAGTGCTAATTAAAATATTAGCAAATAAAATTCATGAATATTTTCAAGACTAGTTTATTCTAGGAATGCAAAGATGGATTAAAGTTTAAAAATCTGTTGATGTAATTCAAGCATTGACTGGTAAATTCCTTGTGATACAGCTAAATAAAATGAAAAATTCTCCTTTGTATACCACTGAAAGGTAAAATACAACAGTTATATTTTTAAATACTCAACTGAGCAATTTTTTCTTATCTACGATGAAAATCAAGCTGGACTTTTGTCTGCTTAATTAGCTTGAAAACCATTCAGGGTATTAGTAAAGCAACTTGTGATTGTGTGTGGGTGGGTCATAGAGGCAGGCACTGTGTACTATGTATGTGCCCTGGCCCCCTTTTCTCTTGTGCTGTATCTCCACTTTGCTTCCAGGCCACCAGGAACTAAGGAGCTTTGCTCCACCAGTCCTTCACTATATTTCTGCTTTAGAGCCAGCCAAACATGGGATAAATTAATCCACTCATTTTTAAGATGTGGGTTTAGGGTGTTGTTTCCCAGAAATGGGAAAGCTGAATAACACATTTACCCTTTTTGGCGGGATCTGGAAGCCCCCTTAAGAATACCAAGGGGCAGGGGATTTAGCTCAGTGATACTGTGCCTGTCTAGCAAGTGCAAGGTGCTGAGTTTGATTTGTGGTACAAAAAAAAAAAAAAAAAAAAAAAAAAAAAAAAAAAAAAAAAAAAAAAAAAAAAAAAAGAAGAAGAAGAAGAAAAGAAAAGAAACAAAACAAAACAAAACAACAACAACACTGAGGGACCTGGTTTTATGTGCCTTCCTTATAGTATTTTGCCTTATACAAATTATGGGGAACTCATTTCATTCTCGCTAGACTTTCTGATTCCTATTTTCACCTTGTTTTGTCCCCGAGCATTTCCCTTATTTCATTCTTATCAAGCACTTTATGCCTGTTATGTGTGCACTTTTCCAGGCATTTGAAATCAGTTTTAACAGTAAACAAAAATCACTGCTCAAAATGTTAAAACTTCCACAAAAAATACAGAAAAGATATTTATTTTAATATGTAGAATGAATTATTTTGAAATACATTTTAAACTGACCATATCAAAATAAAATTTTTACATATAAAATATCTTGATATAAACAAAATGAAAGATTAAGTCCCCAAATTAGATGTGCGATTCACATAACACATAGTATGTTAGTATGTAAGATATACCATGAACTACTAAAGTTCAATAAGGAAAAAGCAAGCAATCCATTAGAATATCAAAAGAAGAATATAAATAGTTTACTGAGGACAAATTCAAATAAGGGACACATATGAAAAGAAATGTAAATTTCATCATTAATCACACATATTTAAATAAGACAACATTTGACATTCATGAAATTCAAAAATTATGCAGTTGGAAAACATAAAATTTTGATGAAGCTATATAGCACTGAGAATATTTATTTATTTGACACCAATTTGGAGAACAATTTGGCTGTTCTGGTAAAGTTGAAAATGTAGCACTTAAAAGCCATCAATTCTTCTGTGTGTTTACTCTTTGATGGCGATTTTCAAATTTCAGGCCCTGTTATGTTTGTAGGTGGCATGACCATAATCAGGATGGATAAATAAATTTTGTGTGCTCATTCAGTGAAACACTAAATTGTGATTAAAATGAACTAGAAGTCCAGATGTCGACAGTCTAAATCTTTAACAACAATAAAGATACATAGTTTGTAGAAAGATTTACACAATGAAAAATAAAATCTTAAATACATATATCTAAAGCCTGAACAATATTATATATCTTTTTGTTTTATAGATTAGAGGAAATCTGTACCCAGATAATCTCATTTTGCTCATGATCCATATTGTCTCTCTTTTTTTTCTTTTTATTGAGTTTACTGCTACAATCTAGGTATACAATCCAGTTACATTCATTATTGAGATCCTGTACCTTTACATGATAGGTCTTGATTCTCATTTTTCCCCTTCTCCCTGCCCTCCCTTCACCCCCCCTCCTCCCCATTTACAAATACTTTATTTCCATTTTTTCAATTTCTCATATTTTTTTCGTCTCCCTTATTACCTTTCCCCCACCCTTCCCACCTTCCCTACACCTTTAGCCCTTTAATTCCTATTTCACATTATTAATTATCTCATTAGGATCCTGTGTACTATTATAGCTTTTCACACCAGAGAAACTATTCGGTATTTCAGTTAAAGAAATCTCTGTATGAACATTAAAAATAAATAAAAAAATAGGGAATCCTAAAATAAAACTATAAAGGAAAGTAAAAGAGAAAAGGCAATGATGTAACTTTAGCCCTTTAATTCCTATTTCACATTATTAATTATCTCATTAGGATCCTGTGTACTATTATAGCTTTTCACACCAGAGAAACTATTCGGTATTTCAGTTAAAGAAATCTCTGTATGAACATTAAAAATAAATAAAAAAATAGGGAATCCTAAAATAAAACTATAAAGGAAAGTAAAAGAGAAAAGGCAATGATGTAAGATTATAATATTCCTTAATTCTGAAGATGAAAATGGTCCCTGAACATATTTAAATTGCTTCTTGCTCTTGTAGTCTTATCTTATTCTTTTTTT
>NW_022900917.1:51854946-51896587 GCF_012274545.1 Fukomys damarensis
GAAAAATATCCAGAAAACAGCAAAGTTCTGTTGTTGTTGTGGTACCTGGCACCATTTTTTTTTATTAGCATCTTAATCATCATCTGGAAAGAGAACATTCTGGAGTAATAGCATTAAAAATAGCTCTGATAAAGCACAGTCACTACTACATATCATAAAGCAGGTACAAGATATTTTACATTCACAGAGGTATGATACAGTACCATCCTACATCAATAATACTAGAAGTAGTTTTAGTTTAAAATTTGCTTTGTCTTCAAACAAGATTGCTACCCCTGCTTTTTTCTGGGCTCCTGTTATATGGAGAATAGTTTTCTATCCTTTCACTTTCAGTCTATGGGCTTCTTTTTGCACTTGGTGTGTTTCTTGTATACAACATAGTGTTGGATTTTGCTTCTTATTCCATTTTGCCAGTCTATTTCTCTTGATTGGTGAGTTGAGGCCATTGACATTGATGGTTATATCTGATATGTACTGATTTATTATTGTCATGTTATAGGCCTTTTGTTGACTCTTTTTACTTTTTCACCTACTTTTAGTTTCTTGCCTTGCCTATTTGATTTGCTCTGTTGGGCCTCATGTTGTTGTTGTCTTCATTGTCTTTTTCTAGGTATATATCTTTTTAAAAAGTATATGTGTGGCAAAATGTATAGGCAATATTGAAACAATAAAAATCAAACTCATTTTATAAACATATATTCTTGGATTTTAAAATAATGTAGAAATAGAAGGGAACTGCCAATATATAAACACTTCAATATGTTTCTGAACACAAATACACATAATTTTTGGTCCTAGGGATCATACTCAGGTCCTTGTGAGGCAGGCAGCAGAACCACTGAGCCAGATCCCCTGTCCTCAAATACACATTTTATAAAATAACACAACTTTATTAGAGATTAGAAGCCCTAAGTAAATGAAAATGTAAACATATTGCAAGATGAAAAAAAAATCTTATTGGATGGTTACCATACAACAGTGTCCAATAAGGACGAAAAGCTAACAAAGTTCTTGACGTCAAATTGACAGGGAAATCCTTAACCACTTGTGCAAAATCCTATTGACTGAGTTTAAAGACACCTAACTTTAAAAGAAGACGTAACTGTCCAGGTGGATTTTCTCCCTAATGGTCACTTCAAACATGGAGAAAGAATATCTGGCCTGAGAAGCTCAAGGACTAGGATGTTAATCTCTGTGAACAAAGTCAGGACTCTACTCAGGAATTTCTAAATCCTGCCCAGTAGGATTTACAATTGTTACAGACCTGGATTGCTGTTATCCTTTCAAAGTCCAAGTTCCTGTTGCAGTTATCTTGATTCTCTTTGGCCAGTCAATCTAGGATATTGGCTGGAATTGGGTAAAAGTAGGCCAATAACATTTTGTGGTTGACAAGCTGCTAGACTTACCATGAACAAACACCTAGAATGTTAGATTTTGAGCAGAATTCAATAATTGGATGAAACTGGGTTATTGCTCATGGAGGGGAAATGTTCAGCATTCTGTGGATAATGTTGCAGGGGAACTGGGATTAAACCATCATCATATTACCAAAATGAATATCAGTACTAAGACAGACCGAAATTGTGTTCCTGATCAGATGTAATGCCAAGAATACCACATCATTTCTGTGCTATTTCTGCAGTATTTCTGCTAGAGATGCATAATATGAATCTAAAGCAACATTTAGAAAAGTCTAAACTAAGGGATAGTCTATAGAACATCTTACTTATATCCTGAAATATGCCAAAGTCATGAAATTTAAGGAAAGCTGAAGGTACTTTCCCACACTGCTCCAGACCAAGGAGACCAAAGGGATGTCACAACCAGAGGCAACATGAAATTCTAAACTGGGTCTCTAAGTTTTCAAAGACAATTTTGGGTCAGAAGATAAAATTTAAATCGAATCTGAGACATAATACTGATTTCATGATTTTGAGGATTACATCGGGTTTATGCTGAGAATGTCCTTTTTATAAATAATAGATACAGTACTTGAGTATTTGTAGGTGATAAGCCATGAGATCAGCAATTTACATGAATAGGACAAAAGTTTTTTATGCTATATTTTCTACTTTTTAAAAATTGGTCATTGTTTAAAAACTAAATAAAATTAAAAATTTAAAAGCTATATTATTGAGTAAGAAGCAAACATGTCAATATAGCCAAAGGCATATGGTACAGACTTGGGGAATTAGAGATGAAGACCATCTCAAATATTCTCACCTGATTCTTGGTTTCTGAACGACTGTCCACTCAAGTTTATAAAAAGTGTTTAGGGGGCCAGGGATTTAGTTCAGTGGTTTCACCACCTGCCTAGCAAGCACAAGGTCCTGAGTTTGATCTCTGGTACACAAAAATAAAAAAATGGGTTTAGAGTGGGGGTGTGGTTAGACACAATCATATGCATTGAGTTTTCATATGCAATTGTGTCTACAGTGGTATCTGTACCTGTATGGACTATACTGTTCTGTTTTTGCTTTTGTTGGTATGGGGGATCAAACTCAGGACCTTGTGCTTGCAAGGCAGGTGGCAGCACCACTGAGCTAAATCCCCAGCTTTTGGACTATACTTTTGTGTTCCAATATGTGCATCTCATCAATATTTTTACATATTCTAAAAAGAAAAGTGTTGTTGTTTGTGTATTATTTTTGGTATAAGAACACAGTAAGGAATGTTTCTTTTAGTGCCTAAGAAGCTGTTTGTAAGGACAGTCAAGAATAAAATATGAAATTTATAACCGGGCATAAGTAAATTCTTGCATGAATTATCTTAATTTTCTTCAATGACGTCATTTGATAAAAATGAGGTAAAACGAGGTTGTTAGTATTTTCTCATAAAAATGTAGTGATGATAATGCTCTATCACCAGTTTATTTGCTACATATTTTATAATTCATGAGATTTCTGCTTCAAGTTAAAAATAAGGTTTAAAAAGCTTCATTAATAAAATTCAATATATTTATTAAAGAAAATTTAGACATTATAAGCAACTGTGAACTGTTAGGAAATCTACTTGAATCAGTGCATAGAGAGGATTCACATACATAGTAGTTAGTACACTTTGGTTTCAATTTACAAAACAAAAAATTGATTTAAGCCAAAAAGGA
Organism: Fukomys damarensis; assembly: GCF_012274545.1. Classification (NCBI taxonomy): domain Eukaryota; kingdom Metazoa; phylum Chordata; class Mammalia; order Rodentia; family Bathyergidae; genus Fukomys; species Fukomys damarensis. The sequence goes on from NW_022900917.1 coordinate 51,858,053, forward strand.
ATCAATTGACATTTTAAAAGTCTAAGGTGTGTCTGGCTTTGATAGCATGTTCTGACCCAGTTTTACTGTACCTGTTTGTACTGCTTTCGTAGGTCCATTTATTCCTCCTCTTTTTGTAGGCAAACTAGTGTAGAAATGATGACTTTCTGTTTACCTTATTAGTAATATTAAGAAAAACTTTTGGGCTGGAGCTTTAGCTCAGTGGCAACGTACCTGCCTCGCAAGCCCGAGTCCTGAGTTTGATCCTTGTACTGGAAAAAAAAAAGAAAGAAAGGAAAACTTTTGTTAAAGTTAGTATAAAATTCTAAATACTTCACTTCAGCCTGCCTCGCAAGCCCGAGTCCTGAGTTTGATCCTTGTACTGGAAAAAAAAAGAAAGAAAGGAAAACTTTTGTTAAAGTTAGTATAAAATTCTAAATACTTCACTTCAGTGAACAATCTTCAATAACAATCTCATCTCCTAATCAACCCCTGCAGCTACAAGGATTGGAAATAATAACTGACTAGAGCTGGGTCATGTGCTCAGTTCTGAACAAAATACCATGACTAGATGTATTTACTGTTTTGATTATCTGGATATGAGTTAATTACGCACCTCTGGAGTTGCTCCAGTTACTTGTGTAAAAAACTGTCTTAAGGTTTAATGGTATCAAGCTTTGTTATTTATAGTTAGGATTTTCTGGGAAGAATATGGGCCATTCATGTGAACAAGGGTTTATCCTTGCTTTCCAAGACTTTGAAAGCCCAAATGACTGTTATTTGATTATTCAGACAAGAATTACCATCATAGCAGGTATATATTTGCCTGTGTAGAATCAGTTTTTTTCTTTCACTGATAGTTTTTTCTAGACAATTTTAAGTTTACAGAAAAATTGAGCAGAAAGTAGAGAGTTCTTCTATATTGTTTCCCCCCACAGTTTCTCCTCTTACTAACATCTTACATTGATGTTACAATTGATGAACCACTATCAATATGTTATTATGAAATAATACATTGCTGCCTTTGGGGGCTCACTCTTTATACAGTTCTCACACAGGGATATTCCTGCAGTGACAGTGCTACTTGTCTGAATTCCTGAGCAAGTTCCAGGGTTTCTTACTTTCAATATTTTATTTTGAGACATTAAACTTTTTATATTAATGTGTAGTTATTTTATATACATTTTGGCTGTCTTGCCTGAAGGCCTAAGGTTTCAGAGGCCCTTTCTGCTTTGACCACAGATTTGAACAGACACTGCCCCTGACCACAAATACCCAAGCATTTTTACTGAACCAGAGTGTCCCGATTAGATTCTCCTTACTCTCACTGTGAGGTTTTTTTTTCCTTCTGAGATAGTTGGAATCATTTACATTTTATCTTAAATGGATTCTATGAACTGAGGAAAAATCAATCACGCTTCAAGAAATAGGAAACATTTAACAGATTCAGTCTCAGAGATGACCTGGATTTTGACCCTGATAAACAAGAAATTTAAAATTAATGTGATTAGTATGTTGAAGGATCTAGGGGAATAAATGGGCAGTGCCTATTAATCCTCCATTACCAGATGGGGGATTTCACTGGAAAGACAGAAACTAGGAAAAAAGAAAAGAAAAGAAAAGACCAGACAGCGAAGTGGAAATGGTATAAATAAAAACTTGAGAGCAGAGGCTTTTGGTACAGCTCAGTTGTGGAGCATTTGTGTGGTGTTCACAAAGCCCTCAGTTCAACCCATCGCACCAAAAACCATGAGGATAGAGATGAAAAATTCATTTAATAAGCTTGCTGGCAACTGAAAACTACAGCGAGGAAAGAATCACTGAACTTGGAAAACAAGTCAATAGGAATTAGCCTGAAATATAGAGTAATGGCTATGGGACAATAATGAACTGCCTAACATATGTGTAATTGGAATTCCAGAAGGAAAAGAGAATAGAAGGGAAAGAAAACAATGTGAAAAGATGATGGCCAAGAATATTCTAAAATACATGAAAAAAATTTAAAGATTCAAGAGGGAACTCTCACTAAAAAATATCACTGTTGAACTGCTAATAACCAAAGTTAAAGAAAAAATCATGAAGGCAGCCAGGGAGAAAAAAGCATGGTACACATAGATCCAACAGTGCAAGCTGGCAAAATAACAATATGGTCCAAAGGAGTATCGTAGTTGCTGCTGGCACTATAAGGCACAGCTGAAATTGTTATATTGCAAATGCCATCCAAATAGAAAAACTCTTGTGTTCTAAGCCTGCTAACTCTGGTTCTAGAGTTTCTTTAGGGACAGCCATTTCAATGGTGATGGTCTTTTATTTTCTAAATACTAAGGACTTAGATTGCAACAACAAAATGGAAGATTTCCCAGGCTTAGGATTTATTGGCTCTGAAATGTGGCACAGAAACTGGGCTCTGTTTGTATGAGATAGGCAGATATAGTGCTAAGATTCTAGTTCATAATTCTAGCAAAGTTATAATTTTCCCCTCATTTTATAGTAGTCACCTCTTACACTTGCCATGGTTTCATTTATTTGTAATTATTTATGGTTTAAAACTAGCAAATGGAAAATTCCAAAAATAAATATTTCCTAAATTTTGCACTGTGTGCCTTTCTGAGTAGCATAAAATTTTGTGCCATCTCTTTATCCCACCTGAAATGAGAATCATACTTTTGTTTAATGTATCCACATTATATAGAGTACATTCCCACCATTACCCTAGTCAATTAATAGTCACATCTATTATCAGATCAATGATCAAGATATTGAAGTACTTGTGTTTAAATAATCTTTATGTTACTTAATGGCCTCAAAATGTAAGAGCAGCAATGTTGGCAATTTGAATATGACAAAGAAAAGGTAAAATGTACTTGCTTTAAGTATTGAAATTTTTGATTTAATAAGAAAAGAAAAAAATCATATGCTGAGGTTGCTAAAATCTATGGTAAGAATGCATCTACTATTTAACAAGTTGTTTTGTTTTTTTGTTTTTGTTTTTTGTACTGAGGATCAAACTCTGGACCTTGCACTTGTGAGGCAGGCAGTGGAATAACTGAGCTACCTCCCTGGCCTTACTAGTTAAGAAGCTGTGAAGAAGAAAAATGGAATTTGTGCTAGTTTTGCTTAAACTGCAAAGTTTTCGGTACAGTATGTGATAAGTGCCTAGGAGAGTTGGAAAAGCATTATATTTGTGAGTAAAAACATGAACAGAAAATGTATTCCAATTGGTGGCAATGTATTGTAGCAAAAAATGGGCTTTTTAAAGATTTCAGCAGGGATCCCCTAAGACAAGTGACACTAGGCCATTTACTGCAAGTCCAGAGATGGTTACACGGATTGGAGTTTGGATTGAAAAATATAAAAATTACTACAAAGGCTCGATGCAATCAAAAGCAAGTTCAGTGCAAGTCACAGTGTCTACATCACCCACCTAGGCATTGCATATTATCTCACATCATCACAAGAAAAGTGAGCACTATATAACAAGATATTTTGAGGAACACAGAGAAACACTACATCAATGTAGCTTTTATTGTGGTATTTTGTTATAATTGTTCTATTTTATTATTAGCTATTGTTAACCTCTTTACATGCCTAATATATAAATTAAATTTAATAATTGTTATGTCTTGTTTCCAAATGACCCCCAAAGCCGTATGTAGTCTTTTCTTCAGAGGTGGCTGAATCTAGAGTGTGTAATGCTGGGACCAAGGATGTGTGATTACTAAATTAATCCACTGATGATTGGTTTGGCACAGTTCTGGGTAGAATTAAGGGTTCCCCACCCTCGGTGTGAGTGCTACCCACCCTAGGGGCACGTAGCATGGATATAGTATAAAGGACAGAGTGAAGGTTGCTTGTCACTTGCTTGCTGCTTGTTACCTTTTTTGTGGGGGGGGTACTGGGTATCAAACTCAGAACCTTGTGCTTGCAAGGCAGGTGGTGGATCCACTTAGCTAAATCCCCAGCCCTTCTCGCTGCCTTCTGCTTGCACTTCTTGGCCATGGATTGCTTATCCTTTGCCATGCCCCTCTACCATGTCCCCCTGCCTTGGAGCCAGCTGACTATGGATTGAAACCTCTATGAACTGTGAGCCAAATACACTTTTCCTCCTTTAACTTTGGGTTTTGGATATTTTGTGCTAGCAACAAGAAAAGTAAGACAATTATATATATGCATGTATTGGGAAAACCATAGTATATGTAAAAATGTTACTCTATTCTTGGTTTCAGGTAGCCATTGTAGTCTTCAACTAAGTCCTCCACTAATTAAGAGTGGACCTCTGTATATCTGTACAGAGAAGATATGAATGTACATGGTTTTCCACTAGAGGGCACTATGTGCATTAACCTCTAAAAAAGGCATGGACCTAATTTCTAGCACAAATGTGTTTGTGTATTAGGAAGAAAAAACAAAGAAATGAACTCTAAAACAATAAAAATTAATTTTATATCAACTTCTGCTTTTTAATATGGTTGTAACTTTTTTATTGAGCTTATTGGTACTTTTTAGGTATACAGTAATATTTTTTATATTTTCCAGAAATACACATGATAGGAAAAAAGGCAAGCCAATGAAAAATAAAAAAAAATTTTTTTTTCTAGACACAAAGGACATTTATACCGAGGGAAAAATACACCAAAAAGCATAACAATTATTTGCACATCTGCACCTGATAAAAAAGGTACAAAGTACATGAAGCAAAACTGACCAAATTTAAGGGAGAAGTAGATAATTAACAATAATAGTTGGAGATGTCCATGCTTCACTGTAATAATGGATAAACAACTAGAAGGAAGGCTAGCAGAGAATTAAAAGACTTGAAAAGCAAAACAAATTACACAATAAGTTGCTGACTTAGGAACATTTGATTTGTGAGCTTTCACAGATACAAACAGACCTCACATTTTTTGGATGCTTTACATTGCATATTTGTGTAAAAGGTATAAAATCAACTTTTACAGACTTAGGAATGAAACTGACTTATGAATATTCCCCCAGAACAAAACTCATTTGTGAATAGGAAGTTTACTGCCTTAATAGGTATATTTAGAACACTTTAACAACAGGAAAATACAAATCTTTCTCAAGAACATCTGCTACGGTGTGCTGGGGGCCCCTGAAATGTTACTGGACACCTCTGCAGTAGGCTCCAGTCTCCTACTCAGTGTAGGCTGTGGGTCTGAGGGAGAAAAAGAAAACCTGAAAAACAAAACTAAGACAGAGAGTGGGGTGCTGGGATGACTACCAGCCAGTGCAGCCAACAAAGATCCGGGCCAGTCCAAGCCAGGTGTTTATTAGAATCAGTTGGGGTAAAGGCGAGCTATGTGTGAGGGCAGGAATACATGTGAGGATGCACAGTCATGCAGTTTCTATGGAAAAAACAACACAAAGCATTCTTGAATTAGCAACAGAATAGACAAAATATATGGTTGTAATTAGAAAACTGTTCTTTTAGTTAAGAAGGTTTTAGTTGTGGTAATGGAATTTGGGCTTGAGTTACTCTGACCTCAGCATGTAGGCTTCGATCTGACTCACTTCTACAAACAAGCCCATTGTGGGGTTAACTCTTTACAGCCTGCACTGTCTACAGCCTGCTTTGGGGCATAATCAATATCACAGTTGTGGATCTATGGCAGGCTATAATATGTTTTGACAAATTTAAAAGATCCAAATCCTACAAAATTATATTCTCTATCTAGAGTTAAATATCCAGGAAATTCACAAATATGTGAAAATTAAACATACACCTTTCTACACTTGATCTTAGCCAAAAGGCCGAGAAGCGATCTAAACATACACCTTTCTAATCAAAGAAGAAATCACAAATTAATCTAGAAAATGTGTTATGAGTAATGAAAGAAAAACATAACAAATAAAAACTTACAGGATGCAGCAAAGGCAGTGCTTAGAGAGAAACAAAGCTATAATACCTGTATCTTAGCATTATAAAAATATCAAGTCTCACTTCAAGAAGCTAGAAAAATAAGAGCCAGAAAAAAACAAAACAAACAGTACGAAAGGGAATAAAATCAGAGTAAGAAAAACAACAGAGAAATTCAACAAATCCAAAAAAACTTAATTCCTGGAAAAGGCTAAAAAAAATTGACAAATCTATAACAAAACTTGGAGGAAGGAGAGATCAAATTATTAAAATCAAGAATGAAAGACAGGACATTAAGAGAAATAAAGAAGATTATAAAGAATGCTAATGTCAGTTATACGCAAACAAGATAAATGGGTACTTTTCAAAAAAGATATAACCTATCAAAACTTATTCAAGAAGGAATAAAAATCTAAACAGACAAGAAAGAAAATTGAAGTAGAAACTTAAAAAGTTCAACACAGACAATCCCAGAAACAGATGATTTAACTGGTGAATTCTCCCAAAGATTTAAAGAAGAAATAGTATTAATTGTTTAAAAACACCCAGAAGTTAAAAGAGAAGAGATTTCTTAATAATATATTCTATTGACTAAGTATTACCAATATGGGGGAATATATGCAACTCCCAAATCTGTTAGATATCCAAAATGCTAGTTCATGTTCTCTAAAATTACAGAATGAAATCTAGGAACAAAAGAGGTTAAGAGTAGGAAGAATTTATTAAGAGAAAAATAGCCTCTGTCTAAGAGGGACAGAAGAAAACAGGCTGCATGCCCACCCCACTGTTCAAAGATGTTTTATTGAGCAAAAGCCATGAGGTGAGATAGGTTCAAGGTGGGACAAGACTGTAAGACCCAATGGAAAATTACAAGGTGGGCATGAGGTGGGACAAAACCCTGACCAACCAATAAGATTGTAAGTATAGTCACTCAGTTGATATTGATTAGATGAGGAGCAAATGGGAAAACAAGTCAAGTACAAGGAATTTCTGGAAAGCAAATGGGCTAGGGATATTGATGTCTATTTAGAATATCGATCACTGCTATTCATCTCTAGGAGTAGTACCTCTTTTTTCTTTTTTTTTAATAAGTCTAACCAGTGTATGTGCCTCAATTGTTTTTCTATGCTGAGGGCCCAGATTTGTCTAAATGCCTTATAATAATTTCTAACTAACTTACCTATCTGCAATATTACTCGATGCCAAAATAAAGCTATTACAAGTAAAATCAATAATAGAACAATATCCTATATGAATATGATGAAATGATTGCTAACGAACTGAACCTAGCAACATATAAAAAGCATTATACATTATGACCAAGTGGAACTTATACATGGAATAAAAAGATGGCTCAGCATTAAAAGATTAATCAATGAAATATACCATATTAACATAATAAAGGAGTAAAACCACATGAATTATCTCAATAGATGAAGAAAGAGCATTTTATAAACATCACCATTCCATGAAAAACACTGTATAAGTGAGAAACAGAAGAGAATTACTCCTCATAATAAAGGACATCTATGGAAAATCAACAGCTAATATCATACATAGTAGTAAAAGAATAAAAATTTTTCCCTAAGACCAGGAACAAGATGATATTTTCTTTTATCTCATTTATTCCATATTGTATGGGAAGTTATAGCCAGTGTATCTGGGCAAGAAAAAAAATGAAAAGAAAGTAAAAATGATCTCAAAGAATACGTGACCTTATAATTTAAAAATCCTAAGGAATCCACAAAATAGCACTTAAAACTAATAAGTTCACCACAGTTGCAGGATGTGAAATCAACTTCCAAGGCTAAGTTTAAGAAGGATGAGAATGAAGTGAGGCAAAGGAAACACCTACCTGGCTTAATTTTAGGTTAACAGGCCATAGGCAAATGGGGTTTTCTCTGTTCTGCAGCCAACCATTGCAGAACTGCCCTGAACTTGGACTTGGAGCCAGAGCCTCATAGTATTTGAGGCAAATGTGTCTATGTGGATCAAACGAGGCAAGCATGTGAAGATTGTGGCACCATTTTTTTTAAAAAATTAATTTTATTGGTATACTTTAGATATACATAATGATCACACTCATCATAGGGAATTTGCACCTGTACATGATATATCTTAATTCTTTTTTCCCAGTCCCCTGCCCTCCTTTCAACCCCACTTCCCCTCCTTATTTATAAAATCTTTGTTTCCTTTTTCCCTTTCTGTTCCGTCATTTCTCCCCCCACTCATTTCCCTTCCTATTTGAATATTTTCTTCCTATTTCCCAATAACTATTATGCATTTTGGTCCTTATTTACCATTTTGGTTTCTCACACTAAAGAAACAATGAAATATTTAAATATATACATATGATTTATTTTAATATGGTGTCAAGGTGCATCCATTTACCTAGAATGTCTCAAGTTTATCCTTTTTATAGCAGAGTAATAATTCACTATAAAAAAATCCCCCACATCTTCTTTATTCATTCACTATTTATTGATGGGCATTTGGGTTAATTTTAAAACTTACCTATTACAAATTGTGCTGCTATAAACGTGGGTATGCATATATCACTGTGATATGATGCTTTTAATTCTTTTAGGAAGTTACGAAGAAAGAAATAGCTAGGCTCAATGGAACATCTAGTTTTAGTCTTTTGAGGAATCTCCATACCAATTTCTACAGTGGTTGCATCTACACTCCCATCAACAGTGGAGAAGGGTTTCTTTTCCCCTACAGCCCCACCAGCATTTATTATTGTCTGATTTCTTGACAATGGCCTTCTGCAGTGTGATGAAATCTCATTGTAGTTAAAATTTGCATCTCTCAAATGGCCAGTGGTAGTGATCATTTTTTTCATATACTTATTTGATGCTTGTACTTCTTCATCTGATATACATCTTCATTTCAGATGCCTATTTTTGGAGTAGATCTTCAAATTTGGGAGGGTTTGATTTTAAAAAGTTTTTTTTTTTTTTTTTGGTACTGGGGATTGAACTTGGGTCATTGTGCTTGCAAGGCAGGTGGTGGAACCACTGAGCTAAATCTCTGGCCCTAAATTCTTTATATATACTAAATATTAGTCCTTTGTCTGAGGAACAGCTGGCAAAATATTTTCTCTATTGTTGGTTTCTTTCACTGTGCAAAAGCTTTTTAATATGAGATCCCAAGTGTTGATTCTTTGTGATAGTTCCTATGCAATTGGGGTTTTATTCATAAAATCTTTCTCTAACCTATGTCTTCAAGAGTGCTACCTATTCTATCTTCCAGTGGATTTAGTATTTCTACTTTGATATTTAGATTTTTGATCTGTTTTGATTTTAGTTTAGTGCATGGTGAGTGACCAAATACTGATGCTCTGGCTTGATCTTTTCTAATAATAGGTATGGTGGTCCTTAAAAGAAAAAAACCAAATAATGTATTGGTTTTCCTGTTGATTGACCATATACCTTTGTCCTATTTGCCTCTGTATCTCTAGCACCTCAATAGTAACTTGCACAAAATAGCTACTAAGCTGGGTGTGGTGGTACACTCCTGTAATCCAGCTCTCAGGAGCTGAGGTGGGGGATCACCATAACTTCAAGGCCAGCTTGGGCTACACAGTGAGTTCAAGACCAGCCTGAGGTACATAGTGAGACCCTCTCACAAACAAAACCAACATAGTTACAAATTAATATGAATAAATGAATGAAATGCATGAAATAAATATGTTTCAATAATGGATTCTAGGTGGTGGCATGCTTACTCTTTCCTAAATCTGTAGCCAGATGCCCTTTTGCTCACTTAAGCTTTTCATGAGGTACTAGGCTGTAAAGGTGCAATCATGAGCTTTAATTCAGAGAAATCTAGTTGAACTTTGGATTTACCACTTTATTAGCACAAACATTTTTTGAGCATAACCATGCCAAACACTAAGCCAACATTTAACTTATATTGTCTCATCTCATTTTAATCTCTCTATATTATGATATACACTACAATAATGCCCATTTTATATATGAGAAAGCAAAGACTTGGAAAAGGTACACATTTGACTTTAAGGCACTCAGTGGCAGAGTCAGGGTGCCAACCTAGGTTTAATTCTAGCTTTTTTTCCACTGGCCATTTGAACTATTTCAATCTGTATGACACTTTCCACTTTCTGACCTTTTTGCCTCATTTGTAACATGACTAAAATACTTGCTGTGTTTGAGTCAACCAGTCTATTCAAGTAAGAAAATACTCATCAAAAGATTTTTTAAAAATAAAAATCTCAAAGTAAACAAAAATTATGATGATGATTCTTTGAAATAGAACTTATGGACACCTTTTTATTCTCTAGTCCTCTAGGTATTCACTTCAAAATCAGGTATTGAAGATTAAAAACTACACTCCAATATCAAACTGTATTTGCCACTGTGGGACAGCATTGTAATCTTAAATTATCCCCAACTGTGATTAATTATGAGTTAATAGGTAACTGTTTGGTAGTTCTGGAAAACTAGATAGAAACCATAACAAACATAGGGACCCAAACTAAATCACTCCACTCCTTGTTTGCCCCATAACTGAATGTTCCAAACGACACAATCTATAAAACAATGGGTAGTTGATCTGCTGACCATTAGTAAGTAATGGCCGAGTACATGATTGATGACCACTTGCCTTTGTCCCCTTCCTGTAAGTTTGGAGTGTTAGCTCCCCCCATAGTCCCTAATAAAAACAACCTCTGACTCTGAGCTAGTTGCCTCTCTGAGATACTTGGCTCTGGGAGTGCCATCTGGCCAGACTAATAAAAGTCTGTTTTCCAACTAGTTTGGTGTGTTCCTGCCTGGGTGGTTCTCATTGCTCATCAAGCTTCTGGAGCAATCACTGGGCTATAGGCCAAGTATCTTGGAGGCCCTTTCAGCTGTTCAAGCTCCTTGGAGTGGAAGTAAGGCCTGGAGAGCTTACATTTTGGAGGTCCAGTGAGATCTCCAGGTGGGAACTGTAAATCCAGCCAAAAGTCTCTGAAGTGGGATCCAGCAGGAAATTCTCAGACACAGACCTTTGAAATGCCTCCAGAGGTAAGCTTTGGATGGGTTGCAACCATTTGTTGTCAGGATTGAGGTGGCTGATGAGCTGGGAAGCCTCCCCTGACCCCAGCCCTGCCTGAAGAGGACTCTGGGAAGAATCAAAGCTTTTTGTGTGGCACCTGTTTGTTCTTATTGTTTGTATGTCATTGTCCTGTCTGTTGTGTGTTAACTTTCATATTTCTTAGGACAGAAATGGGAGGATCTTGCTCCAAGAACACCCCACTAGATTGCTTTCTTACTAATTTTAAATTGGTTTTCCCCCCTTAACAGGAGGATGAGTACAGGGTTAAATTCTCTTGTGGGAAGCTTCACTCCCTGTGTCAATTAGAATGGCCAACCAAGGGCTCCTTTGAGCTAGGCCTCTGTCAGGCTATATGGGGAAAAGTCACTGGGCACCCCAGCCACCCTGACCAGTTTCCTTATATATAAATATTTGGGTCCAGGCTTGTGAAGAGCCTCTGGCTACATTGGCCAGGAGGGAAAGGGATTACTGACCCAGCCCTTATTATGCCTCGACCCGAGTCCCACTGGAGGGGGTGACTGTCTGCCTCCTCAGAAGGGAACAGGTGCACCCCCAGGATTTCCTGGGTTCCCTTTCTAGGACTTGGAGGCCATCTTGCTGGTAGTGGAACAGAAGGAAGGCAAGTGAGTGAAATCATGTCTTAATAGTGATATCCCCTGGGTTGCTCCCTAGTTTGTCTTTGAAAGGGGTCCCAGGGAGGGAATGTGTTAACTTCTTATGTGACTGTATGTGTGAAAGAGATCTGGTTAGGAGAGTGAATGGAATGAGCTACGAAAGTCATTGGTAGCCTCATCTGTGCACCAAAACAAAGGGAGGGGGTGCTTGCACTCAAAGAGTCCTCCTAGCATTGCGGAGCTTATGCGAGTCTATTGCTGAGTTTAGAAAGAACAAAACAGAAACTCTTGCAATGAGAAACTCTCCTTTAGTCTGAGCAGGCCTGAAAGAGCTGGGAAGCTCACAGCCAGGCTGATGTGTGAATGAGGCTGTTTTCTGGAACGACACCCCACCCTTTGTTTGTCTTGTGTCACTGGACAAGGGAATATCTAATAGCTGTGGGGAATGTTAATACTAAACCAACTGTTCTTAGGTGCATGATTCAGAATGTTGATAAAGGTTTTATAGGGGACTATGAGATAAAACTGCAACTAAAGAACCTTAAGAAACTTTGTGAGTTATCATGGTCTCAGCTAAGCTGGACTTGGCTCCCAAAAAGAAAGAAAAAAAACAAAAAACAAAACTCTAGACAAAAGAAAAGTTATCTGCCTTTGTTTTGTTTACCTGAGACTTTGACAACTTGGAGCCTTATGTGCTCTAGGTGCTGCTCAAGCTTCTGCCCCATGGTAATCAGCTGCTAGTAAGAACTATTTAGTTTTGGTCTTAGAACAACTGCTTACCAAATCTATTGTTTTTGATGTGGTGAACTTGCCTCTCAGAGGTTGTGATATCGTTACAGGCAAATCCCAATGTTTCCCCTTTGGAGAAGGTCAAGCTTCCCCTCCCCGAGTTGCTAAGATCAAAGGTGTGGAGGAGGGGAGAAAAACAGAATTGTTTAGCTTACTGCACTGGATGGTGCAAATGAAAAAGCATGGTCGGATTCAGAGAAAATGGAACAGGGCTTACACTCAGAGTAGAAAGAACTAAAATGAAGAAATAAATCTTTGAAGGATTTAAAACGAGTAAAAAAACTCTGAAAAACATACAATAGAGGAAAACAAAACAAAACAAAACACTGCAAGCCAGAGTAACTATAGCTGTGTCTTATCAGACATCAAAGAGATTTTACAAGAAAAAGCAAAATAAAAATTTTAACTATTTGATAAATGTATCTTTGTTTCAATTTGAATTAAGTTTAATTGGTGTGCTTAAAATGCTTCTTGTGCATTGCAAATTCTTGAATTATAATTATAGGGTTAACTTGCTCTTTTCTGCACTTTGTTGATAAAAACTGAAAGTTAATACTGTTTTACAGGTAGCCAGTCAGATCTTAAGATGTAACAATATGAAAACAGAAAGAAAAAGAACACTTTAAGATTTTAACTGCTAAAGTTTGTTATAAAAGGTTAATAGTAAATGAGATAGAGAAAGATTTTAAAAAAGCTATGGATAAAAGAGATATACTTTTTTGATATGAAAGGATTTCATATGTTTGTCTTGTTAAAAAGATATAAAGAAAGGTATACAAGACCAGAAGGCCTAAGTATGTAAAAAAGATGAATGGAAATGATTGATGTACGTTTGCTTGCTTGTTTCAAGTTTGTTACAAAAGGTTTACATTTACAGTCATAAAGAGCTTTCATCCTTTGACTCTAATTCTATAAGAGATCTGTTAATTGACCTGCAAAAGCTTTGACTTGTCATAACTAAGAGATTTTATAATTCAATTGGCCAAATACATTTGAGCATATTATAGTTTCATAAATTGTCTTACATGTTTGTGTCTGTCCAATTGTTTAAAAAGTGTTTGTACAATTGTATTTTGATTAAAATGACATCAAGGATTCAAATAATTCATTAATTTCTATAACCTGGTTTAATAAGTTAAAATTCTGTCAAGATAATTAAATATAAACTCTCAGGTCTGGATAGACTCCTGTTAATGGTAAAAAGGACAGCTGCTCAGAAAAATTTATTCTGGTCTTTATTCACTAGTGGGAGACCCAACTGTTTTCACAGCCTTCTGAGAAGATATACCCCCAATAAACATGGCTAAATATGTTGTTATAAAATGTTTACATTGGTTATCAAAGGGTTGGATTCTAAATGTTATTATGATATGTTTATAGTGGTCATTTTCAAAATATGATTTCTATAGAAAAATAGTTAAAAGGTTTTATTGGAAAAATGCTTTTGATATAAAATTAAATTAAAGGTTATAAAGTTTCATAAATAAAATGATTATTGTTAATTTTCTGTTGTACTAAATTAAAAAAACAGGACATTAAAAGACTATTAATGCTACTTCAAGAGGCAGGATATAGTTTCATAGAAAAGGCTCAAATTTGCGTATAGGAAGTCAGATATGTAGGATTTGAAGTTTCCAAAAAATATGCTGCTTGAGACATAAAAAGACTCAAAAGCAGAGGAGATAATTTTTTAGGATGATAGGTTTTTGCAGAATCTGGATTACAGGGTTTGCAGACTTAGCCAAACCTCTATATGAAGCTTTAAAGGCCCAAAAGGACAGTAATTATTAGAGAGTAAAGAGAAAAGTCAACACTTAAACAACTAAAACTAACTCTCTCTGCTGCCCCCTGTTATCAGGGATCCTAAATGTGACCCAGTCTTTTAGTTTGTATATGACTAAAAGAAATCATACTGGTTTAGGGGTGCTCACTCAAGGAGTAGGCCCATACAATTAGCCAGTGACTTATTTACCTTAGTTTAGATCCAGCTGTAAAAGGATAGCTGCCTTGTTTATGAGGCCTGGCAGCTGCAGTTATACTAACTAAGGAAGCTGACCAGATAACATTAGAAAAAATGTAAATTGTTCAATTTCCCCATGCCTTTTAAAACTATTAAATAACAAGACATTGATGGCTCTATGGCTCTCAAATAATAGAGTCACATAGTATCAGGCCCTCATCTGTGAGAATCCCTGCCTATATTTTGTTTCAGTTAAAACCTTAAATCCTGCTACTTTTTGCCCTTGGAACCTGGCCCCCTAACCACAAGTGCCTCAGGGTCACTGATGAATTGTTCTCCAGTCATCCAGATGTGCAAAAAGACCCACTGCCTGAGGCTGATTTCATCCCATTCAAGGATGAGAGCAACTTCATGGAAAATGGGGTATGCTATGCTGGCTATGCAGAGATAACTCAAGATAAAGTGGTCCAAGCAGGACCACTCCACACTGCATGGTCATCTCAATGAGCAAAACTGTGGGCACTCATACAGGCTCTCCGATGGGCAAAAGAAAAGAGGGTAAATGTTTATACAGATACCTGTTTGCCACTTGGTATATCTATGGCACAGTCTATAAAGGTGTGGTCCTCTCACAGTAGAGGGAAAATTTATATAAGCCAAAAGGACAACTAAATAAAAACTTCAGATGATTATACCCACCCCTTGTAAAGGTTATAAATATGTGTTGATATGGGTTTGTACTTATTCTGGATGGCCTGAGGCTTTCCCTATAAAAAGAAAAGACTTCAGAAATACACAAGATTTTAAACTGAAGGACTGAGTTTATTTTAAAATTTAAAAAAGACCCCTTTACATCTTCTATGGGAGGGGCCATATGAGGCACTTATGGTTACTCCCACAGCTGTCAAGGTAGCTGAAGTGCCCTACTCTAGAGTGAAACAGAATTCCACAGATTCCAACTCCAGGAGACAGTGCACTCAAAGCCCTGCTCTCACCACACTGGAAGCTGGTGAGTCCATGCATGGCTGAAAAATAAAAACTGCAATCAAGATATGGACTCTTATATTGTGTCAAAGTGTTATGAGATATTATGCTTTTAAATTAAGAGTTTGTAAGCCTACAGATGATAAAAATGTGACCTTTATGTGCTCTGGGGATCCTAATCCCCAATTTACCTGTCTAAAAAGATGCCTTTACAAATTGCTATGTCCCCTTAGCTAAAAATTTAAATAAAATAATGAATCAAGGATTTGATTCCAACTAAACTCAGTAGAGAATATGGAACTGCATTGTAATCTTAAATTAGCTGCAACTGTGATTAATTGTGAGTTAATAGGTAACTGCTTGGAAGTTCTGGAAAACTACACAGAAACTATAACATAGAGACCCAAACGAAATCACTCCACTCCTTGTTTGCCCCATAACTGAATGTTCCAAAAACCACAATCTATAAAACAATGGGTAATTGATATGCTGACCATTAGTAAGTAATGGCCAAATACATGATTGATGACCACTTGCCTTTGTCCCCTTCCTGTAAGTTTGGAGTGTTAGCTCCCCGCATAGTCCCTTATAAAAACAGCCTCTGACTCTGAGCTAGTTGCTTCTCTGAGATACTTGGCTCCAGGAGTGCCATCTGGCCAGACTAATAAAGGTCTATTTTCCAATTAGTTTGGTGTGTTCCTGCCTGGGTGGTTTTCGCTGCTTATCAAGCTCCTGGAGCAATCGCTGGGCTATAGGCCCAATATCTTGGAGGCCCTTTCAGCTGTTCAAGCTCCTTGGAGTGGAAGTAAGGCCTGGAGGGCTTACACCACCATGTAACTTTTTCACCCCTACCACTCCAAGGAGCTCAACAGCCACTGAGGGCTTTCAAAATGTAAGATCAAGGGCCTTACTACCACTCCAAGGAGCTTGATTCTACCACTCCAAAGAGCTTGACAGCCATGAGATTCACCCGGGAAGGAATACACCAGACACAATGGAAAGGGAACAGATCTTTACTAGTCTGGCCAGACAGCACTCCCAGAGTCAAGCAGCTCAGGGAGGCACCAGCTCAGGGGCTGAGGTCCTTTTTATAAGGGGATAGGCAGGGTGGGGGTCTATACTCAAGATGCTTACAGAATGTTAAGGTTTTCAAAACGTTCCTTCTGGGCTGACAAGGAGTGAAACAATCTTTATCTATTTACCCAGAACTACTAAATGTTCAACTGTTAATTTACATTAATCCCAGTTGGGACTAGGATTTAAGATTATAAAGTTATGCAGTCCCACACTATGAACATGGTTCAAATGTGAACAGATGAATTTCCCAAGAGTTAATTATGAAGCTCCAAATCAGTCATAACAAGGTTTTACCAGTCTAGTTCACTAGGGTCTGATAGTTCACTAGGTACTATGCTAAAAACACAGAAAGAGGTCTAAAAAATCCTTACATGAAACTTTATGCACTTACGCATGATCAGGACACAATTCATGTATTTCCTTGCAGTTTATTAGTAGGTTTTTTTTTTCCACTGTTTTGAGACAGGGTAATGCTATGTAGTCCAGGCTGGCCTTGAACTCAATACATAGCATAAGGCTGGCCTTAAACTCATGACAATCTGCCTGCCTCATCTCCCAAGTGCTGGGATTACAGGTGTGCATCACCCCACTGTTAATAGTTTTGTTAACTATAGCATGCTTCTGAATTCCCAGCTGCTAGAATAGAAGCAGCATATTAGGGCTCTGGTAGTGCCATTTGTGAAGAGGCAATAGCATTAGTGGCGCTCCCAGGAGGATAGACATAAACCATGTGTAACAAGAAAAAAATATGAATAGTCACCCCCCATCATCTCCCGGGTATGTAGTTGAGGTTGGTCTTGAATTCACTTTGTAGCCCAGCCTGGTCTCAAAATTGCAGCAATCCTCCTGCATCACCTCCTCAGTGCTGGGATTATAGGTGTTGGACACCAACCCTGATTTCAAGCCTCTCTTTTTTGGTGTCTCTCTCTTTTTTTTTAAATAGAAAAAGATTGTAAGTGAGGGAGTAGAAAGAACAGATCAGGAAAAGGGAAACATGGATAAAAGCCTAACAATTAGATTTCATTTGAAAGAGTCTTTGATGTCCTGAAAACAGATAAAGAAGACAGGACATAAGGAAGTTTTCCTGAAGCTGTGAATGTATTCTTCTTTGCCATTTTGAAAACTTTCTCATTTAGACATAATTATAGGTTCACAGGCAGCTGCAAAGACATTGTTGAGAGTTCCACAGTGCTCTTTGCTTTCCATTTTTGTCTGTTTTCATTTACCTGGAAGGTGACTTTAGAGGATCAATTATTTGGATACTGTATTAGATTGGCATGTTTTCTGACTATAATACTATGCAGTAACTGACCACATAAAGTTTCACTTCTTTATGAGTCATACAAAAAACTTTAAATTGAGATACTGTGCATTCAATGTGTACAAAGAACTAAAGAGCCTAAATAAATTCTGAGAAATATCTATATACTGTTATACAATGCTTGGTGCCATTGTTTGTGGTCATAAATCATGTGTTAAAAGATGTTGGTCTCTGTTTATGGAAGCAAAACAGTATGAGACAAGTCTATAGAGTCTACATTCAAAACTTCAAGTGTCCAAAATCTTTTGGGCATACAATAATCAGTTTTCCTCATTCCTTCTCTGATCACCAAAGTTGCCCTCTTCCCCCAGTAGCTCTGCACCTAGCCTTTTATTTATTTTTTTCCTACTGTTTTAATTTATTCTTTACACAGATCTTATGTTCTGCTTCTCTGCTGGAGTAGAGTCTCCATGACAGTAGAAGACTATCTTAATGCCTACAATCCAAATACCTTGGAAGAGTTCTTAGGACTTAACAAATGTCAAATGATAGGTATGTGAAGTACATGGGCTGAAGCTATAGCAGCTATAGCTCAGAGGTAAAGCACTTGTCAAACATACACAAGGAGCCCTGGATTCAATCACCAGCACAATGAAAAACAAAAAGAAAAATTATTTTAAAGTTTGGAAAGGCATATGCCAAAAAGTTTACAGTGGTTACCTCTGAGTGGGAATAGTACAGGACGTAAATTACAAATTGATATTCACTTTCCACCAACATTTGCTTCTGTTAGTCTTAACATTATTTGAAATAAATATACTACTTTAATGATTAGAATAATTAATAAACATTTTAATTACAAATATGATTTGTAAAGTCTGCATGTTTAAAACAAGCTGTGCTTTACCCAGAAGAGGTATTTATATGGAATATTTTTTTAATGATGTTAGGTAAGTAACATGTTACTATCTGTGTAAAGAATCTGATTTGTAAAAGAAATAAAATATGAAACAAGTGAAATATTTTCCCACTTCTTTTTCTTTTGAATTTTATCATACTCTTTCTGATAAGTTATTTAAATTAATTCCTTCAAGGCAACAAGATAAAATTGTTAGTTTGATGAATAACATGCTTACTTTTGTTTAAAGTATATTTTATATCTTTATTAGATATATTTATCTTGAACCAGTTTATTTGTTCTTTTTATAGACCCCACCCAACTTTAATATTAGCTGTTGTCCCCAGGTCTGAATGTTGTGTCAACATATGATTGAGAAGACCTTCAGCTTATCAAGTATTGCAGGTCTCTGATTGTTTTGGAACCTCTTCTGATACTACGGACTTTGTTCAAGGCCAGTTAATACTACTTCTTTTTTTCTTTTTCCTAATTGGTTGAACAAATGAGCAATTGCTTTAGCTGCTAAAGTTCAAGTTATTGGGTCAGGATTTCATGTACATAAATAGCTTGACACTTTATTCAGATTCAGGTTCTAACCATAGATTCTCTTCCTCAGGAGTTTTGCACAAGATTTGCAAAATGATGACTACATATTTGATCTGGGGTATTGCTGCAGCAGTATGCTGCTGTTTATGGCTTTTTGGAATAAGAAGAAGGTAAGGAAAGTCCTTTAAATTTTCTTTTAGCTCATTTATCTAGTGTTCTTTTACCTTCATTACTAAACAATAAATTTGGTTTTCTATTACACACTTTAATATTGTTAGACAAAAACTTTAATTTCAATTTTAAAAGTGCCTTTTAATTAAATCTACCAAAATAAACAATGATAATTTCTGTGTTCAATACTGTTGATCCTTTTATTCCTATCATTGGGAAAAATGGTTAGCAAAGAGTAGTCAATAAAGAAGTGCTTGGTGAATGCATGGATGGATAGATAGATGAATTTAATAATTCAACATATCATGTTATTAGATAAATGAATACCATTATTTTAGTAAAAGAGCATGGCCCCATGCACAAAAGAAGTATTTATAAACTAGAAATTTAAAGTTTGAAGTCAGCATGGAATTTAAAAAACTGGTATAAAAAGAAACTAAATATGTAATTTTTCATATTCTGTAATACATTTATGTCTCACAGGAAAATAGGTGAGCCACCTCTGGAGAATGGGCTGATTCCATACCTGGGTTGTGCTCTAAAATTTGGGGCCAATCCTCTTGAGTTCCTCAAAGCAAATCAAAGGAAACATGGTCATGTTTTTACCTGCAAACTAATGGGAAAATATGTCCATTTCATTACAAATTCCTTGTCATACCATAAAGTGTTGTGTCATGGAAAATATTTTGACTGGAAAAAATTTCACTACACTACTTCTGCGAAGGTAACTTCTTTTGCATTTATACAGAATTCTGAATGTTTCCTAGTTTCTTTTTTAATATAAGTACATTTAGTAATTTTCATATTCACACACTGTAGGACAGAGGTGTTGGGAATTACCCTATTGTGGAGATTCTTAGACATATAACAAATCAAAATAGACACAGCCTCCTAATATTTTAAAATCCATAATAGTTATAGGTTTGTCATTTGTTGACTAGCTAATGAGGGCAAAGTAAAAACTAAATCCTTTACTTAGCTGATGGAACTGCATAAAAAAGCCAGGAACAAATTCATCACATTAATGATATCTGCACAATGTGCTAGTGCATGTTAGAAAAATTAAAATTTTACAGTTGTTTTATCATTCTCCGGCCATTTTGTCAAGGAATCAGCTCTAACATAGAGAAAGCAATTAGTTCTTACTGCGTCTCTGCAAAAAATTATGAGACATAATCTTTGCCACCAAGTGGCTTAAAGTCTGTCAAACTGCAGAACTAATGACTAAAAACATTATTTGATTAGTACTAAATTAGTGAGCAAATAAGTGTGCAGGTAGCATGAGAAATAAAAGACTGTAAGGGTGCAAGGAAGTGTCACTGAAATGCAAGGATTTAAATTTGGCTTTAGTGAACTATATCACTTGACCATTTCTTTGAAAACTGCTATGAAATTGTACGTGGGAAGGCCAAGCAGAGAATGATAAAGGTATCTAGCCGATTCGCCCCCCACCCCTTTACATCCTCTTCTTTTCCTCTCACACATTTTATTTGTTGATAGGCATTTGGGCACAGAAGCATTGACCCCAGTGATGGAAACACCACTGAAAACATAAACAGTACTTTCAACAAGACCCTGCAGGGCAAAGCCTTGGATGCTCTCACGGAAGCCATGATGGAAAACCTGCAGTTCGTTCTGAGATCCCCGGTCCCTCCCACATCAAAGAGTGCAGCCTGGGTGACCGAGGGCATGTACTCCTTCTGCTACAGAGTGATGTTTGAAGCTGGGTATCTAACTCTCTTTGGCAGAGATCTTACAACGCTAGACACACAAAAGGCCCTTATACTGAACAACCTTGACAACTTCAAGCAATTTGACAAAGTCTTCCCGGCCCTGGCTGCCGGCCTCCCCATTCAAGCTTTCAAGACAGCTCACAGGGCCCGGGAGAAGCTGGCGGAGGGCTTGCGGCACGACAGCCTCCGCACACGGGCCAGCGTCTCTGATCTGATCCGCTTGCGAATGCACCTGAACGACACACTCTCCACCTTCAACGACGCGGAGAAGGCCAAGACGCACCTAGCCATCCTCTGGGCCTCCCAAGCAAACACCATTCCTGCCACTTTCTGGAGCTTGTTTCAAACGATTAGGTGACTAAAAAATTACTCGTGTCCTTATTCTGGTAGGAAGCACAAGTTTAAGCATTTTAACATAAATAAAAATGCTTGTAGTACTTTCTCATGCCATCCATCAAGAACGTAATACCTATGTTCCTATTCAATCCTTAAAAAAACAGAACAGAGTTTTATAGAAACATAGGCCAAGATACAGGGGTGTTCCTGAAGTCCAAGGGTTGGCTGGGCGGACCCTGGGTCAATTCAGGTCAGCTGGCTCAGGGCATTTGCTCTTAATTCCACACGATTCCTCACAAAACCAATTCAAGTCCATGAGGAGTCATGAAAATATTTTTAAGTGACTACTGACTTAAAGACAATAATCAGTGCAGTGATTATACCTTATTCATTTATGCATTTATGGTTTGTGTTTTTCTTTAATTAATAATAGCTGTCTTACCATTTATTTGACCAGAATAAATTCATGTATTCATAGTAAGGTCACATCAGTTTAATATATTGGCAAGCATAGCCGTATTTTATGACAGTCACAGAAATACTTTCCAAACATTTGTGGGACTTAGTCTGCTGTACTTACATAATACAGATCCTGGCTGTGGCCCTGAGGCTTCAACAAACTTGCATCCCTAAAATAAGTAGCCTTTATTTCACAATTCAAACTTTTAAATGGAAAAAGCTGTTCTAACTAAAATCATGGTAAAAATGTTAAGAGTAAATTTAAATTTCCATTTGGATACTCTGTAATTGTTATCTTAGATACAATTTCCTTACTCATTTGAGTGTTTAATGTTTCCTTAGAATTATTTATTAATAGATGTATGACCACAGTTTTACTTTTATTTAGCAAACTCCTGTGAAACAATTCTTGCCAAAGTTGAAGACAAACACAAATAGAGTATAAGGGAATGTTCCTTTCTCACCTTCCCTGTTATCCTGACTACCTTCTTAAAATAAGAGAAATGCCTATTGTTTGCAGACCTCCGAGTATGGAAAAAGTATTTTCTTTGCATCTTCTCTTTCCTCTTAACTTTCAATAGGAGTCCTGAAGCACTGAAAGCGGCCACCGAAGAAGTGAATAAGGCATTGGAGAGCGCTGGGCAGCAGCTCAGCTTTGAAGGCAATCCTATTCATTTGAATCAAATGCAACTGAATGACCTACCGATACTAGGTGTGCTTGCTATATATACCACATTTCATTTACTGTGTCCTATTAACAACACTGTCAGCAGATATTATGCACTAATTTCAAGAAATTCTGCTGAGTGTTTCATATGATTTGGCTCTCTTCATCCTCACAGCAATCCTGTAATGAGGGACTGTTATTATTTCCATATACCAAGTAAGGAAACAGACACCCAGAGGTTAAGATGCTGCCTGGGAGTGATGTGGAACCTATGGCAGTGTCAATATGGGACGCTCCATCCTCTGCTCTCAACCACCACACCGTGCGGCTGTCTCCCTCACCACTGTTACAGTTACAGGGAGCATACAATGTATCTCTGTGAAATAGAGTGGGGCTGAGAAGTGCGAAGAGCCTCAATTTGCCATATAGGTTGGGTGGTGGGATTGAAGGCTGTTTGTTTGTTTGTTTGTTTGTACCAAGGATCGAACTTGGTTCCTTGTGCCTCCAAAGCAGGCGGCGGAACCACTGAGCTAAATCCAAAGGTTGTTTGATTTTTTTTTCCTTTTCTATATTTTATTTTATAGAAATACAAACATAACTATGTATTTATAGAAAGAGTCTTTTTTTAAATAAATTTTCCATAAAGAAAATAATCCAACACATGCTTTTAGGGCAATCTATCATTTTAGAAGGGATGAAAATTTCCCCAAAAGCTTGGGTTGTAGTCTGACCTGGGAGGCTTCAGACATCTTACTTCTCTTTTGGAACTTTGCTTTTTTCTCATTTGTAAATGGAGTGGCTGGACTTCTCATGAAATTTCTATATTCTCAAAGTGGTTTTGTGATTTGATTTACTTTTTCTTTTTTGTCCCTTTATGCCTTTATCCATTATCAGGGCATTACTATATAGCATCAGATATTATATAGATAAAAATGAGTGTTTGGTAATACTGAATTGAAGCTGCATGAAACATCCTGGAAATAATTTCTGTATAAAAATGTTATCAGTATATTAGACCTCACAAGTGGTAAACATTGAGTAATTCACATAAAAATTAGTTACTGTTTCCAATTTTATCAGCTGTTAAATATCATATAGAAATAAGATTATTGCCAGGTGTAATGGTGCATGCCTGAAATGCCAGGACTCAGGAGGCTGAGGCAGGAGGATCACTGTGAGTTCAAAGCCAGTCTGGGCTACACAGTAAGTTCAAGGCCAACCTGAACTACATAGTGAGACCCTGTCTCAGAAAAACAAAGAGAAAATCAAAGATTATTTTTAAGTAAAATGATGAAAGTGCAGTTCCCATTGACACAGTCATATATTTTATCAGTTATTAATTCAGATAATCAGATTAAAATACATTTTGACAATCAAATCATTGATAATAGCATAATTATAACAGAAAGAAAGTTTGAGAAGTTTAAATATGGCCAATTTCCTATTTTCTGATTATCTTTGTTATAAGCAGCCAGAAATGTTTCAGACTCTTTATTCTGTGACCTTGAAATATTTAAATTGTTCTTTCCTTTTCATCCTTCAACGAATCCTTTTCTTCCTTTTTCTCCTTTCTTTTAAAATATTTAGATAGTATCATCAAAGAGGCTTTGAGGCTTTCCAGTGCCTCTCTAAACATTCGGACAGCTAAGGAGAATTTCACTTTGCACCTTGAGGATGGTTCCTACAACATCCGAAAAGATGACATCATAGCCCTTTATCCACAGTTAATGCATTTAGATCCAGAAATCTACCCAGACCCTTTGGTAAGTGACTGCTTGTCAAAAAGTTTAGTGTCTGTGTGACACCAACTCAGGTCTAAATAAGGGCATTTACAGTTGTAGAACTGATTAGATCATTGAGGCCACAGAAGTCATCCCCTTATGTCAAAATTCATGTAGTTTGGAAAATTAGGGCAGTGGCTTGAATTTTTAATTTTTAGTTTTAATATTTGTCATCCCATCATCTCCACTATATTATATTTTCAATCATCAAATAAATCTGCCTCCTTACTTTTTCCTCCTTAAAAGATACTTGTCAAATCCACGAAACTGGAGTTTAGCAGTACTGATTTTTAGTGTGAGTGGAACCATTCTTGGTAGTTCTTTTGACTGAGGAACTCATCACCAGTCAGGAAAGAAAGTATCTTAAAGCTTTCTTGGACCAATTCTTCTTAAATTTTCATCCCTTATTACTCTTCATTCAGTGTAGGGTATTTGCTATATCACTGATGGAGTAGATTATAAAACAAAATCACTCTTTGGAACTTCCAGGTCAAGAAACAGATACATTCCTTCAAAGTATTTTATAGACTTGGGCTTTATTTTGTATTTTTTTGTATTTTTATTGCAGACTTTTAAATATGATCGATACCTTGATGAAAACAAGAAAACAAAGACCACCTTCTACAGCAATGGAATCAAATTAAAGTACTACTACATGCCTTTTGGATCGGGAGCTACAATATGTCCAGGAAGATTATTCGCTGTCCAAGAAATCAAGCAATTTTTGATTCTGATGCTTTCATATTTTGAACTAGAGCTTGTGGAGAGCCAAGCTAAATGTCCCCCTTTGGACCAGTCCCGTGCAGGCTTGGGCATTTTACCACCATTAAATGACATCGAGTTTAAATATAAACTCAAACATGTTTCGATGTGTGGTTAGAAAGGGCACTAGATGATGTATAGGACGGCAGTGTACCATCACTATGCAGTCCCATGAAGGTGAGGAAGGGGTAGAACACGCTTAGTTCTGCTCACTGATGTTTGCTTATGCATCTAACATTTTATTCAGGTTTTCAGATGCTGTCTCAGACTGTAGTAGTGAAAGAACTAATTTGTAGGAGCACAATAATTTGTTCTCATTTGTATAAGTCAATGGATGTTCGTATACCCAAGGACCAAAATTCGTTACTTTCAGAGAAAAATGCATTTTTTTTCTCAAAATGAAGATATTCCAATTGGCAAATTTTTTTCCTAAGGAAATTTATTTTTATAAAAATCACTCAACAATTATGAAAAAGGTTCAAATTCACGTTTTAGTGAAAAGGCATTATTTTTTGAATAAATAATGAGGTTCTTCGGGTATGAGCATATATTATCAAAGATGTTTTAAAGGGTTATATTATGCCTTGTATTTAAAAGGAAATATTTTAAAGTTTTCTTTATATCCAATATTCATGTCTTTTTAAATGATATTCTTGGTGTTCAGAAAATAGCAAAGGTGGTTTTGATATTTTTCCCTTTATTTTTCAATTTATTGTTGCCAGAAATTATTGCATCAGGCTTCAGCTATTTTATCTATACCTTGATTCCATATCAATAGAAGTTTTTTTTTTTTTCAGAGAATAAAAATGTACTTTTTCTGTTATTGGTAAATATGCATCAGTGAAAAGAATGTAGTTCTTATGTGATATATTATAAAATTAAAACTGGATGAAAATGACCATTTAAAAGCTTTGGTTATGAAACATGAAAAATTTATTAAGTGCAGCTTGATATTATGCTTTATTTAAATATCTGTTATCTCCAAATGACTATCAGTTAAAGAAAAATAATTAAGGCTATATGATGGTATTGAAAGGCTGTGTACAACAACGTCTTGGTAAAATATTTTAAGTGTTAAGAGTTATCAGCTTTGCTATTTTTATTGATATTTCCATATGTATTTATAGGTAGATTATATTTATCCTCTTTCTTGTACTACATATATTAAGAAAATATTGTCACATTTGATAATCTTGAAATTATTCTTAGAAATAAAAGTATGCAAGTATGTGTTTTAAATCTTGAAATATTTAGAATGCTCAAAAAATTCACCTTCTGTTAAGCTTCAAAAATTTTATTCAAGGGCCAGGGATTTAGCTCAGTGGTTCTGTCACCTGCCTTACAAGTGAAAGGTCCTGAGTTTGATCCCTGGTACCAAAAAACAAAACAAAACAAATTTATTCAAGATTCATTCAAAATATTTATATTTCCAAAATTTAAAAAATATTCAAAGTAATCATGCATTCAAAAATATTTCTCATGTTACATAAAATTCACTTAAAATTTTTTTGCTGTGCTAGGAACTGAACCCAGAGCTTTGTACATGGTAGGCAAGCATTCTACCATTGAGCTACATACCCAGCTATCATTTAAAAATAATTTTAAAACAAATTTTTAGTACTAGAAATTATCTCCTATGTAGGTTACTTTTCATATCAAGAAAATCAAATTCACTAAGGCTCAAGATCAACAAAATTCTGTTTCATAGCAGCTTGTTATAAATTGAATTTCTAGTGCTGTTTTCTAATAAACTTTGTTATCTCAATTCCTACATACATCTTTCTATATCTTTATTATTGCATAACAGAGGTTGACAATTGATAACTTGTTTGCCAAAAGTGCCCCTTTCTCTGTTTTTGTATAGCTTGAAAGTTAAAACTGGTTTTTATCTTACTAAATAAAAAAACTCAAAAGAAGAATAGTACTCCATGGCATGAGTAAAGTACACAAAATGCAGGTTTGCATATACATAATTAAAGTTTTCTTGGAACACAGCTTGCCCACCAGCCCATGCCATTATCTATGGCCGATCTTGGTCCATCACTGCAAAGCTCAGCTGCAGCAGAGTCTCTGTAGATGTGCAGCATAATTTTTTTTTTTTTTTTTGGTACCGGGGATTGAACTTGGGTCCTTGTGCTTACAAGGCAGGCCACCAAACTGCTGAGCTAAATCCCCAGCCTGGAGCATAAAATATTTAAATCTGGTCCTTCCCACAAAACATTTGCCAACTCCTATTGTATAGCAACCTCCAAAACTATTTTGATCTTTTTTTAATTGAGTTTATTGGTACAATCTAGGTATACAAATACAGTTACATTCATCATTAGGATTCTGTACCTTTACATAATAGGTCTTGATTTTCATTTTTTCCCTTGTCCCTGCCCTCCCTTCACCCCCTCCTCACCTCCCCATTTACAAACACTTTATTTCCATTTTTTCATTTTCTCATATGTTTTTCCTCTCCCTTATTACCTTTCCCCCACCCTTCCCACTTTCCCTATACCTTTAGCCCTTTACTTCCTATTTCACATTATTAATTATCTCATTAGGATCCTGTGTACTATTATAGTTTTTGCACCAAAGAAACTATTCGGTATTTCAGTTAAAGAAATCTCTGTATGAACATTAAAAATAGGGAACCCTAAAACAAAGCTAAAAAGGAAAGTAAAAGAGAAAAGGCAATGGTGTAAGATTAAAATAATCCTTAATTCTGGAGATGAAAATGGTCCCTGAACATATTTAAATTGCTTCTTGCTCCTATAGTCTTATCTTATTTTTTTTACATTATTCAGAGAATACTTTATTAGTTTCTGTAATCAAACCCACGTAGATATGACATTACATATTTAGTATGATGTGTTACCCCTGTACACATGGAAAAAAATAAAAATAAAAATAAAAATAAATTAACATTTCTAGACCAATATGGCTGCCAATTTCTGTACAATGCCAACTCAACACAGTAAATTGGGATGACTTTTTCCAAAGTTGGCAGCACCGTTAAAGTTTCTCAAAATTCAATTTATATATATATATACATATATATATATGTATATGTATATATATATATTTATATTTATATAAAAAGACTAATAATAGTATGTTATACATCGATAGCAGCAACAGCTTTTCCAGGTTCTGCAGTCATTTGAACAAAATTATAGACATTCAGCACATTCCATTAAAAACAAAACAAAACAAAAAAACAAAGAAAAGAATAATATCCAGAAAACAGCAAAGTTCTGTTGCTGTTGTGGTACCTGGGACCATTTTCATTTTATTAGCCTCTTAATCATCATCTGGAAAGAGAACATTCTAGAGTAATATTATTAAATGTAGCTCTGATAAAGCACAGTCCCTACTATGTATCATGAAACAGGTACAAGATATTTTACATTCATAGAGGTATGATACAGTACCATCCTACATCGATAATACTAGAATCAGTTTTGGTTTGAAATTTACTTTGTCTGCAAATAAGATTGCTACCCCTGTTTTTCTCTGGGCTCCTGTCACATGGAGAATTGTTTTCTATCTTTTCACTTTCAGTCTATGGGCTTCTTTTTGCACTAGGTGTGTTTCTTGTATATATCATATTGTTGGATTTTGCTTCTTATTCCATTTTGCCAGTCTATTTCCCTTGCTTGGTGAGTTGAGGGCATTGACATTGCTGGTTATAATTGATATATACTGACTTATTATTGACATGTTATTGGCCTTTTGTTGACTCTTTTTACTTTTTCACCTTCTCCTTTTAATTTCTTCCCTTGCCTATTTGATTTGCTCTGGTGGGCCTCATGGTGTTGTTGCCTTCATTGTCTTTTTCTAGGATCTTCTTTAGAATTCCTTGTAGCACTGGTTTGGTATTCATGTAGTTTCTCAGGTGTTCTTTGTCGTGGAAGTGTCTTCTTTCCCCGTCCATTTTGAAAGAGAGTTTTGCAGGATACATCAGTCTAGGTTGGAGGTTGTTCTCTTTTAGTACTTGAAATATCTCATTCCAGGCTCTCCTTGCCCCAAGGGTTTGTGTTGAAAAGTCTGCTTTGATTCTGATGGGCTTTCCTTTGTATATGATTTGTTTCTTTTCTCTTACTGCTTGTAGTATTTTGTTCTTCTGTTGGGTTTCTGGGATCTTGACTATTATATGTCTTGGTGTAGATTTTTTTTTTATTGTAGCTTGTTTGGGTCCTATATGCCTCAGTTATCTGAATGTCAAATTCTTCCCTTCTGTTTGGGAAGTTTTCTGTCATTAATTCTGCAAACAGCTTTTTAAAGTCATTTGTATTTTCTCCTGCTACTTCATGGATTCCTATCAGTCTTATGTTATTCTTCTTGCATCATCTAGGAGATGTTGGATCAATTTCTCATGATCCCTTACTGTTTTTAAGAGACCTCTCTTTTCATGGTCATTGACTGCAATCGTATCTTCTATATCTGAAAGCCTATCTTCACATTCTTTTATTCTGTTGTGTACACTTTCAATGGAGTGTTTAATCTCCTGGATATCTGTTTGAATCTGTTTTATGGATTCCATTTCTTTCCTATGTTGGGTGTTTATTTTTTCCATTTCTTTCTTATGCCGGGCCTTCATGGCTTCTATCATGGTCCTGAGCTCATCTATTTTTTTTGTCAGTTTCTGCTGTAAAGTCTTGAATCATGACTTCCATTTTTCTCACTATCTCCATGGTTATCTGGGAAATTATTTCTGTTTTGAATTTTCCTAGAGCCTAATTAATCTGTTTTGTTACTTCCTGTGCTTTGAGTTCAGGGTGTCCTGGTGGTTCACTATTGGCCTTTTCATCCTCATTTGCCCTACTGTTTGCCATTGGTGAACTGGAAGTCTGTCTTTGTGTCTTGCTTAAGTGTTTTCTCATTTTTATTTTTGTTATTAGACTGTCCTTGGTTTAATCTCTGGATTATTACCCAAATCTTCCTCATATAGTTGCTCCCTAGCTTCTGTGTCTCTAATGACCCACAAACATTCTCATCTTCACAACATCAGAGAAAACAGATCGTCAAATCAACCGCAATGCTTTACCCTAACTGATACAATCAGCAACACATTAAGATCAGGCACAACTTTGACACTGACCACTGGTAGTAGTCACTAGTATATCACCCTTAAATCATTTGAATTAAATTTAAATCAAGAAGCAGTGCAGAACATGTCTGCAGTGAACAAAATTTCAATATAGTGTATTTACCATTTAATGGCTCAGACAGAGTGAGGATGCAAGACCCCTGATCTCAGTTAGCTGATGGCTGAACCCCATGATGCTGACTGACCTCGGGCTGCAAGGCCCAGGTTGAGCTCCCCAACCTTCTGAATGGTCGAACTCCGCCATGTTCTATTACAGGTTTCCCACACCCTTTCTTTAAAGATGTTCAAAGTTGGGAACTCAGAAAAATAGCCTTGATGACCACCTCTGCCTCTGCAGAGTGGGTCCAAAGACTGGCACAGTCAGGAGGACTGAGAGTGCAGGGGCAGGGTGGTTATGGGGGTTCAGGGGCACCCATGTGGCTACCTTCCCGGTGCTTGAGTGATGGCGGCTGGGTCGGGAGCAGGCGTGGCTCTCCTTCCCGTGGTGGATTGGGGCCCAGGTTGACTCCCAGCGCTTGAGCGATGGTGGCTGGGTCAGGAGCAGGAATGGCTCTCCTTCCCGTGGTGGATCGGGGCCCAGGCTGCCTCCTATTTTGATCTTAATTTTATTAACTTTTGAAAATGCAGTGGTATAGGAATTTTTGAAAAGCACATGGATGAAATATATTTAAAAAGCCATGAATATAATTTATCTTGGACTATATAGAAGACTATAACATTCCAATTAGGAAAGTTATCTTTATCTAAAATTGGCCCCTACATTAAAAACAAAGTTTTCATAATGTGTTGTAAAGTCAAAGAGGAGTTTAATGATCAATTTATTCAGGATTACTGTGGCCTACTTGTACACACAGCACACTACATGTTTCATCTCATTATGTTCTTCCTTTTGAGGTTTATGTTACTATTACCCCTATATTACAGAGGAAGAAAATGGGACTGCAGAAAAGTAAGTCACTTGCTCTAACTTACAATGCTGTAGGTAGTGGAAGAATATTAGAGTGCAAGTATTGTTCCTCTTAGGATCAGGGTCAGATATTTTAGAAGCAGTGGGATTAAGGTTATAGACTTGATCTTGTTAATAGGTGATGGATATAGCTTCTCCTGCATGCCTTCTTTATAGCATGTTGGTTGATAAAAATTCAGAGGATCAGACCTATACCAAGAGGTCAAGACAGGAGCACTGATCCTTCTTCGACCCTCATAGACTGTTGAAATTCATGTAATGTAAGCTCACATTTTAGTTAGAAACTGATATTTAGTGAAAACAAATGCCCTATAATTTTCTGTGCAAACCATTAAATGAAAATAACTTATTTTTCATCAAATATTCAGGGAATGACCTCCCCCTTCCACTATTTGGCAAGATTAATGTTGAGAAAAGGTTAAAGAACATAGTAGATATGCAACTCTCATCAGCAATTGTTCATTTTTTGTGGTCATATTTGGTTTTATTCAGAAAGGTGGTTTGAAAAGTGATTTTAGTTTGGGTTTTCACTTATAATCTATTTATTTGGGGGGGTTTGCTAATGTGATGTTTTTAATCTCTGGCTTTTTTGACCCCTTGGAGAAAAGAAAAGGGTAACGTTTCCAAGAGGAAGGAAAAGGGGCTTTGATTATCTTCTCTCCACTATCACCAACTAGATATAAACTGTTTCTTTAATCCTCTGGCAAAAAAAAAGAAAAACATTTAAACTTTGGTGCAAGAAAAGTCTGTTGTTTTAAAACATGAAAACATATACATATAGGGAAATATGTACTGGAAGATACTTTCATTTATTTTTTTCTTTGAGTGTGCTAGTGAGAAAATGGTTAAAATGAAGGGACTTCAGTAGGATAGCCCTGAGGGTACTTGGTGCTCCAGGTAATGGGTGTGTATGACAAGGGCGGAAGAGGAAGGCAGTTCATTGTTTCAAAAGAGATTTGGCCACTGAAACAGGACCACAATACAGGGCCAGAAGAAACCTGATTTTTCAGGAACCTGGCTGTGTTTCTCATTCATTCTGTTTTTAAAATGATTCCAAAGAATGTCTGTTCTCTCAGAAGAGTAATTTTATTTTATTCAACTCTACAGCTCACTACAGCTCCTAATTAGTATCTTACACATATTAGGATCTTAAATAGTTGAAAGCAATGATAGAATAAATGATTTATGTGGAAGCGTTCTGAACTCTTGTTTTGTTTTTTTTTTTTTTTTTTTGTAGTCCAAGCTCCACCAAGTTGCCTTGCTTTGTTTGGCTGCTTTACTAGAACTTATTTTGCTTCTCTTTATTGATCTCCTTCCCTATTACAATATTGGGAAAGAGTTACATACACACAGAACCAAAAACACAGCTGGCCTACCCTCAGGCCTAAACTTAGTGATAAGGCAGTTTTACTATTTACTGAAACAAAGTAGAGGTGGCCAGGGCCTCAGCAATATGAGAAATTAATTGAACAGGTTGAAGATGGATCTCAGAGACAGAAGTAGGCCAGAATAGTGCACTCACAAGGCAGAAAGTGGAGCAGAGGCCAGGTGGGAATAACAGAATCCTTTCTGTCATTAATTTCTGAATATCCTACTTATTCTTTACTTTGTTATTAAGTGACATTTCAGAACTGTTTATCCTGCTGAGGATCTTATTTATAATAAGGCCTTTGCCTGCTGACACATTGAGGGAACCCACTCATTGTATGGTTTTCTAGGACTGGGGGATGGATCCATATGTTGGCCACCTTTTAGATTTCACTTTTTTAGTATAAGTAGGTCAAGCCATTTGTCTTATAATAAAGCTTTTTGCCAAAGAAATAACATCAAGATTTATAATTCCTTCCAATTCAGTTATGTTTAGAAAGTGTCCAGTGAATAAGTAGTATTTTGCAAAGATTCATTTGTGAGTTAAATATTTTGTGAGAATATATTTTGTGAGAACATCTTTTACTGAAAAAACTATGTCACAAATGCGAGTTGCATTCCTGAAGCAACAGAACAAAAGCCAATGTAAGTATCGCATAGGTCATACTCTCTTCAATAATTTTGTAATGCCAAAAAATGAAAATACTGTTCAAATATTTATATTTAAATTAAGATATAGTTTCAATTTACTCTGAAAATGAATGTCTTTTTAAAAAAGGTAGGAGGCAGAACATAAAAGGAGTTTGGAGGTATAGTCTAGCGCTTTCAAAGGAGGAAGAGGAGATGGCTTTGAATCATAGAGTCTGAAAGTTATAGCTCCTTTATTTTGTAGCTGGAGAAAAGGAGAAGTAGAGGTTATTTCTTATTTTACCTCAAGGATTACCCATTTATTTTCTTTTCATTTAGCTGTGTGACTAATGTTGGGAAGATAGAGTGAAAGGGCTAAGGGCACCTTTAAGAAGAACTTGAGAAAATGGGAAAGAGCAATGCATTAGTTTGTGAGTGCTATGATAACAAAATACCACAGACCAATGGCTAAAACATCAGCAATTCACTTTTTCTTAGTTTTAGAGGCTGCAAGTCAAGTTGCTGTTAGGTTTGGTCTTTCCTGAGGCCTCTCTCCTTGGCTTGCAGATGGTGCCTTCCCACATGGTATTTTCTCTCTGAGCCCCCATAGTGTCCCCTCCCTCTTCCTTCTCCCTCCCTCTTCTTTCTTTTCTTCCTCTTTCCCTCTTCCTTTTCTCCTCCCCCGTTCTGCTGCTTCTTCTCATCTTTTTCTTCTTCTCATAAGAACACCAGTCCTGTTAAATAAGGCCTCCACATTTGTGACCTTGTTTAATGGTAAAGACTATTTAAAGCCTGATATGATTTGCATGTGGTTTGCCACACAAAGGTTCATGTGCTGGGAGCTTGTTATCTAGTGTGGCAGTGTTGAAATAATGGAGACTTGAAGTGGCGGAATCCTGAAGAGTGGAAAGTAATTAAGTCACTGGGGTCACTAACCTCAGATTAATGCTGATTTCCTGGAGTAAGTTAGTTTCTGGAGAGTGAGCTGTTATCAGAGTGAGCTTGAACGATGAAACTACTGCTGTCCTGTGTCAATCACTATGTGAACACTCCTCCTTGCAATGCTCCTGCCATGCTGACATCTGTCATGAGTCCCTTGCCAAAGGCTAAACAAAGTGGAGTCACTTAGTCTTGGGCTTTCAGCCCCTGAAACTATGAGCCAAATACTCTAAATCTTTTCTTTACAAATTATCTAACAATGCTTTTTGTTATAACAACAGAAATGGATTTATTCACAAGTCCTCTTTCTAAGTATGATCACATTCTGAGGTATGAGAGTTAAGGGCATCAAAATATGGATTTGAGGAGGACATAGCTCAGTCCATAGTGAGTAGAGAAAGAAAAAAGTTAAAGAAGATGTATGGGCAAGTGAGCAGGGCAGAGGGAAGCAAGCAACGATTGGGAAGAAGAGTGGGGAGCTTTTGAATGTGGAGGGAATGGAGTGCAGGGACCCTGAATCGTCCTAACCTGTCATTCACATGTATGTACACACTCTCACACACACATGCACATGCACGCACGCGTACATCTGTGTTTGACAGGGAAAAGTTGGGACAATGACTTCAAAGCCTCAATTCTTATCACCATGAATTTCACTTTTCCTTCAGCACTCTCAATACCAAATCCACAATACAAAGAAGAGAATTTGATCCCATTCTACAAGTCTGGTTCAAGCTGTGAACTGTCTTTGGGACCAGCCTTAGAAAGTCAGCTAGTCAAGATGGCTGTGCATTCCCCAAGGAAGCCATAGCCCCAACATTCCCTCAGACATGGTAAGCAGTGAATGGTGGCTGAGGGAGTCCTCTCCTCCACCTCCAGACATCATGACTCATAGGATTCCTCTACCCCATTCATAGGGGAACTTCAGAATGGTTGTTAACTGGAACCACTGAGCTCAGTCTTCCTAATTCTTTGTGGTTGTATTTTACTGCACTTATCTACTTCTATCCCAGGCTGGATCATCAGCCAACTCTTTAGGGAGCAGCAAATATTGTCTCTTAAGTTCTCCAGATCAATGGGAGGCACCTGAGCTGGTGCAATAGCACACATCTGTAATCTCAGCTATTTGGGCGGCCGAGGTAGGAGGATTATGAGTTCATGAAGGCATCTGATTGATAGGTTCCAAGACATTGAGGAAGGCGGATACACTCCATTGGAAAGGAAGTGAGTGTTCAATGAGTGAGAAGAAGGTTGGAATTGTTATAAGATCAATGGGTGGGTTATTCCTGTGTTAGACA
Organism: Fukomys damarensis; assembly: GCF_012274545.1. Lineage (NCBI taxonomy): Eukaryota > Metazoa > Chordata > Mammalia > Rodentia > Bathyergidae > Fukomys > Fukomys damarensis. Next base: position 51,893,306 of record NW_022900917.1, read on the forward strand.
ATGCTGTATGTTTTCCAAATCTCATTTTCTCATCCCTCCCCTAGGTATTTGAGAATACTATATGACCTGACTTTCCTTGCAGTCAGAGTGGGGCCAGTGACTAGGTGGATGATGCCACTCATGATGCCATAGGCCTTTCCTAACCTTCCTCAAGGTTGCACCTTGAGGTTTCCCTTGCCATGGAGACTTCAGATCTTATGTTGGAAACATCAAAGCTCCTGCCTTTCAGATGGAGAAGTGCCACCTGACTCACTCTGGGTGTATGAAGCTGAGAAGTAAACTTTTACTCTTCTGTCACTAAAACTTTGGCATATCCATTTTCTCTAATATCAAAACTTTGCCTTATTTTGTTCTTTGTTCATTTCTCTTCTAATCTTCCTGGATGTTTACTTTTATAAGGATTAAAAAAATAATTCCACCCTGTCCCATGCTCATTCACTCCCAATAGTCCATTAATGTGGAGCTCTTTGAAACTCTGGAACACCTTCACAAGTGGGTGATCTGACTATTTTGGTTCCCAGATAACAGTCTGCTCTGCACACTGCCTTCAGCTGTATATGAATTCAAGTCAAAGAATAGGTGGGTCAGTTGGACAGCTGCCCTGGTTGCCAATGTGTGAGGGTTAGAGAAAACTCTGAAATACAAGAAAGGGGAGAAAAATCACATTTATCAAACTCCTTTAGGGAATATTTTGAGCAACTCTTTGGTATGGGGATAGGATGATATCCCCAAGGGGCATATTCAGTAATAGCTGAGGTTTGCTTTATTGCTTTCTAGGGAAAGAATTATGCCACCATAAGACCTGGGCTGGCATGCTCATGAGAGCTAAGACTCAAAGCAATGGCCATTTCCTACCTCTACCATGCAAGGGTATAAACTAATATAAACAAGTTCTAGGAGCAAGGGTACAACATGAATAGTGTCAGATATTTTAAAACAAGTCTCAACCTCACCTGATACCTTGGATTAACATGCATTCAGTAGGGCCCTTAGAAGAAGCTAACAATATCTAACTACCCATCACCTATAACATTAATGCAAGCAGAATAACCCACATTTGACTGCTGGATTTACCTAACCTTGTTTTAATCTGACACTGAGTCACCAGACAAAGGTATGAAGTGTGTTGTATTTGGTTTCAGCTTCCTCAACTCATGGTCCCCCACCTTTCATTCAGTAAAAATTAAAAGCTGCTGAGAGCTCAGGAAGCACCACCTATAGTGGTGGAATGGGTGATTTATAAAGATGAAAAGCTTCACCTTCACCACCTGTGAGACATTCAGATTCTTGCCATTTTAGAAGTCCAGACGGCTCTAGTTCCAATGATATATATATTTCTAGGTGTTCTTTTAAAATATTATGATACCTTTTGGGGGTAGGGTGAGTGTTTAAAATGTAACTTCTAGTTGTAGAATCAAAGATTCCATTGTATGATACAGGATTTCAAGGGACAAATGAGAGATGCTCTTCTGGAGGAGTGAGACTTCTAGAGGGGTGAAAATGTCTCCCCATAATCATACAGTTGGGCTGGAAGGCAGTTGTTCTTCAGAGGCTAGCACCATTTGAGACAGCACAGTTGCCTTTTTTTTTTTTGGTACCGGGGATTGAACTTGGGTCCTTGTGCTTGCAAGCCAGGCCACTGAACCGCTGAGCTAAATCCCTGACCCATCACAATTGCCTCTTCTATCTGCTTATTAGACAATAGAAAGGGTTGTTTTGTTTTAAAGCTATTTGTTTTATTCATTAAAAGTGTTTAAGCTTTATGTGTGTACCTAATTAATGTCTATGTATATGTGTTTTTATTTTGCTGACTTTAAAAAATATATAACTCCAATTCATCATAAAAAAAAGTGTTTAAGCTTATCAAACTTTTCTTGCTATATGAACTCCAAAAAACAACTCTTGAGCCCAATGCTGTAAATTAGAACTTCACTGGACATCTTCCAATGCTGTCTCATGGTTTTTGAAATTTTGGCAGAAGATTTAGAGTCGATAGTAGCTTACAAAGTGTTCACCTTTGTTACTCTGGTGAAATGCTGTAACCATTGCCATACCTTTGGTAATCAGGTAGCTTTTGAATCTAAAGTCACTTTAGGACAATGAAAAGGCTGACTGATCTTGAACTCACTATAGAGTCCAGGATAGCCTTGATGATGATCTTTCTGCCACAGCTTCCTGAGTGCTGGGATTACAGGTGTGGGCCATTGCACCCTGCTTCAAAAAACCTTTTCAAATAATAAAAATCTCAACACCAGAAAAAAAATTAACAATGAAGCAAGCCAAAGGGATTTCAGAAGAAACAAGAGAATAACAAGAAAAGAAATAAACACCCGCTTCTCACTTACAAATGTATTTCTTAAACAATCTAAACTTATAAACACCATGCTAATATGTAATTCTCAAAATCTCTATGAGATTCTCTCATGATTATGGGGCAAAACTTAAGGAAAAGAACAAAGTGATAAACTGGACATGGTTATACATGCCTATAATTCCAGCACTAGCACTCTGGGAGGCAAGGAAGAAGGATCATAAGTTTGAGCCCATTCTGGGCAATTTAGTAACTTAGTAAGAAACTGTCTTAAAAGAAAAAAATAGGAAAAAAAAAAAGGCTGGGGATGTTGCTTAATGTGAAGGTTCTAGGTTCACTACCACAAAAACAAAACAAAATGAAACTAAAGAACAACAAAAATTCAAATGGAATTAATTTTGGCCTCTATTTTGTTGATGAATACTTTTAGGAGGCCTTATGCTTAACTCACCCACAAATCATACACATTGGATGAACAAAATCAAATTATAGTCCCTTGGTATTTCTAAACTATATTGATAAATTTTGACAAAATTATGGCAATTAGTTTGGCAATTTTGTAGGAATCCAGGAAATAATTTCTGATCAGAATATATTAATTTGTGCCAATGAAAAGATTATAAGTGGATTTCATATACACATACAACCACACATACATATGTATAAGCACATATGACAAATGGTTTTCTCTACAAAAAAATAGATAAAAGGAAGAACTGAATAAATTTAGAATATCAGAAAGTCCTTGATAAGTTTCAAAAATTGAATCATCATGAAATAGTTATAGAAAAAAAAATGCTGTTTAAACATGAACAAGGAAGTTGCTTAAAGTAGTCAACACAGACCCCCCCAAATGGTTAAGTGCCCTTATTAACTACAAGCCTCATTAAGAAATACAACATCTAATTGTGATATCTTGTATTATTTTATTTTTGTTTTTTTGGTGTTTTGGTGGTTTTTTTTTTTTTTTT
>NW_022900917.1:51896832-51899825 GCF_012274545.1 Fukomys damarensis
GTGCTGGGATTACAGGTGAGCCACCACGCCCGGCTTTGTATTATTTTAAAACAAATAAAAAACCTAGCATTAAGACTCAGGGCTGTATTGATATTATAATCACAAGTTATTAAAAAATCAGCAACACTAACTTATCGTTTCTGGGGGCCAGGAACCCAAAATTGTTTAATTGGGTGGCTGGTTTCCTGAAGCTGAAGTCATCTTATGGCTAGATTGGGGCTGAAGGATCTGCTTTGGGATTCACTTATGTCATTCTTGGTTGACCTCAAATCTCTGCCTAAGTTCAATTTTATGTATTTTCAATAGTACTGCCTCAAACAAGGTAGCTTCCTTTGCCCACTTGGTGAGCAACTAGAAAATTAAAAAAAGAGTACCACAACTGGACCTCATAGACTTTTTAGAACCTAATCTCAAAGAGATACTCCATCACTCCTGTTCTATTCTTTAGAAATAAGTCAGAAATTTCAGCTCTCACACAAGGGCATAACTAGCAGAAGGAAGAACCCACTGGGGCCATCTTGGAGACTGTCTAATGCAGAGGCTGGGAGGCTGAGTTGTGGAATAAAGAATCCTGTATCCACTTGCCTCTTCTCACTTGTGCTCGCTTCGGCAGCACATATACCTCTTCTCACTTATTAGCCTCATTATTTTCATTCTTTGTGTTTCTATTTCCTCACTTTCAAAGGGAAGAATAAAGCACTGACTTCAGATGGTTGCAATAAGAAGTAAATAAATACTTGAAATATTTCACAACACTAAGGAAGCATACAGAGGTATACCTATTATTAAAAGGGTTTCATAAGCTTAATGCTCTGAATTTCAGAATTCTATAAGGGAATAAAAAGGTAACTTTCTGTGTTCATTTACATGGTAGACAAGATATTTATTAAATGTTTTATCCATAGAGAGGCAACATTAAAGAAAAAATAAAATGGTTTAATATAAAGACTGGCAGAACTGGGCCTGGGATTTAGCTTTGTGTTTTTGCTACCTGCCATGCAAGTGCAAGGTCCCAAGTTCAATACTCAGTACCAAAACAACAACAACAAAACAAAAACAATAACAAAAAACTCTAAAAAATACAAACAAAACAAAACAAAATAAAAAAAACAAAACACAACTATAAATGGCTGCCCAGGCAGAGCATGACAACAATTTCCTTCTTATGGTATGGTCTCCAATAAAAGGGAGGTAGGGTAACATGAACCAAAGTCCCAATGTGAAGTCCTACAAACTGAAAATCTCAGAGCCTGAACAACAGCAGGTTTAGTCTATTTCTGAGGTCCCCATCCCTATTCCTGAGGATAAAATAGGGGATGGGGAACCTCTTGACTTTGCCCTTCAGAAAGAATATATTTGAGAACTGTCTATTTTAGCCCAAGGTTACAGAGCTCCAATAGGATTAAAGTCAAAGTAAACATGTAATTTCAAGTCATTATTGATTTTAGGTGACATCTATGTCTCTCCACTAGACCTGAAAACCATGAAACTGCCAGTAAAGAAAAATCTCATAATTCAGTGCTCTCATGATTTATTTGTCAGGCTGGAAAATATAGGAGCAAGAGAATGCAGAGGCCAACTACCAATCCCTTGCATCATCAGATTAGGCATAGAGGTACATTTTTCGAAATAGATCTTCTTTAAATCAGTGATAAAAGTGTTTTAAACATTTCATGATCATTCACTCCATTTTCCAACTCATGTGATCAGAAGAAACATAAATCACCTAGAAGTTATTATAAATAATGAAGTTTAGTGATGATAAGTGAAGTAAATATTCTATTGAAATGTCCAAGATTGGACTTCTTGATTTATTAAGTCAGATTGAATTCTCAGGTGTCTAATTTTACCCAATACTTTGAAATGCAAAAGTAATAATGATACATTTTTACATGCTTATTGTGTTAGTCACTGTACTGAAGGCTCTCATGGATTGTTCATATAAATCTCATAATCACTTTAGGAAGTATAGAATATTATTTCTTTGTCTAGAAACAATAAAACTAAAGCTTATAGAAGTTAAGTAATTTGTGTCCAAATAAATGATCTCAACTACAGAAGTCCTACATTAAAGTCCATGTTCTTTAACAGAATGAGAAGATATACCACGTATTGGCTAGTTCTGTTTCACTCTTTCCCCATCCTTTTGTCAGCAGATTTCAATGCAAATCTGATAATCTCAAAATCTCATAAATCTTAAAGCCTCCAAAACCTTTTGTTGGCATTGGTTCCTTGGGGTTCTGTTTTTTTTTTCTTAACTTTTTTCTTTATTTTACTGTTTTCTCTCTTTCTTCCTTGTTCTTTTTTTTTAATGTTTTTTTTTCATATTTTTTCCTTTTTATTGAGGTTATTGGTACAATCTAGGTATACAAATAGTTACATTCATCATTGGTATTCTGTACCTTTACATAATAGATCTTGATTCTCATTTTTTCCCTTGTCCCTGCACTCCCTTCACCCCTCCTCCCCTCCCCATTTACAAACACTTTATTTCCATTTTTTCAGTTTCTCATATTTTTTTCCTCTCCCTTATTACCTTTCCCCACCCTTCCCACTTTCCCTACACCTTTAGCCCTTTACTTCCTATTTCACATTATTAATTATCTCATTAGGATCCTGTGTACTATTATAGTTTTTCACACCAAAGAAACTATTTGATATTTCAGTTAAAGAAATCTCTGTATGAATATTAAAAATAGGGAATCCTAAAAAGAACATATTTATTGCTTCTCGCTCTTATAGTCTTATCTTATTCTTTTTTCATTATTTAGAGAATACTTTATTAGTTTCTGTAATCAAACCCACATTGATATGACCTTACATATTTAGTATGATGTGCTACTCCTGTACACATGGAAAAAAATAAAAAAAAATAAATTAACATTTCTAGACCAATATGGTTGTCCATTTCTGTACAATGCCAAGTTAACACAGTAAATTGGGATGACTTTTTCCAAAGTTGGCAGCACCGTTAAAGTTTCCCAAAATTCAAT
>NW_022900917.1:51899918-51908910 GCF_012274545.1 Fukomys damarensis
TGTGGTACCTGGCACCATTTTTTCTATTAGCCTCTTAATCATCATCTGGAAAGAGAACATTCTAGAGTAATATCATTAAATGTAGCTCTGATAAAGCACGGTCCCTACTATGTATCATAAAGCAGGTACTAGATATTTTACATTCATAGAAGTATGATACAGTACTGTTCTACATATAGAAGATAAGATTGCAGTCAGTGACCATGAAAAGAGAGGTCTCTTAATATCAGTAAGAGATCATGAAAAATCGATCCAACAACTCCTAGATGATGCAAGAAGAATAACATAAGACTGATAGGAATACATGAAGTAGCAGGAGAAAATACAAATGACTTAAAAAAGCTGTTTGCAGAATTAATGACAGAAAACTTCCCAAACAGAGGGGGAAGAATTTGACATTCAGATAACTGAGGCATATAGGACCCCAACTAGCTACAAAAAAAAAAAATCTACACCTAGACATATAATAATCAAGATCCCAGAAACCCAACAGAAGAACAAAATACTACAAGCAGTAAGAGAAAAGAAACAAATTACATACAAAGGAAAGCCCATCAGAATCACAGCAGTCTTTTCAACACAAACCCTTGGGGCAAGGAGAGCCTGGAATGAGATATTTCAAGTACTAAAAGAGAACAACCTCCAACCTAGACTGATGTATCCTGCAAAACTCTCTTTCAAAATGGATGGGGAAATAAGACACTTCCACGACAAAGAACACCTGAGAAACTACATGAATACCAAACCAGTGCTACAAGCAATTCTAAACAAGATCCTAGAAAAAGACAATGAAGGCAACAATGCCATGAGGCCCAACAGAGCAAAAATCAAATAGGCAAGGGAAGAAATTAAAAGGAGAAGGTGAAAAAGTAAAAAGAGTCAACAAAAGGCCAATAACATGTCAATAATAATTCAGTACATATCAGTTATAACCAGCAATGTCAATGGCCTCAACTCACCAATCAAGAGAAATTGACTAGCAAAATGGAATAAGAAGCAAAATCCAATAATATGTTGTATACAAGAAACACACCTAGTGCAAAAAGAAGCCCATAGACTGAAAGTGAAAAGATAGAAAAACAATTCTCCATGTGACTGGAGCCCAGAGAAAAACAGGGGTAGCAATCTTATTTGCAGACAAAGTAAATTTCAAACCAAAACTGAATCTTGCTTGTTCTTTTCTGTTACTTTTATATAATTCTACTAATTTTCTTCTACTTGTTAATAGGACACTTTATCTTACATTTCTCTTCTTATCTTCTTTTTTTCTTCAAATTTACTTCATTTCCCAGAATGCAGTGAGAAACAGTGTGGGCTGCTCCTCCAGGGCCCTGCAGGTCCTCAGGCCAACACCAGTGAGTGACCCAGGGCCAGGAAGGGTTGCTTTGCAGGCTAATGGACCCCCTCAGTCCACTCCTGCTGCTCCCAGTTGAATTGAATCTTTTTTTGTTAACTAAATCTTTAAAGAATAGGTGAACTGCTCCACTGCTCCACCTGCATGACCAGATGGTGGAAAGAAGACTTGGAGCTCAGATCCCTTTCACAACAGCATCTCCCAGCCCAATCCTGCTGGTCTTGGAGGATGTGGTGCCTTGCAGCAGCAGTAGCACTATTTCATGAGGATAGTGGCTTTATGTGGTGAGGATAGTGGCCTTGTGACTGCTGCAGAGGGGCAGACAAGGAGAGTCTGAAAGCTTGGCCAGTTGGATCATGGAACTGCACAGATCCAAGTCCTAGGGCAATTGCTATGTCCAAGTTGGAGGAGGCTTCACTTTGCTGGGAGGATAAAAGGCCTCAACTGCCCTGGAAAGTGGAGGCCAAAGATGGTGAAAAGGCTAGTCGGCCATGGGCCATTGCCAAATAGAAAAACATAAAGTAACAGTCCATGTTTGACTAATTGGAAATACCCACCACTGTTTGGGAAGATTTACTGGACATTATTAGAAGGCTTGTGTATATAATATGAAAAAGCAGCTCTCAATATTTCTCCCAACTTTTAAAAGAAAGCTTGCTGGCTCTGGACGATACAGATGTAAAAATGTTGCTGGCATATGACAGGGTTAGAAAATCACATGTCTTGGAAATGCCTATTTAAGAAAATGACAGAAAGTGACTCTTTGAAATTATTAGACCAGGATTAGCAACATTAGGAATGATACTTGTCCACATTTGTTTGGGTTAGAGAACACAGAGCAGAAGACAGAAGAGAAGGTCCAGTACCATCAGACTGGTCACATGTACAAGACGTTGTTCATATTGTAACCACTGTTTTGTGTATGCATTTTAAATCATATATTTGACAATACTAACTGCTTTATTAAAATGGGAAATATCTGCTCTTTTTAGATATTTTCATTTTACTGATGCATGTTAATATGTAGAAGTAGTAAAATAACACATTTGTAAATTCCTTTTTGTTAGAATTCACATAAAGTGTTATTTTGTGGGGGGAATAGGCAAATTCCCTCTGGAGAGTACACACTGTGCTTATGCACTGGTTCTCAGAAAAGAAGGAAATGCAGAGTACTATGCCAGTTCACTTAGAGCTAGGCAAGTGATTATTGACCCTTATGTCTGTGGATTTTATTTTATTTTGCTGTGTATGTAGGGTATATAAAGGACAAATATATATAAAAGACATACACATATAAAGGGTACATAAAAGTCCTTTGGCAACATCTAGTCTTCCTAGATGTTAATGAGGTTACCAGTTTTGACAAATGTAGAGTTTGTAAACTAATAAATTTTATACATTTTATGTTAAAATTCCTCAGAAAGATTGTCTTCTGAAAATTGGAGTATTTTAGCCCACTGGGCTAGGGGAGAACAGAAGGGTTCTAGGCTAAAATGCTTATATTTTCAAGACACTTTCAACTTCATTACAAATGTGCAGTTTAGTCAAAACTGTTGTGTATATATAACAGATAAATTGATTATAACTATCTCCACAGTCTAGTACCAAAAGAGTGGGTGCTGAGTCAAATAGCAACTTCTCATTCTTAATAAATTGGGAAAGTAGAATCTTGGGACAGACAAAATGACCAAGAACCACAGACACCCAGAATATATCACTGAAAAATAGACATTTTCTAGGGAAGCCTTGATACTATCAATAAAGCTATCTGCCATAAGAAATTTATAAGTATCAACAGAGAAAAAATTTAAAAAGAAAAGAAATGTCAAGATGCAGAAGCAAAATACAATCCCAGATGTCTAGCCCACCCAGGACAAGTCCAGGAGACAGTAAGCTGGAGGAAATCAGAAGCTACCCATCTGAATTTTCTGACATGATAGAAGTAGAAGTAAAAATCAAAGCAAAACAAAGACAACAAAAAACAGATGCATGTGGCAATAAAGAAATAATCTCTCAGGTTAAAAAATGATCAAAATTAAGGACATGCTCAATAAATATAGTATAAATACAGATTTTTAAAAAGTAGAGGAGTTAGGAAAATGATGAAAACCATGAAAGCCTAACACAAGAAATAAATGGAATATGTGAAATAGATTCAAACAGACATCCATGAGATTAAAAATTCCATTGAAAGTATATGTAACTAATTGAACAAAGGTGAAGACAGAATTTCTGATCTAGAAGACAGGATTGAATTAACAATCATGAAAAGAAACGTATCTTAAAAATAGCAAGGGACCATGAAAATTCAAACCAACAGTTGCAAGATGATGTAAAAAAAGAATAACACAGGATTGATTGGAGTAATCGAGAAAGCAAGAGCATACAAATGCCATAAAAAGCTTTTCTTCACAGAAGTAATGGCAGAAAACGTCACAACTATGGAAAAAGAAGTTGACATACAAATAAGTGAGGCACAGAGAACTCCAATTAGCCATGACCAAAACAAATCTACATGATGGCATATCATTATGAAGATTTCAGAAATACAGCACAAGAATAAAATATTCAAAACTGAGAATAGAAACAAATCACCTATAGGAAAGCCCATCAGAATCACAGCAGACTTCTCAATGCAAACTCCTAAATCAAGGAAAGCTTGGTAAAGTATTTCAACTCTTGAAAGAAAACAATCTCCAACTCAGGTTGATGCACCTTGCAAAACTATCTTTCAAAATCAATGGAGAAATCAGGTACTTCCATAACATAGAACAACTGAAGAAACTCATGACCACCAAATCAGCTATACAAAATGCCCTGAAGGATATTGTTGGAAGAGACAAGAAATAACACAATTCCAAGAACACCAATGGAAATAAGCCACCAAGCAGAGCAAGAAACTAAATAGAAGGAAAAGACAGGCAAACAACAGCAGGAAAATGATATGAAAAGGACTAGTTGATACATATCAGTTATAACCATCAATGTAAATGGTCTCAATTCATCATTGAAGAGAAACAGACTGGCAGAATGGATCAGGAAACAAGATCCAACTGCATAATGTATTCAAGAAACACATTTATCTCAAAAAGAAATACATAGACTGAAATTCAAAGGATGTAAAACAAAACTCCATGTGACAGCAACCTGGAAAAAAAGCAGGGGGAACTATTCTATTTGCAGACAATATGAACTTGAAGCCAAGACTGACCAAAAGAGACAAAGTCACTACGTATTTGTTAAGTGAAAACAACTAAACAAAAAAAAAATCAACAAATAAATATTACAACTGAAATAAACCACTGAACAAATGGACCTAGTGGATGTCTACAAAGCATTCCACCCTACTATATTAGAATACACATTCTTCTCAGTTGCACATTGGATGTTCTCCAAAATAGACTACATACTAGCCCATAGACCATGCTTAAGTAAATGCAAAGGAACCAAAATTATCTCATGTATATTATCTGACCATAGTGCAATGAAATTGGAAATCAACAGCAAAAGAAACCAAAAAAACTCCATAAACACATGGAAATTATATAACACCCTTCTAAACAACCAATGAGTCAGAGATGAAATGAAAGAAATTAAGCAGTACCTACAATTAAATGACAATGCTAATATAGTATACCAGAATTTAAGGGACTCAATGAAAGCAGTCCTAAGATGAAATTTATAGTGGTTAATTCTCACATCAGGAAAACAGAACAAGTGCAAATAAACAACCTAATGCTGAACCTCAAGTATCTAGAAAAAGAGGAACAAAGCAAGACAAAAGCTTATATGAGGGAGGAAATTATAAAGATCAGAGCAGAAGTTAATGCAATTGAAACTAAAAAATATACAAAGAATCAGTGAAGTGTTGGTTCTTTGAAAGATTAAATAAAATTGATAGTCCCTTAGCCAACTTTATCAAAAAAGAAAAGAAGCAAATTAATGAAATTAGGAATGAAAAGGGTGAAATCACAATTGATCCTGCGGAAATCCAAAAGATCATCAATATCTACTTCAAGAACCTATACTTTGGTAAGATGGAAAACACAAAAGAAATGGACAGATTCCTAGATACATATGAATTACCAAAGCTGAATCACGCAGATATAAAAATTTTAAATAACTAAATCAGTCAGTGAAATTGAAAATGTAATTTAAAACTTACCAACAAACTCCTAAAATTCACAGAAAAGCTTGTACTTCATACATGAAGTTTGGATTCAAGCATTATTATTATTTTTTGTTTTTTTTGGTACCGGGGATTGAACTCAGGTCTTTGCACTTGCTACACAGTCCACTGAACCACTGAGCTAAATCCCCGGCCTCAAGCATCTTTAATATATGCCTGTGCTTTGTAAACTGAGTTGAAGGTAGAGAGAAGGAAGTGAGGAATGAATGGCCAAAGCGTCATATTTAGAAGATACCTCAGATTACAATCATTGCTACATGTGCAATTTATTCATTAGTGCTTTGGATAGGATAGTAGGTTGAGGGGGGTTGAGAAGAAAAAATTTGTGAAGGGTTAAGTGTATGATAGAAAATGTCAGCTCATTCATTGCTTTTATGTTAGTTACATGCATTTCATTTAACTTTGCAATACTGTATATATAGTGTAAATATTGTACATGAGTCCTAATTTATAATATCTAGCCTTAGATATTAAAGAGGTTGGTAATATATGACAAAATTGGAGTTGTAAACTAACACATTTTGTACTTTGTGTTAAAATTTACAGAAGGGTTGTCTTCTGAAAAGGGCTTTTGGAAGTATAATTGTAAATTTACATTTAAGTGACACATGTACCTGTATTACATGGGACAAGAGAAGAAATTGGAAGAAATGAAGGATTTTATAGGCCAGAAGACATTTTCAAGTATAACAATTATTATATATGCATAGTTTATTCAACACTACTATATACAGTGGACAAATTTGAGTCCATATTTGAAATATCCAGTCCTTCTAGGTGTTTAGAAGTGCATAAAGTATGTTAAAAGTAGAGGTATTAGACATTTTGTAGATATCCTTTTGTTAAATTTAATATTGAAATACTGTCTTTAGGAAATGGAATGACCAAACCACTGATCTGAGGAGTAGACATATTTGTATTAGTTAAAAGAGGAAGGAGGGAAAAAAGTACAGAGGGTGCTAAATCAGTGTGGTTCTGGTGAAGAATGACTGACCACTGTCCCTGTGCACTTTGTTTCACTTCTTTCACACACACACACACACACACACACACATATTTGTATATAAAGGACAAAGGAACCCTAATTTACATCCAGTCTTTCTAGATGTTAAAGACATTGCCAGTGTATGACAGAGTAAAATTAGTAAATTAATTTTAAATTGACACTTTAAATTTTAAATTAACATTTTGTATTAAAATTCATTAGAAAGAATGTTTTTAAAATCACTTAGGAAATGAAAACCTCCTTTAAACATAACATGTGCATATATATGACCCTGGTCAAACAGGATGAAAAGGGGGTTCTAGATCAGAGTGTTCCTATTTAGATGACACTTTAAAGTTACAGCCTTTAGATATATCTCTGTAATTTACTCAATTCTACTCTATGAATTGGACATTTATGTTCTTATTTGAAACATCTAGTCTTTTCTAGATGTGTAAAGTTCATACATGTAAAAGCAAGTGCTAATGTAACATGCTTTAAGTACTTTTTTATTACTTCACAGGAATGGTTGTATTCTGGGAATGGAATCGTTAAACTTGATATCTTGGAGAGTATGCTGGCTACTCATAGGGTGCAGGATGGGAAATATAGCACAGAAAAAATGAAGTGAGTTCAGATTGTCTTGTCATTGTTCATATGTAAATTTTATTTAATATTTCTGGGTGTTAAAGGATAAGTCCTACTACCCAAATTATGTTAGAAGTAGCAAAATAATCCTTATATAAATGTCCTTTCATTCATTTTTAGGAAAGAACTGTCTTCTGGAAATGACCTTTGTTAAGATAGCTCTTTGAGCTACATGTGCTGCTGAACTTAGTCACTGAAGTGGACAAGAGGGAAAGGGGTAGGGGGTAAGGGTTGTAAGGGCTCTTTGCTAGTACCTCCATACCTGGAAGATGATTTTAGTTTGTAACTATAGGCCTGTATATGCATTTTTCATAAAGTACTTGGGCTTATTATACACAAAGTTCATATTCTATTGCACAGCATCTAAGCTTTATAGATGTCCTAAAGTGATAATGTATGATTAAAATCTAGAAGTAGTGTGTTAGACAACATTTAAGTATCATTTTGTTATAATTGATAGAAAAGTTACGGCTTGCAATTGTTACAACACTTCTAGGCAGCGTGTATCAGGACTTGTTGGGAATAAACATACAAGGAGAGATGTGTGCAAAATGTTCATTCAGATTTACATTTTGGTGAGAAGATTCAATGTGTACATATCTTCTAGCTATGCTATAAGAATGTGTTAATAGGGACTGTGCGACAACAGACCCAGCAAGGACCCAAAGACCCCGGAGGGGGTCTCTTCAGCTGCCTGCCTGCCTGAGATCACCCGGCGGGTATGCGACCTCCCAGACTGCATGACAACAGACCCAGTAAGGACCCAAAGACCCCGGAGAGGGTCGCTTCAGCTGCGTGCCTGCCTGAGATCACCCGGTGGGTGCATGACCTCCTGGACTGCGCAACAACAGACCCAGTAAGGAAGGTAGCCACGTGGGTGCCCTTGAAACACCCCCACGACCTCCCCCCCCCGGTTCTCAAACCTCCTGATTGGGCCAGTCCTTAGACCAACTCTGCAGAGGCATAGGTTCTCATGAAAGGTACTTTTCTGAGCTCTCAACTTTGAACATCTTTAAAGAAAGGGCAGGGGAAACCTGTAGTAGTACTGAGTGGAGTTCAACCCTGAGGGTAGGGAAACTCAAATTAGGCCTTGTGGACTGTGTTCAGTCTCAGTCGTGGGGAACTGCCATTGGCTAGCTGAGACCAGGGGATTCAGTTCTGCATATGGCTGTACATGTGGTATAATATGAGAACAGAGACAATCTGAAAGAGGCCCTTCAAATTCTTCTTTTTTTTTCTCTCTCTTTTTTCTTTTCCTCATTCCACCCTAAAATTTCTTTCTTTTTTCTGTCCTCTCTATCCAACTCAGTCTCTTGCTCCACCATATTATCCATCATCTCCCTTTTTATTTGGGCTCCTGCCCTAACTCAGATTTCTTCTTTTATTATTTTTTCTTTTTAGGAGGGGTTTCTCTTTATGTTCTTTTCTCCAGTCATTTTACCTCACTCATGGCTCTGTACCTTCAAGGGAAGGCAAGCGCCTGTTATTGTTAAGGAGATATATTCTTGTCCTTATTCCTGCACTCTCTCTATCCCCCCTGAAGTTAATAGCTTTGTAAAGATAGTAAGGTAATTCTACATTCTCTGGATTCACTTCAAGCCTCCTCCAATTCTTTCACTTATCTAATCCTCTCGTTTTAAGTCTAACCCCCCATCCTAAATGGTAAAGATGCTGTATTGAAAAGCATATTCACTGCAAACATATTATGGGCTACTTCTTGAAATTAATTTAATTCACATGAGTTAAAGGTGATACATTAATGACTACCACAAGTGGTCAGTTTGCAAGCTGTGCCTGATCCTATTGGGCTGCTGAA
>NW_022900917.1:51909159-51927253 GCF_012274545.1 Fukomys damarensis
ATGGAAACAATGAATGCCCAACAGAGGAAAGAAATGGAATCCATAAAACAGATTCAAATAGATATCCAGGAGATTAAAAACTCTATTGAGAGTGTACGCAACAGAATAAAAGATTGTGAAGATAGAATTTCAGATATAGAAGATAGGATCGCAGTCAGTGACAGTGAAAAAAGAAGTCTCTTAAAAACAGTAAGGGATCATGAGAAATCAATCCAACAACTTCTAGATGATACAAAGAAAAATAACATAAGACTGATAGGAATTCAGGAAAAAACAGGAGAAAATGCAAATGACTTAAAAAAGCAGTTCACAGAATTAATGACAGAAAACTTCCCAAACAGAGGGCAAGAATTTGACATACAGATAAGTGAGGCATATAGAACTCCAACTAGGCATGATCAAAAAAAAAAAATCTACACATAGACATATAATAATCAAGATTCCAGAAATCCAACAGAAGAACAAGATACTATAAGCAGTAAGAGAAAAGAAACAAATCACATGCAAAGGAAAGCCCATTAGAATCACAGCACACTGTTCAACACAAACCCTTAGGTCAAGGAGAGCCTGGAGTGAGGTATTTTAAGTCCTAAAAGAAAACAGCCTCCAACTTAGATTAATGTATCCTGCAAAACTCTCTTCAAAATAGATGGAGAAATAAGATCGTTCCATGATAAAGAACACCTGAGAAACTTCATGAATACTAAACTAGCACTACAAGGAATTCTAAACAATATCCTAGAAAAAGACAATGAAGGTCACAACACCATGAGGCCCAACAGAGCAAATCAAATAGGCAAGGCAAGAACCTAAAAGGAGAGGGGGAATAAGTAAAAAGAGTCAACAAAAGGACAATAACATGACAATAATAAGTCAGTACATATCAGTTATAACCATCAATATCAATGGCCTCAATTCACCAATCAAGAGAAATAGACTGGCAGAATGGATTAAGAAGCAAAATGCAACAATATGTTGTATATAAGAAACACACCTAGTGCAAAAAGAAGCCCATAGACTGAAAGTGAAAGGATAGAAAACAATTTTCCATGTGACCAGAGATCAGAAAAAAGCAGGGGTAGTTATCTTATTCACAGACAAAGCAAATTTCAAACCAAAACTGATTAAGAGAGACGAAGACCACTACATCCTTGTAAAGGGAACAATTCAAGAGAAAGAGATGACAATCATAAACATATATGCACCAAATATCAATGCCCTCAACTATACAAAACAAATATTAAGTGAAAAGAAAAACCAAATAAGCACTAATACAACTGTAGTGGGGAATCTAAATACCCCACTAACACAAATAGATAGATCAACCAGGCAAAAACTCAACAACAAAATGCTAGAACTGAACCAAGCTTATGGATATATGGACTTAAGAGACGTCTATAGAGTGTTCCACCCTACAAAATCAGAATATATATTCTTTTTTTTCTTTTTTTACCAGGGATCAAACTTGGGTCCTTGTGCTTGCAAGGCAGGTAGCAGAACCTCTGAGCTAAATCCCTAGCAGAATATACATTCTTTTCAGCTGCACATGGGTCATTCTCCAAGACAGACCACATACTAGCACATAGAACAGGTTTGAATAAATGCAAAGGAATCAAAGTTATCCTCTGTATATTATCAGATCATAGTGCAATCAAGCTGGAGATCAATAGCATAAGAAAATGTAAGAACTTCACAAACACATGGAAATTGAACAACTCTCCTGAACAACCAATGGGTCATAGAGGAAATTAAAGAAGAAATGAGACAGTTTTTATAAATAAATGATAATATCAATACAACATACAGGAATCTATGGGACACAATGAAATCAGTTCTATGTGGAAAATTCATAGCATTGAATGCCCACACTAGGAAAACAGAGTGAGCTCAAATAAGCAACCTAATGATGAATCTTAGATTCCTAGAAAAAGAAGAGCAAGAAAAGCCCAAAGCTCATACAAGAGAGGAAATTATAAAGACTAGAGCAGAAATCAATGCAATGGATACTAAGAAAATGATACCAAAAAAATAAATGAATCAACGAGTTGGTGTTTTGAAAGAATAAATAAAATCGATAAACCCTTAGCTAACCTTATCAAAAAAGGAAAGAAAAGGCTCAGATTCATGCCATTAGGAATGAAAAAGGTGAAGTCACAACAGATCCAACAGAAATCCAGAGGCTCATCAATACCTACTTTGAGAACCTGTGCTCTAATAAAATGGAAAACACAGAAGAAATGGACAGATTTCCACATACTTAGGAATTACCAAAGTTGACTGAAGATTAAAAAATTCTAAACACCCCAATACAATCAGTGAAATTGAAAATGTAATTAAAAATTTACCAATAAGGAAAAGCCCAGGTCCTGAAGGATTCACTGCTGAATTTTACAAGACATTTAGAGATGAACTGCTGCCACTACTCTTTAAGCATTTCAATGAAATTGAAAGGGAAGCAATACTTCCAAATTCATTCCTGGAAGCAAGTATC
This sequence comes from Fukomys damarensis, assembly GCF_012274545.1. Lineage (NCBI taxonomy): Eukaryota > Metazoa > Chordata > Mammalia > Rodentia > Bathyergidae > Fukomys > Fukomys damarensis. The sequence continues at coordinate 51,911,651 of NW_022900917.1, forward strand.
AGTTTGATTCCCAAACCAGGGAAAGACCCAATTAAAACAGAGAACTACAGGCCAATCTCCTTAATGAATATAGATGCAAAAATCCTTAATAAGATACTAGCAAACAGAATACAGAGGATCATCAAGAAGATCATCCATCCTGACCAAGCTGGATTTATTCCAGGGATGCAAAGATGGTTCAACATAAGTAAGTCAATAAATGTAATACACTATATTAACAAAGTCAAGGACAAACACAATATGACCCTCCCAATAGATGCACAAAAAGCATTTGACAATATTCAACAGCCATTCTGGATAAAAACCCTGAAAATAATTGGAATAGATGATCTATATCTCAAATTAATAAAGGCTATCTGTGAAAAACTAACAGCCAACATCATATTAAATGGCCAAAAACTGCAAACCTTTATGTTAAAATCAGGAACAAGACAAGGATGACCACTATCACCACTACTCTTCAATATAGTCCTGGAAACATTAGCCACAGCAATTAGACAAGAGAAAGAAATTAAAGCAATAAAAATAGGAAGGAAAGAAGTTAAACTGTCATTATTTGCTGATGATATGATACTCTACATGGAAGATCCAAAAATATTCCACCAAAAGACTTTTAGACTCATCAGGCATGTTGGCACACACCTGTAATCCCAGCACTCAGGAGGCTGAGGCAGGAGGATTGCTGTGAGTTTGAGACCAGCCTGGGCTACGTAGTGAGTTCCAGGTCAGTCTCACTACATAGTGAGACCCTCTCTCAAAAAACAAACAAACAAAAAGCCTACATAATGAGACCCTGTCTCAAAAACAGAACAACAAACAAACATATTTCTAAGGCTCAAACTATTTTTTGTATCTCCATTAATCTTTGTTTTAATTGACATAAATTGAACTTACATCTCTCAATAAACAATTTTCTAAAACTAAAGTGGAGACAAAATAATGAAGTATGTAGGAATCAATCTAAGGAAAGAGGCAAAAGACCTCTACACTGAAAACTACAGTACTCTGAAAAAAGAGATCGAAGAGGATATAAGAAAATCGAAAGATATCCCCTGCTTCTGGGTAGGAAGAATCAACCTAGTGAAAATGGCCATACTACCAAAGCTGCTATAATGATTCAATGAAATCCCAATTGAAATTCCAGTGTTATATCTCACAGAATTAGAATAATCCAAAAAATTAATTTGGAACCAGAAGAGACCTAGAATAGCAAAAGCTATTCTAGGCAACAGAGACATGACTGGGAGCCTAACAATCCCCAACTTGAAACTGTACTACAAAGCCACTATGATTAAAAACAAACAAACAAACAAACAAACAAACAAAAAACAGCATGGTACTGGCAAAAGAAAAGACCCAAGGATTAGTGGAAGAGATTGGAAGATACAGAAACAACTCCAGATATACTCAACTACCTCATCTTTGACAAATGAGCCAACCATTCTCACTGGAGGAATGATAGCCTCTTAAATAAGTAAGTTGGAAAAACTGGATTGCAACCTGCCAAAGATTAAATCTAGACCCTTGTCTTTCACCATGCACTAAACTGAAATCCAAGTGGATTAAAGATCTAAATATTACAACAGAAACACTATACTTGCTGGAAGATAAGTTAGGCAGAACTCTTGAAGACATTGGTATAGGAAAAGACTTTATGAACAAATCCTCAGTAGCACAGGAACTAGCTCAAAGAATCAACAACTGGGATCTCATCTTATTAAGAAGGTTCTGCACTGCAAAAGAAACCATCAACAGAACTAAGAGACAACCTACAATGTGGGAAAAAATTTTGCCAGCTGCTCTTCAGACAAAGAACTCTTATCTAGAATATATAAAGAATTTTTAAAAAATCACCCCCCTAAATAAAAAGACCCAATTCAAAAATGGGCATTTGAAATGAACAGACATTTCTCAAAGAAGTAAAAGCAGCAAGCAAATATATGAAAAAATGTTCCACATCACTGGTCATTTGAGAGATGTAGCTGAAAACAACACTGAGATTCCACCTCACCCCACAAAGAATGGCTGCCATCAAGAAATCAACCAATAACAAATGTTGGCGGGGTTGTGGGGAGAAAGGAACCCTTCCTTCTACATTGTTGGTGGGAGTGCAGTCTGTTGCAACCACTATGGAAATCAATATGGAGATAACTCAAATAGCTGAGACTAGAGGTTCCATCTGACCCAGCCATCCTTCTTCTGGGTATCTTTCCAAAAGAAAAGAATCACACCAGAGTGATATATGCACACCTATGTTTATAGTGGCACAGTTTGTAATAGCTAAATCTTGGAAACAGCCCATTTGCCCATCAGTTGGAGATTGGATAAAGGAGATGTGGTTTTTCTATAAAATGGAATACTACTCAGCCATAAAGAGAAATTAGATTCATTTATAGGAAAATGGATACATATTGAGGATATACTCCTAAGTGAAGTAAATAAGTCACACGTGCAAATACTGAATAGTTTCCCTGGTGTGAAAAATTATCATAGTACAAAAGATCCTAATGATATAATTGACAATGTGAAATAGGATGAAAATGGCTAAAGGTGTAGTGGAAGTGGGTAGAGTAGGGGAAAGGTAATAAGGGAAAATATAAGAAAATGAAAAAATAGAAATGAAGTATTTGTAAATAGGGAAGGGAAGATGGGGTGAAGGGAGGGAAGGGATAAAGGGAAAAATGAGAATGAAGACCTGTCATGTAAAGGTACAAGATCCCAATGATGAATGTAACTGTACTATATACCTAAAATGTACCAATAAACTCAAAGAGAAAAAAAATTAATTTTAAAATGAAAAAAGAACTTATTACATTTTCCTATTCCCAGTTCTCCATCTCTATTAGTATAACCATTATAATTTATTAACCTTTAGCTATTTAGTTAACTTTCTATTTTTAATTGTTGTGTAATTGTTCAGAAGAAATTTACTATATGTCAGTACTTGGTTTGTCTTTCTTTCTGTCTATATTTTAATTATAGGTCTCATTGCTAGGTTATGAGTGGAACAATGGTAGTTTTTATTAATTCATATGGCATGTCAATATCCAGTTTGTCTTTGAGTCTGTTATTGTTGCTGATTTTGTTGCTATTGCTAGGGTGGCATAGTTTTTGCTGTGACCTGGTTTCGATGGTATGCCAATATTTGGTTTGTCTTTGTGTCATCAAGAATACTGTGGTTCATTTCTAGAGAACAGAGTGCTCAGCCTATTACACTATACCCTGGATTTCCAAACTTGTGGAGATTGTTGGATCTTGGAACAGAGGCAGAGCCCTGTAGGTAGCCATGCCCATGATAAGTGAAAAGCAGACACTAAGTGAAGAGGTCTCCATACTAGCAAAAACTTTTTCTGCTAAAATTTACTTTCAAGCCACAATGTGCATGCACACTTGAGCACGTGAGCACACGTGTGCACGCACGTGCACACACACACACACACACACACACACTAGAGGCATGAGACAATAATGTAAGAGAATTCTTCCCAAAACTCCTGGTTCTCCCAAAGCTGCTCCATGAAACATCATTCAGAAGGATATAAAAAGCCAAGAAGCAGAATTATATCAAATGATAGAAGAGAAAAAAAAATCAATAAAATGCTTAGCCAGCTCAAAGAAGATATAACAAAAGAGTTAATGTACTTCATATGTAAAACAATGAGCTTAGAGAAGACACTACTAAAAAAGTAGCTGAGCCAAGCAAAATTACACAAAACATGAATGAACACTTTAGCAAAGAATTAGAGTTCATGAAAAGGTATCAAACAGAAATCCAGAAGATTAGAAATTATATTGAAATATGGGCAACAAAAGTAATTAGTGTGAGAACACAGTGTCAGAACTAAAAGATAATGCTGATGTAGATGACCATAAATTCCAAGAAACCTTAAAATCAAGAACAGAAAATGAAAAAGATCACAGCAGCTGGCTCAGAGTGCAAATACGTTATTCTAAGATTAATTAGCATTAGTGAAAAATCAGAAGACAGGATAAATGCCATAAAAAACATTTTTAGAAAAATAATAGCAGAAAATTTTCCAAAAATGAAGAAAAATTAAGGGTGGATGAGAGGAATCAACAGTAAGAAAGCAACACAATGACAAGAATAAGTCAATGTCTTTCAGTAATAACTTCAAATGTGAATGGTTTCTATTCCCTAATCAAGACATAGATTGGCAGACTGGATCAAACATAACTCAACATTATGCTGTATATAGTAAACATTTAATCCCAAAAGAATTTTATAGACTAAAAATCAAAGAACAGAAGACAGTATTCTATGAAATGTGAATCTGAAAACTAGCGGGAATGGCTATCCTATTTTCAGACAAAGTAGACTTCAAACCAAAACTCATCAATGGAGAAAAAGAAGGTCATTACATATTGGTTAAGGGAAAATATTATAATTATAAACATATATGCACAGAACACCAGTGCACCCAGCTTCATAAAACAAACACTTTTGGCTATAAAAGATCAGGTAAATATTATCAAAATTATATTAAACTAGAGAAAAAACATCAAAAATAGAAATATCAGAGTTGAACCAAACCTGTCAACAAATGGACTTAATAAATATCTACAAGAGTGTTCCACCTAACAAGAGAATACACATTATTCTCAGTAGTGCACAGAATTTTCTACAAAATAGATCCAATACTGGCCAATAAAATATGTTTAAGGAAAGATGAAGGAATTGGAATTATATTATGTATATTGTCATATCATAATGCAATGAAACTAGAAATCAAGGGCAAAAGAAACCAGAGAAATTATGCAAACAAATGGTGTTTAAACTATATATGCTTGAATAATCAATGGGTCACAGAAGAAATTAGATAGTTCTTAGAATCTAATAATAATGCTGCCACAACATACCAGAACCTTCAGAAAACAAAAAGGAGTTCTAAATTGGAAATTTATATTTGTGAATGTCCATATCGGAAAAACAGAGTGACTTCAAATAACTCAGCAATACACCTCAAAGTACTAGTAAAACAAGAACAGTCCAAATTCAAGGAAAGAAATTACAAAGCTCAAAGGATAAATTAATGTGATAACACCCCCCAATAAAATAGGGGCTATACAATATTTTATAAAACATATATAATCAAAAAATAAAGACAGATGCATGTAGGAGACTAGAGAAGCAAGGAAACAGATCTCCAAATCTCCCCAATTCTTCCAAGGCAGAGCATGGAGTCACAAAGGGAGAAGAAAATACATATAGAAATCTTTGAAAATGTCTTAGAATGAATAAAAAACAGATTTAGTTCAAAAAGGAAATGAATCAAAAGTTCACAGCAATTTCACTCAATACGCCCAAGGTGAATTCCAGAAAATAGGTAAAAAACTGGATGAGCTAACCTAAACAGTTGAAAATTTGAATGATAGATTCAACAAGGGAATGGAATCCCCAAAATAAATCTCAGACAGAAATCCTGAAACAAAAAGATAAATCTCAGACAGAAATCCTGAAACAAAAAGCTATAGAATTCATACATTCAGAAATGACCAATCTGTACACACAATGTCTTTTCTGTTTTTTTTTTTTTTTTTTTTTTTTGGTACTGGGAATAGAACTCGGGACCTTGTGCTTGTAAGGCAGGTGCGGTGCCAGAGCTAAATCCCTGGCCCTCCTCAGTCTATTTTTAGTTTAGTTTAGTACATTCTGAGATAAGTGGTCTAGATTCAATTTTCTGCATGTGCACAGCCAGTTTTCCCAGTGCCACTTGTTGAAGGTTACATTATGTATTTGGACCCTGTGTCAAATATCAGAGGACTGAATGTATCTGTGGTTGTCCCTGAATCCTCCAAACTGTTCAAATATTCTGTATTTGTTTTTGTGCCTATACCATGCTGTTTTTATCACCATACCTTTGTAAAATAACTTGAAGTCTGTGATTGTGGTACTTCTCTTCACTTTTGTTGCCCAGAATTGCTTTTGCTATTTTGGATCTCTTCCATTTCCATATGAATTTTAGAACTGTTTTCTCTAATTCTGTGAGGAATTCTATTGGTATTTTGATTGGGATTGTGTTAAATCTGTATATCAGCTTTGGGAATATGCCCATTTTGACAATATTTTCTTTGCCTACCAAGGAACAGGGGATATCATTCCATTTTCTTATGAGCTTTTGATCTCTTTATTCAGAGTACTGTAGTTTTTTGCTTGTAAAGCAGAAACAATCTGCTAGAAGATAGGTAAAACTCTTGGAGACATGGGTAGGCAAGGACTTTCTGAACAGAACCTCAATTGCACAAAAGATAACATCAACAATCAACAATGGGATTATTTGAACTGTAAAAGCTTTTGCACAGGAAAGGAAACAATCAACAGAGTGAAGAGACAACTTACAGAATGGGAAAACCTTTTTGCCAATTATTCATTTGTTAGGACTAATATCTAGAATAGATAAAGAACTCAAAAGCATTAGTGTTTTCTGCAAAGACCTAATCAAAAAATGGGCAACTGAAGTGAATAGATATGTTTCACAAGTATAAATGGACAATATATACATTTAAAAATGTTCAACATCCTTATCTACTAGAGACATGAAAATTAAAACAATTTCAAAACAAAACAAACTTTTTAAAGTGAGCTGTCATAATAGCTCTGTAATATCTAAATCCAATCATAATATCAAATATTATGTCAATATTATATCATAGATATCATAATATCTAGATCCAATGGTCTATATCATTCTAATAATGTATGCTGGCTTTTAGAAATTTCCTTTTGGGTTTAAAGGTTTGAAAGTTATATTTCTGAAAAACAGAGTTGTGGTTGACTAAAAGTAATACTCCTCTCATGGAGAGATGGGGTCAGTTTCTTTTTCCTTATGTCTGGGTGGACTTTTTACACATCTGACCAGAATGTGATAGTGCATTACAAAATGGTTGCCTAGACAAAAACTCATTCTCATAGAAATCCTGCTCTCTCAGTACAAAGTTCATTTAAGAGCCATGATATATCCCCAAACAGTACTTCTAATGACTGAGAATTTTGTCTATAGTGTAAAACTAAAACATAAAGGACAATTTTCAGAAATTTCTTTGCAATTCAAGGAAAATGGTGATAATAGTATAGATGGGGTTAACATAAGCTAAACATAACATAGGTAAGTCAAAGAAAAGTACACAAATACCCTTTAACTAAGGACATAAACAAGAAAAATACATTGTCTATAGTTGTTTTATTTCTTTTCATTCTTGTCAAAATCCTCATTTCAAAGGATTGCAATATTAAAAGAATCTTTAATATAGGAGATTAACACTCATTTCCTGTTCTGGGCTTCTAAGTCATATATTATGATGGTCAAATATTCACAGAAGTTTTGGGAGATGACTCTAGGATCATGACAGTTACCAATCGAGTGAATTAATTTTGTTTCTGTTTTTGTTTTTTGTTTTTTTGGTACCGGGGATCGAACTCGGGTCCTTGTGTTTGTGAGGCAGGAAGTGGAACCACTGAGCTAAATCCCTGGCCAGAGTGAATTTATTTTTAAAAAATTGATTAGTACATTCTTGTTTTATAGAATAATTGATTTTATTCAACATGATGGTCTCGTCCATTTCCTTACAAATGACATAATTTTGTACTGCTTTATGGCTGACCAATAGTCCATTGTGTATATATACCACACTTTCTTTATCTATTCATCTGTCGACAAGCAATTAGGCTGTTTCATAGTTTAGCTGTTGTGAATTGTGTCCCAGTAAGCATGGGTATGTAGGTGTCACTGTAATATGAAGCCTTTAATTATTTCAGCAATATGCTGTGCAGTGGCATTGATAGACAAAATGGTTCCTAGTTTTAGGTTTTTGAAGATGCTACATACTAATTTCCATGGTGGCTAAACTAGTATATTTCCTTATCAACAGTGTAGAAGGGTTACTTTTCTACCCACATCCTCCCCAGAATTTATATTTTGTATTTTTTTTTTTTTTTTTGTACCTGGGATCGAACTCAGGTCCTTGCTCTTGCGAGGCAGGAGGCAGAATATATTTTGTATTCTTGAGAATAACCATTCTGACTAGATATGGAACCTCAATGTAGTTTTGATTTGCATTTTCCAAATGGCTAAGTATGCTGCATATTTTCTCATATATTTATTAGCTTTATTTTTGCTTCTTTTGAGAAGTGTCTATTCATTGGCTCATTTATTCATTGGATTATCTTTTTTTGGTGTTGTTACTGATATATTCTAGATACTAATTATCTATCAGACATTTTCACTTATTCTGTAGCCCGTTTCTTCACTCTGTTGACTGTTTCCTTTGCTGTACAAAAGGTTTTTAATTTGCTGTACTCCCAGTTGCTGATTCTTGGTATTATCATCTGTGTTACTGGAATCCTCTTCAGGAAGTCTTTGCCTGTGCTTATGTTTTCAAACGTTTCCTCTCTATTCACTTCTAGCTATTTCATTGTTTCAGACTGTAGTTTCATATGATCACTTTTGAATGATTTTTGTACAGAGAAATAAGGATCTATTTTAGACTTCTACATATGCTTCATATGGATACCCTGTTTTCTCATCACCATTAAGTGGGCTGTTTTTATTAGTACATGTTTGCAGTACAAAATGTTTAAATTCCTTGTGTGGAGTTGGTACATGTACATAATACACCATAATTCATTTTTTTCATCTCTTTTATCATCCCTCCCTTGTTCCATTTCTTGGTTCTCTTCCCCTTTGAGGAAGATCTATCTCCCTATTTCCTATTATCTTTCATTTTGTTCATTATTTATAATTTAGGTTTCTGATATTGAAGCTTGTGAGTCTGATTTATTTCCCTTAACATTAGTCTCAAGCTACATCCCTTTTCTTACAAATGACTTAAGCTTATCTTTTAAAGGGCCTGTAGGGGCCAGGGAGTTAGCTCAGTGGTTCCACCACCTGCCTTGCAAACACAAGGACCCGAGTTTGATCTCTGGTACCAAAGGAAAAAAAAAATTGTACCTTTTAAAGGGCCTGCCTTCTTCAGTATATGCTTTTGGTCCTTCTATCAAGAATCAGGTGGTTGTAAATGCATGGGTTTGTTTCTGTGTTCTCTATTCTATTCCGCTGGTATACCATGCTGTTTTTGTTACTGTAGGTTTGTAGTACATTTTGAAATTAGATAGTGTGATGTCTTCAGCATTGCTCTTTTTGTTAATTATTGTTTTGGCAGTCCTGGGTCATTTGCACTTTCACACAAACTTTTGGACTTCTTTCTAGTTCTGTGAAGAATGCAATTTGTATTTTGAAGGGGATTGCATTGAATCTATAGATCACTTTCAGTAATATGGGTACTTCAATATTAATTCTGCCAATTCATGAACATAGCAGGTATTATTTCTATCCTCTAATGTCTTCTCCAGTGTCTTCAGTATTCCATATTTTTCATTGTGGAGTTGTTTTTTTTGTTTGTTTGTTTGGTTGTTTTTACTTTCTTGGTTAGGTTTCTTCCCAGAATATTTTTAATTTTTGTTTTATTACTTAATTTTGAAACATGTTCCTGCTGTGCAGGTTAGACTGACCTTGAATTCACTGTAATGCAGGCTGACCTCAGGGGGAAAACACCAAACATCCACAAGTTAAAGGAGGAGAGGTTTATTTTGGCTCACAGTTTGTAGAGGTTTCAGCCCATAGTCAGCTGGCTCCAAGGCCGGGTGGCATAGAAGAGGGGATGGCAGAAGACACAACTTATGATGTGGCAGGGGGAAGCAAAGAGAGAGAGAGAAAGAGAGAGAGAGAGAGAGACACACACACACACACACACACACACACACACACACACACCCTTCCAGGCCATGCCCTAAGTGACCCACCTCCTCTCAACATACATTTAACTTTAAACTCATTAGTGGACTAAACCACTGATGATGAGTGTCACACAGTCCTGGTCCAATCATCTTCCAAAAGCTTCATATATAAAACATACTGCCTCAGTCTCGAGTGCAGGGACTGTAGGTATGCATTCACCAAGCCCAGCTCCTAGGTATTTTTAAAAAAGTTAAAATGAGTGGAATGATTTTCCTGATTTGTTTTTCAGTGGGTTTATTATTGATGTATAGGAAAGCTATCTATTTTTGCATTTTTTTTCTTATCCTGCCACTTGGCTGAATTTTTTTCCAGATTCAAAAGTGTTCTGGTAGTTGTTTTCAGGGTCTTCTATTTGTAAATAGGGATATTTGGACTTCTTTCCTATTTCTATCTTTTGTCTTTCTCTTCCCTAACTGCTCTGGCTAAAACTTCAAGTACTGTATTGAACTGGAGTGTTAAGAATGGATAACCTTGTGTTGTTCTTAATTTTAAAGAAAATGCTTTCATTATTTCCTGATATGCAGTATGATATTAGTTAAGGGTGTGTTATAGATAGTTTTTATTAAATTGTGGAAAGATCCTTCTATATCTAGTTTCTTCAGGTTTTTATCAGGAAACACCATTGAATTTTGTCAGATGCTTTTTATCCATTTTTGATATGTTCATGTAATTTCATCCTTGATATTTATTGACTTACAGATGTTGAACCATCCTTGTCTCCTTGGGATGAAATCAACTTGGTCATGGCACATGAACTTTTTCATGTGTTGCTGAATTCTACTTGTAAATATTGAGGAATTTGGACTTATGTTCATCAAAGATATTTGTCTGTAGGTTTTTGTTTTTGATGAGTCTTTATAATTTTTTGGTGTCAGGGTGATACTGGCTTTGTGGAGTCATTTTGGAATCTATTTGTATTTCATGGAGTAGTTTAAAAGAGTACTTGTGTTACTTCTTTAAAGGTCTGGTAAAATTCAGCAGTAAATTCATTTGGTCTCGGGTTTTTGTTGAGAGGCTTTTATTACTGTGTAAATCTTACTATTTGTTATTCATCTGTTTAGATTTTTAAATATTCTCTTGGTTCAATTTTGATAGATTGTATACATGTAAAAACTACTTCTTACAGGTTCCCCAATTATTGGAATATGTATTTTCAAAATAGATTCTAAAAATTCTTTGTAATCTGATTTTTAAAAATTTGGGTCTTTTCTCTTTTCAATTAGTTTAACTTAGGATTTGTCAATCTTATTTATCTTTTTAAAGATTCAGTGGGTCTATATAGTGCTGTAGTTAAACTGTGATATTTCTTTGGTAATTTTTTGTGGGGTCTGGATGACCTATCAATGAGAGTGAGGTATTGAAGTCATTCCTTCATCCATAATTATATAGGATGACTTTTTAATATCCAAATTATTTAAAAATGGCTTGATCCCTTAAGATGTCAATCACTTTCAAAACAACTAAAGGGATGATTCCCTATTTTGCAGAAAACAGTAAGCAAAGAACTTAAATCAATTGATGATAGCACATAGACATTTTCTATGATGTACAAGATTTTACAAAGGTAAAGTTGCTTATCTAAGACCTTACTGATGAGAAATCAAGGAGAAAAGGCTAGGAATCAAGTTGTAGTCATGTTTACCCTAACCCATCTGTTTCAATATACTGAGCTGCTTTTATAGAGGCACACATGAGACAAGAACATGTAAAAAAAATGCAACTTCAAACATGTAAGCTGGTGAGCTCAATCTAGAATGCTGAGTGTGTAGTTTAAGTAATTGATTCAAGCATCTAAGGACATGGTATATGCTTATTATTATTTTTTTTTTTGACTGCCCAACTGATTTTAGGACTCTAAAGTTGAAGGAACCATAGCAAAACCTTTTTTTCCACATTGTAGTCTCTGTTTTATCTGGGATACATATTTTGCTGGCCACACATTAGGTTCTACAAGTGCTTGAAAAGAAATCTCAAATAAAGAACGAAGGCCCAAGGTTGGTTTTCTAGAGATGTGTTGAGCATATTTTTCTCTTATTTATTCACTTTGAAATGGCACACCTTTCAAAGCTTATGCAACAAAAGCTGTTAGGAAAAAAAATGGGGGGGGGCTAAAACAAATGCAACAGGACAGGTTTATTTTGGAACAAACCTGAGAGAGCCCATCCATCTATTAGGCCAGACTGGTAACTCTTGTGCAGACTATATTTTATAGGGTCATGAGCATAAACAGGGGCTGTGAAAGAAAAAGGTGAAATTGGGACTTTCAAGGGTGAGAGTTTAGTGAAAAGGAGTTGTGGCTACCTGCCAAGAACAAAGCCTGACAAAGTGCAGGGAGTGGTGGTTGGTGGACAAGAGCAGGGCTGAATAATGATAGGAGTTATGGGGGGGTTATAATCACTGGGTCTTATTAATCTATGATTATACATCTTTAGCAGGTATAAAAGTATAGCAGGATGGAAGAGGCCCAAAGTGGTCTCTGGTCAGCCCAAGATGGCAGCAGTCAGATTCCTTTAATAGCCTTATACAAGAAAAGGTAAATTCATGACTATATATACTAGAACAAAGACGTATTAGAAGTGAGGTGTGTATTTGTGGACTAGAAACTTAGAAATGCCAAGTATTTTATCACTGAAGAGCTGTAGGATTTCCAAAGTCAACATAAGCCACAAGGTTAGCTGCAGAGCCAGATCAACTTTGGATCCAACACCCAAGATCAAGGCCATTTACTGATAAGAGCAGACCTTGAATGGTATTTATCAAGGTCGTTTATTTCAAGCCACTAAAGCTATTTGGGACATCAGCTTCAGACTACACTTGTAACTTTGAACCTTTGTGTATTTTATTTCTTCTGCTTCTGTTGAAGCAATTTTTTATTCTTAGGCTTATAAACTTTAGTCAAATGGCATTTTCAAAAAACCTAATTCTACTTAATAATTCTCATGCCACCTTTTTCTGCAGAAGACCTCTACTGATTTGGCTCAAAGACTAACTTTATGACTAGAGACAGAAAAAAAGTAAGTAGCTTTAAGAGAGAGACAATGTGGAATTTTAAGAAGCATCTAGTCTCCAAATAGGAGTAAGGAGTCTAGACACAACAGTATATGCCTGGGAGTATGGTATGGAGCAAGGTGAACAAAGGAAAATCCCTAGGCATGGGCAGCTAGAAAGACTTTTGAAAAGAGAAAAACTGAGTATTCTACTGAGTACTTGTTTGTATTGCTATAATATTTCTCTCTCCTTCCTTTGTAACCTCCTTTTGTTAAAGCTGAATGTTAATAGGTCTTCAAATGAAAAGCAGGCACACAAGGGACAATGGGATAATCATTCATAGGTCAAGCCAGATGAATTAAATAGGCAAGAATGCTCATGCAAATGAAATCTGCTGGGAATGTGGAATAATGTTGCAAAGGGCATTTGACTTCCACACTACATAAAATGTAATTTGGAGTAAGTTTAATCTAGAAATAAGAAGAAAAGGAAACTATTGGTACTCCTGGTAGAAACATCTGTTGTCTGCCTCCGTCTCTGCCTCTCTTGGCAATACATAAGTATCTCTACATAACTTTTTACTTTTCTCAGTCTTGGAAGACATTATTAGCTTCTATTTCGTTATACAAATAAATACTCCAGAGTACTGAGTAGCTTTTCCAGAGCTACGCAAGAATGAGTGGCAAAACTAGGAGTTAACAGATTAGTTTGACTCCAGAGCAATGTTTATTCCACCAGGCTACACAGAATTGAAATACATGGCTGTAATGGGGGTTGAGGCTCCTCTAGTGACTTATGACCTTCAAAGCTGTTTGTCAGATACTAGTGACTCTAACTATATATTGGCCTATAATTCAGATCTCTAAATAAATAAGCAGGATAATTCAAAGGAATTAACTATTTTGCTATATCATCAGTTTCATTTTATTTTCCAACATTCATTGGTTCTTTACCAGAATTTGTTTTCTTGGGTGAATTTGCTCCAGAAAATGCTTCTGTACTTTTAACAGAAATTGAAGAAATTAGGGCCAGGGATTTAGCTCAGTGGTTTGGTGGCCTGCCTCGCAAGTGCAAGGACCCGAGTTCGATCCCCGGTACCACAAAAAAAAAATTGAAGAAATTAGAAACTAAGTATAATGAAAATATAAGAAATCATTCAGGAATGGGGATGTAGCCCAATGGCACCATGCCTGCCTGACAAGCACAAAGTCCTGAGTTCGATCCCTGGTAGGGGGCAGGGGGAAAAATCATTCATTATTGACAAATGAAGGGTAAGGGAGAAGAGGACATGGAATTACTGGAAAAATAAGCTAGATGTCAATTAATGCATACGAGATTAGATATTCATCACAATTGTGAGCAAATGAAAATTAAGATTAAGGGTCACAAGAAAAATTTGGGGTTTAGGTAAGAAAGAAGATATTTTAAAAGACTATGGCTACAACTGACAGTTGAGAGTGATAGAAATTCGAGTTCAATTCTGGGAGAACTGGTTCAAGGGTGGATAGCTGAGGCAATTCAAGCATTTATGCAAATCACTTTCCAGGGAAATGTGGGCTCAGACTCTATTGAGGAGCAAGATAAGGAAAATACAGACATCAGAAGTGCTGGAACATTCAAGGTCAAAATTAATTCTTAAATCCCTCAGTTTGGAAAGAATGGGAGATGGGAGAGAAGGGGAGAGAAGAGACAGCATTTTAGAAAATCAATGGCTATAGATTATGAACAGCCAGAAAAAATGGTATTGCCCTAAATTAAGAGTTAGAATGTGACAAAGTGTCAGAGACTTTTGAAGTTTTTAATGCTAAAAAAAACCTAAGAGAAATGAATAATCATGATACATGGGTATTCAATGGTACCCAGATGACAAAAGATAATTCACACTGAGTTCTGGGATGGGGGGAGAAAAAGAGAATTGAGTGAACATAATGAAATCAAGTGGAAGTCTAAAATAGCAAGTTAACAAATAAGAGATCAAGAATTGAGAAAAAAAAATAGTAGATGGGTAAACCACCAGGATGGTAATGGGGAAAAGGCAGTAGATTTAAAAATTATGCATTGTTTTATATAATTCCCATTACCTATAGTAAGAATTAGAAAGGAATAGAGTTAAAAGGTTACTAGATGGTAAATTAAGTCACATGTCATACCCAGACCTGCCTCAAAAGCCCTATACTGCATCATCATTAACCTTTTTGTGTTAATGACTATTAACATTTTTTGAAGAATGTTTATTTTAGTATGTATTTAAAAAGAAGTATTTTCTATATAGTCAAAAAATCATGTATCATAAATCAGTTTTCCATGTCTTGTCCATATGTTACAAGTTGCCCTCCAGATGTCATGTACAGCTTATCTGTCCATAAAGTGTCCAACCCAAGTCTTCCCACTCTGGCCACACCTTACCGCTCCTTCATTTTAGAAGCTTTTTCATGACACTGAGTCACCTGTCCTGTAAAGCATATCATGCTCTGGATTTGTGTGACTGCCTCTTTATGGCAACTTATTCTTTTATGAATTTCCTGTAAACTGAAAATTTCAGCTAAAGACTCATAGATTCAAGTTAAACTTTTTGGTAGAGAATAGCAAAGGTGATATGTATGCACCACAGGTTATGTATAAGGATACAGTAATACTTGGCTATTCCACCATTATGAATGCTAAGTTTGGTCAACGAATTAGGATGACTATAACATATTCTTCACTGCAAAATTTAATTTTCAGTTCTCCTCTGCCATTGTCTAGCTACGGTTTTCACCTTGTACTACGAATGGAATCATTATATATATATATTGGAATCATT
>NW_022900917.1:51927490-51955609 GCF_012274545.1 Fukomys damarensis
ATATATTATATATATATTATATATATATTATACACACACATATTCATTCTTTTTTGGGCAAACCATATACAAAATTTATTTCCCTATCAATTGAATATTTACTAATTTTTACACCAACTGATAACTATTGCCTGAATTTCATGAGAGGTTGCAGAAGAGTGATTACATGTTTCTATCATCATCTACATGCATTAACTAAGCATTCTTCTGCAAAGTACAACTTGGATTTATCAAACAGGGATACCAGGTACTCAGAAATTCAAGTTTAACTGGAGAGGATAAATATTCTTTACTTATCCATCTGTAAGGCAAAGCATTAGTTTAGTGGTCACTTCAAATGGTGATAAAGAGATTTTTAATGATTGAGAGTTATCATGGACTTATGCATTTTTATAGACACAAAAATGTTTTAATTGCAATTTTATGCTCATATACCAAATTAGGCCAGTGGGAAATGCATCAATGTAACTTTTGTGTCTTTTTGATGAAATTCTGTCTTGGAAATTTTCTTTCTTTCCATCCTAAGATAAGCTGAGTTTACCTTGTGTTCCTGTTACAAGCCTAGAATTAGCTATTCAAGAATCTCTGCTTACTTTTAGTGAGGAATATTAGGCATTAAAATTTGTGTGCAAGTGTTAAGCTTTTTAAAAAAATTTGAACTGAAATCCTATGGTAAATGTCTTCAAACTTTGTTCTTTTATGAATTGTTATCCACATCATTAAATATCCTACAGGGCATTTTAAAAATGGCTGAAGTATTCTATATTATTTTTGTTGAGGACTGTGTAATTAGACTCTAATATACTGTTAGACTGCTTTAAAGCTATTAAGCATTAAGCTTAGGAAAACTGGTTTTGCAAAATTTTCATTGACTTCGTTAATAAAGCTATTCCATATATTTTACTAGAGTGAAAAAATATTTTCAGTAATAATTCTTAAATTCTCTTACTAGAAAAACCTAAAAGGAAATGATAAACACAATAAGTTGGATTTTCCCTGGCTTTATTACTTTTCACCTGTTTTTTTGTTTGTTTTCTTGGTACTGGGGTATTCAGGTCCATGAGCTTGTGAGGCAGGCATTGGAACCACTGAACTACATCCCTGGCCCTCACTTGTCTACTTTTAGACCCATCATAACATCCTCAGGCATGTTGAGGGCCAAGGCTTAATTTTGTGAAACAGAAGCAGAGCTAAGAACTGAAGGGCCATTTTCTTTTTTTCCTTCTGGCTTTACTGAGGTATGATTGATAAAAAATTGTATATAGTTAAGGTATGCAATTTGATGTTTTGACATATACATTGTGAAATGATTTCCACAATCAAGGCAATGAATATCTGCTACCATAACACACATTTTGTGGTAAAAACACTTGACCTCTACTGTCTTAGGAAATTTCAAGTATACAAGTCACATTAATTGGCTCTCCAGAGTTTATTTTATAACTTAAAGTTTACACCCTTTAATCACTATCTCTTCTCTCATCCCTCAAACTCTGCTAATCACTATTCTACTGTTACTGAATATCATAGTATTCTGCAATTTTTTTTTTCTGATGTGAGACCATGCGGTATGTCTTTCTATACCTGGCTTGTTTCCTTTACCAGAATGTCATTCAGGTTTATCCATGGTATCACAAAAAAGAATTTCTTTCTTTGTAAAGGCTGAATAAGATCTCATTGTATGCAAGTATCAATTTTCTTTTTCCATTTCATTTGTTGTAGGATCCTTAGATTGTTCCAATTCCGCCTCTATTGTAAATAATGCAGAAATAAATATGGGAGTGCAGGTTATCTTGACCGTGATTTAATTTACATAATCCAGTAATGAAGTTGCTGGATCACATGGCATGGTAGTTTTTTTTTGTTTGTTTTTGAGGCAGAGTCTCACCATGTAGTTGAGACTGCCCTGGAACTATTTAGCCCAGGCTGGTCTCGAATTCACAGTGATCCTCCCACCTCAGCCTCTTGAGTGCTGGGATTACAGGTGTGCGCCACCATGCTTGGCACGTGGCAGTTTTTCTGAAATGCCTCCATACTGTTTTCCATAATGACCATGCCAGAAGGACAGTGTTCTAATCTGATCCTGGAGCTAAGAAAATTGGGACTTTCAGAATTGGTTGTGGTAGTTAACTTTGGTGATTGACTTGATTGGTTGAGACATTGCCTAGGAAATTAGTAATGCACTTTAAATGTGTCTGTGAAGGTATATAGAGATGATTGGCATGTGGGTTGAGACTGACCTACCCTGCAGGCAGATACCATTCATTAAGCTGGAAGCCCAAGTAAAACAAAAAGCAGAAAAGACAAATCTCTCTCTCTTACACACACACACACACACACAAATTCTTGAGTATGTGCAGTTGCCACTGCCTATGCTTGTAAGACTCCAGATCTTTCAGCCTTTGAATATAGTATTATACTAGCGGAGGGCTTCCATACCTTTGGCTTGGCGCTGGGCCCGCATCACTCATCTTTTGTTTTGACGCTTCCATCTTCTTGGACTTGACAGCTACTGATTTTTCCAGCTCTCCAGCCTGTGTCACTGTGCACTACTCAACCTGATTGCACAAGTCAATCTCTCTCTCTCTCTCTTCCATTAGGTTTGTTCCTCTGGAGATCCCTAATACACTGGTGGTAGAAGTATAGTGAAGAATCTAGTACCTCTAGTTCTCTGCCAGTTCATTTTCATTATGCAATTCTGCCACAAATGTGTGTTAACAAAACTGGTGATTGTGAGGTTGTATAAACAATTTTGGAAAAAGGAAAGGTAAATATCAAAGTAGAATTTACTATCATGAGAACTGGCGACTGCAAAGGTAAAAAAATAACCAAGAACTGAAATCTGTGAAATCAGAACTTAGTCAAGGAAAACAAAAGGTGAAGATATGAAATTGATAAAAACTGGGAAGAGTTAAAGACTCAATTTTATGGCAGTGAATTTCAATGAAGAATGTATTAATGAGGGAACCTAAACATAAGGAGTTTTCTCTGGGTCATATCTCAAGGATCCTGTGTCTGTAAAATTTTTTTCAACTGTTAATCCATCTTTGTCATAAATGAGAAATTCCATGTTTATTTACAATGCAAATATTTACAAGTCATTTAAAATTTTCCCCAAGAAAATAAAGAGAAATAATGTTTACTCCTTTTCTCTTCCAGAGTTCTTGTGAAGACTACATAAAATAATGTGTGGAGGAAAGTTTAAGTGATGTCAGACTGGAGATATTGAGGATTTATGTGTAGAAAGGATTTTAAGTTGGTGTTTACAGTTACATCTCCATTTACAATTTATATGGCCCAAAAATTTGATTATAAATTTATTTTTGTAATTCAAGCATTCTGAATATACTAAAGCAACTCTATAGAGAATCATTCAGTTAACAAATAGTTTATATGATAGGCAAAAGAACTGGCACCAATGTGTGCAATTTTACATGTAAAGATGTTCTTGAAAAACATTTATCTGTGCTATACAGCTATGAGAGAGAGAATGAATATGCATGAGAATGAATATGGGAATGAACTAAAAAAGAAAAAGGAAAAATGAGAAAAAAACTACCTCCCCAATATAGTAAAAATTGTTTTTAGAACTTTTGGCATATTCACGATAATTAAGTGTTATAATAGGAAGAACAATGAGGAAATAAACAGGCTTCTGCATATACTTAAATACAATTAATTAAAAAACTCTGGAGAAATAAGTGAAATTAACGAATCTATTTTAAAGAATGAAATAAAAACTTAAGTCATGTATTTAAACACTTCAAGAGATGTAAACATCTTTATTATTTTCACTAACAAAGTAGATCCTATTAATTTAAAAACTAATTCAGAGAAGGAAAATAACTAGTTTGGGAATTATCCACTGGTCCTTGGCAGCTGAGGAGGCCAAATCAAATTAATGTGTGACAGATACTCATCGAGGTGTGAACATCATCTTCAGTCCAATCAAACCTCTTTGACATTTTCTCAAAAGTAAAACAACAAAGGATTAAGATATTTGTAGATCTCAGTGTTAAAAGTAATTTCTTACTTCAAGGATTATATATAGAGAAGCCCTAATCTTTCAGAAGTACAAGATTCAGCCAAGGATTTAGCTCAGTGATTTCACTGCCTGCTTCACAAATGCAAGGTCCTGAGTTCAATCCCCAGTACCAAAAACAAAAACAAACAAACAAAAAGTATTAGCTTCAGTGCCATTTTCAATGTCAAATAAACTTAAGATTTATATTTATATAAGTAAAAAAAACCCAATGAAAACCCAGTACTGGTCTAGTATTTTAACATACATGAAAGAGAACTCTTAATTGTTCTCTGATCAAAATGAAGTTTTATGACATCATTTAAAAAAAAAATAATTCCAAGAACACGGAGCCTCATGCATGTTTGCAGACCTCCTTATCTGTTTATCAAGGTTATTTGGAAATTGGTAACTCCAGTTCACCTCTGCTGCCTCTGCCTGCATGGAAGATTGCATAATGGGGCTAATTTAGAAAACAAGAACAATACATAATGAAAGTGAGAATTTTCTTTATAAGTTCAGCCACAGACAACAGCTCCTCAAACAGAGCTCATTTTAGAGACATGAGTGCCACATGATTAATACCTTTAGTACCATTTGATTTTCTGCAGCTTTTCAATTGGAAATTTATATATATTTTAGCATATTTAATTTACTGTTGTTTCATTAGCTCCTCTTTCACATTCTTGAGGTATAAGTCATAAAATAAATGAGGCATCCCATTTTGTTTTATTTTTAAAACACTGATGTCTTACATACATTATGTGAAATTTAATGAGCTATATTAAATAATAGCTATACAGCACTATACAGCCTGTATAAGGATATAAACACAAAATCTTTAAGAAAAATCAGATTACAGGCAATCAGATTACATGACAAGACCTTGTAAGTGCAAGGTCATGAGTTCAATCCTCATACCAAAAAAATAAAACAAAACAAAACAAATACAAAAAATTACATGACAAGTGATCAGCAGCATATCTTGTAAGAGTCACCAAACAGTGCATTCTCCTAGAATAATATTCTTTATTTCCAAACTTCCTAGAATCACAGCACTATTACTGGTATTTAGAAATCCTTTGATATTATGCACTGTAAGTTGCAGGAAGGGTTTTTTGGGGGCATGGGGGGAAACAGGGTCTATGTAGCTCAGGGTACTCTTGAACGCACAGCAATCCTTCTACCTCAGCCTTCCAAGTGCTGGGATTATAGTCATGCACCACCACATATGGCATAGGAAGGCATTCTTTAATTTTTACCCAATTCTGTCATGAAGAACTGCCAGAATACTTCATGATAGCTACAGAGCCTACTTCTCCAGAAGTGAACCAAGGCTGGCAACTCTAAAACGTTCTTTTCTTCCTTTTAAAACCAATCAAAATGTATAAACAGGGCTGGGAATATAGTTGAGGGACAGAGCACTGTTAAGGGTTTTTATCTAGATGTTCTGCCAAAGTCTCATAAGTTCACATGTGGGCTTTTTCAAGCAACTGGATCATGGGTGTGTGATACTAGATTAGTCTACTAATTGGTTTACACAGTTCTGGGTGTGGGTGATAGATTTACTGAAGAGGGAAGACCCACCTTGGGTGTTGGTGACATCAAACTAAAATAGGCTTGCAGCCTGAATGGAACAGAAAAGGGAAAGAAGGCTCACTGCCTCCTGTCTGCTACACCCTGAACTGATTCTCCTCTGCCATGTCCCTCAGCCATGCCACCATGCCTTAGAAGGAGCCAACTATGACTGAAACTTCTATGGACTGTGAACTAGAATAAACCGGTCCTCCTTTAACTTTTGGGTGTCAGGTATTTTGACCCAGCAACAAGAAAGTGATTAAAACAGGAACATCCCTAGCATATGCAAAGCCCTAGGTTTGACCCGAAGCAATGAAAAAACATTAACACATATATTCTTCCAATGTTCAGAAGGTTGCATTTTTGTA
Organism: Fukomys damarensis; assembly: GCF_012274545.1. Taxonomy (NCBI): domain Eukaryota; kingdom Metazoa; phylum Chordata; class Mammalia; order Rodentia; family Bathyergidae; genus Fukomys; species Fukomys damarensis. The sequence goes on from NW_022900917.1 coordinate 51,933,458, forward strand.
AAAGTCTGTCCTAGGCTCTAGGGGTACATCACTGGCTAGAACAAAGTCCCTGCTCTCCCGTAACTCACTTTTGGAGAACAGAAACAGTCAATGTTAGCAGATGGGAACAAAAGTCAAACAAATTAACAAGAAAAATAGCAAGTAATTTCTACTGTTATGGTAAATAAGTTAAGGTGAGTAATAAAGACAAGAGATGGCTTTAGAATAATCCATCAAAGAAAACTTTCCAAAAGAAATTATATTAAGCTGAGGTGACAATGACGAACCTTCTAAGAGACTGACATTTACTATGACATGATGCCTGCAAATAAACAAACAACTTATGCTCTCAGTAGGATCCAAACAGATCACACATTTAGTGCTTAATATTAAAAAAAATAAAGATTAGTTTCCATTCCCAAAAACCACCTATGTATTCAATATTTCAATTCACATTATATTCAAAATAGGTTTTCCATGGGGGAAACCCTAACCTCAATATTTCATATATGCATATATAAACTATAACATTTACATGTAAATTTACTATAATAAAAATGATCACCTTATCTCATGGAATGTTGAATCTGATATCAACGTGTAGAGAGGATAAGATGTTACTTTACTGTACCACTTTCTATTGCGTAAAAGTCTAGATCAAATTATCCATCTTAGGATACTGGGAGGACGACTTCCACTTGTTCTCAACTAAGTTCATGACTTTACTTTCAAGCTTTCTGATATCTGAATACCTCAATATTTATAACTGTAACTGTTTAATTAAATAATTTTCACAGAAAACTACAAGTTATAGGTTTTACTAGGATAAAAATGACAAAGACTATGTTAACATTTGAAAAACAAGCCTTTTCCATAAAGATAAAAATGAAAAATAAAATGGGAAAGTCATTAAGTATGGAAAATACAATGAAGGACCTTTGATAATTAAGTATTTTCTAACAAGTACAGTGAGGATAAAAAAGGCGGAGAGGTGAGCAACAACTCAACCTCTTAGAGATTCAGAATACAGATTCCGAAAAACTCAAAGAAGGAAAAAGAGAAGTAGATCCCAGGGAACACAATCTGGAGAACATGATGCAGAGTAGAAACCATCTTCATTTTTTTCCTTCACTTAGGCCTTGTGGCTCTTGGCTTGCAGTGAGGGGAAAAGACCAAACCTAGAGATAGGGTGAATGATGGGGACCCCAGGAGGTCCTCAGGGAGAAAATCAGAACAGACCAGATCAGCAATTTCTGTGATTTGCAGGGAGAACATGGGACTCTGTTCCCAGTGAGTCCTTCTACAGGAAACAGCTAGCAAGTGCCTCTAGTACAAGCATACGTCATATCCCTAGAAAGAGTGCATGGGCACATTATTTACTGAGAGTCCTACATAAGGGTTGACTGTTTTGAACCTCATGGCTCTGCTCCAGAGCTCCCAGTACTACTTTCCCAGAGGGACCTGGTGAGACAGCTGTGGTCAGGAGCAGGCTGGAAAGAGACCCCCTCAGGGCTCCAAGCTAAAGGACACAGGACCACTCCTGCAGCTAGAGGCCAAAGCCCAGTCCAAGATGCTGTGGATTTGAAAGTTGTAGCACTGGCACCCTTGCCCTACTCTCTAATACCTGCACCCAGCATGGATCTGGGGTCTTGACTTGGACCCTGTCCCAAGACTGCAGATCTTGAAAGAAATCACACTCAAATCACAGAGAAATTCCTCCCACCTTTGTTTTTGTTGTTGTTTTTAAGTGTGTGTGCGTTTTCTTCTTCACTCATTTATAGAGGTTAGATATTTTCCTTATTTCATGTTTTTTCTCTTTATTTTTGCTCTTCTCACTTCTAATTTTTTTACCATTTTTTCTTATTTTTAGTCTTCCTATAATTTGTCTTTTTAAATAATCTATTTCTTGTCAGTTTTTTCTATTACCTTTACTTAATTATAGAAACTTTCTTCTATCTCCCAATAGGATCCTTTGTCCCACTTTTCTCCTCTTATATAGTTTAAGGCTTCAATTTTTTTTCTTGCATTCCTCTGTTCCCAACCACCTATATTTTTAATAATATAACTATAAAACTGTATTGGTCTTAGGTGGTTAATGCTAAAAAATTACCATTGAATTCTTTTTGACCATTAGTGGAGACATATTTGATGCATTTATTAGCTGTGGGTCAATACCTGGGTTGTCTTGATGTTTACACTCTAATTGTGGATTTCTTGTCTAGGGTTAAATGTGGTAGATGATTAGTATGCTTCTATCTAATTTGTTTTGGATGATAAGCTTGATATTACTAGGCTCGTATAATTGTTGCTATTAATAGGCTACTTCGGAGAGTCAACACACAGATTACATCTGTGACACTAACAATACTAGGTAGGGTACGTATCCAGAGAACAATACTCTCTTGAACAATCAATGCATCTCAGAACAAACTAAGGAATTACACATTTACTTAAGTATCCTATGTAGTCTGTTTTGGAGAAAGTCCCCATGTGCTGCAGAGAAGAATGAATATATTCTGTTTTTTTTTTTTTTTTTTTTTTTTTTTTATTTTGGTTTTTTGAAGCAGGGGACTGGACTCGAACTCCGGCCTCAGCCTCCCAAGTGCTGGTATTACAGGCGTGTGCCACCATGCCCGGCATGAATATATTCTGTTATTACTGATTGGTTCAATTTTAGAAGAAATGGATGGATTTCTAGATATATATGAACTACTAAAGGTGATATAAGAAGATATAAAAATCTCAAATAATCCAATATCAATCAATGAAATTGAAGAATTAAAAAAACAAAATCCAACTAAGAAAAGCCCAGGTTCTGACAGGCTCATGGCTGAATTCTACAAGAAGTTTACGTAAGATGTAAAGCTAAAACTCTCCAAACTCTAATGAAGCTAAAAAGTAGGCAGCACTCCCAAAGTCATTCCTACGTGTTGGACACATTATTCTAATTCCAAAACCAGAAAGACTCAACCAAAAAAGAGAACTATAAGCTGATCTCTTTAATGAACACAGACACAAAAAAATTTCAATGATACCGGCAAAGAGAACACAGCAAATTATAAATAAGATTATATACCATGACCAAGATGCAATGATGGCTCAACATACACAAATGAATAGATATGATACACCACATAAAGAGAAGCAAAGACAAAAAAAAAAAAAAAAAAAAAAAAGTCACACGAGCATCTCAATAGATCCAGAAACAAGTATTTGACAAAATGCAACACCCATTCCTGATTTAAAAAAACCTTAGGAAAATAGGTATTGGAGGTCTTTATCTAAATCTGATAGAAGTCATCTATGACAAACCAACAGCCAAAATATTAAATAAGAGAGAAGCTGAAAGCATTCCCTCTGAATCCAGGAACAACACAAGAGTATCCACTATCACCACCCCTGTTCAATGAAGTTCTAGTAACATTAGCCAGAGCAATCAGACAAGATAAAGAAATGAAAGGAATATGGATAGGAAAGGAAGAAACTAAATTATATGCAGATGACAAGAGCCTCTACACAGAAAACTCCAAAAACTCCACCAAAAGACTTTTAGAATTGATAACCAAATTCAGTAGTGTAGCAGGATACAAAGTTCACATTCAAAAATTAATAGCAAAAAAAAAAATAGCGTTCCTGCATACCAATAATAAAATCACTAAGAGGAATTTAGGGAAGTAATACCTTTAACAATAGCATCAAGCAAAGTGAAATACTTAGGAATCCACCCACCCAAGGAAGTGCAAGACCTCTACAATGAATACTACAGTACTCTGAAAAAAGCATTTGTAGAGGATGGTAGAAAATGGATAGTCCCTGTACAGAGACCAAGTTTTCTGATCAAGGTGGGCTCCCCCTTTGCCCTTTGTTCAGCTCAAGATAGCTCCCTCTGTGCCCTTTGTCACTCACATAGTGGAATTTTTTGCAGCTCTTTAGATTTTTGCAGACCTCTGTAATTTTTCACAGCTCTCTGTCCTAGGCTATCTCCACCCTGTGTTTCTGTTCCTCTTTTTATGCTCCAAGGATGAAGCTTAAGATAATCATATGTTCAGTTAATTATAGAGATTGATTAATCAAATGTTCTTTGAAAGAGGAACTGATTCTGCAAACATAGGTATTAGTAATTTTCAGTAAATGCCTTCCCAGTACCCTCCTATTCCAGTAAATACTCCAAATATCCAAGTGTAATCAAAAGATAAAAATAGCATCAATAAAAAGGGAAAGCCTCCCTAACCCAATATAATCCTGCTTCAAAGATGGGTCTGGACTCTCATTTTCTAATCCGATCAGTCGGTGAATTTCGAGGGTCCAGGCTCGAGCTTGCAATAAACTCCTCATGTAATTGCATCGGACCTGACTCCTTGGTGGTCTTTGGGGACTTCGCGACTTGGGCACACCACCTGTTCCTGGATGGGCAGGACCAATATAGTCAAAATGACTATACTTCTAAAACTGTTAAGACAAATTTAACACAACCCCAATCAAAATACCAATAGCACTCTTCACAGAACTAGAGAAAACAATCCTAAAATTCACATGGAACAAGAAGAGACTTAGAACAGCAAAAGCAATTCAAGACAATAAAGGCAAGGCAGGAGGCATCACAATCCCAGACTTAGAGTTATATTACAAAGCTACAGCAATAAAAACAGCACTGTATGGGCAAAAAACAAAAACAAAAAACAAAATAATGACAACAAATACCCCCAGAGATTTGTAGATCAGTGGAAAAGAACAGAGGATCTGGAAACAACTCCAGGCACACTTAGCTACCCTGTCTTAGGCAAAGGGAGTAAATACTTTCATTGGGGGAAAGACAGGCTCCTTAACACATGGTACTAGGAAAACTGGCCTTCCACAGGCTGAAGACTGAACCAAGACCTAGCTCTGTCACCACACCACACACTAAACTAAAATCAACATGGATCAAAGATCTAAACATTAGGACAGAATCACTTAATCTACTAGAAGACAAAACAGGTAACACTCTTCAAGACATAGGCATAGGCAAAGACTTTCTGAACAGACCCCTGGTTGCACCAGAAATAATACCAAGAATCAATAAATAAGATCACATCATATTAAAAAGTTTCTGAAGAGCAAAGGAAATTACCAATACAATGGAGACAATTTACAGAATGAGAAAAATTTTTGCCAGCTACACCTCACACTACTATCTAGAATACATAAATAACTCCAAATAACTAAACACCCCCCCAAAATATGAAGACTCAATTAAAAAACAGACAGGCATCTGAAATGATAAAGAAGTACAAAGGGCCACTAAATACATGAAAAAATGTTCAACATTGCTAGACATTCAAGAAGTGAAAATTAAAACACTAAAGAAATGAATAATAAATGCTGGAAAGGCTATGGGGAAAAAGAAACCCTTCCTTCTTCATTGTTGGAGGGAGTATAAAGTGGCACAACCACCATGAAAATCAGTCCTCAACAAACTAAAAATAGAAATTCCAATCTGGATGTAGTGGTGCAGGCTTGTAATCTTACCATTTGGGAGACAGGCAGGAGGATTATGAGGCATTTGAGGTCAGTATGGGATACATAGTGAGTTTAAGGCCAGCCTGGACTACATAGTGAGACCCTGTCTCAACAAAACAAAATGAAACAAAATTCCATTTGATCAAGCTACTTTCTTTCTAGATATATTCTTAATAGAGTTAAGGACATCATTATTACATTGGTACATGCATACCCATGTTTATAGCAGCACAATTCATAAAAGTTCAATCTTAGAAACAGCCTAAATGCCCATCAACAGATGAGTAAAGAAAATGCGATATTATACAGAATGGAGCACTACTCTGCCATAAACAAAGATAAACTTGGAAATTTGTAGAAAAATGGATGCATCTTGAGAATATAATGTTAAGTGAAATAAATCAAACATGCAAGTTTAAATATCACATTTCTCTTTTATGAGAACCCCAATATATAAATAAAGTACAAAATTCAAGACAAAGGAAATAGTGAGATGGATCTTTGGCATATGGGATGAAAACAGAGAAGAAGGGAGGAGAAAGGGTAGTAAATGAGATTTTTAAAAAGAAGGTGGGATTGTGAAGTGCTGGGTACAATGGACCAAGTCCCTAAGAGGAAAGTGATCATGGTGTACTACAATCATCTATAAAAAATGACATATACAGTACACACACACACACACACACACACACACACACACACGAGAAGAGGTCCAAGGGATGCAGGGAGGGGGAGACAGGGAGGAGAGGGGTTAAAAACAGAACTGAGAAATGTCATGTGCATGTACCAACTCCACACAAAGAATGTAATTATTGTGCAATACAAACATGTATCAATAAAAATAATTAAAAAGTACAGTGAAAGGTATGTTATGTAAATAAGAAAAGCATAAAGACACATGAAGGTTAACTATCATATGGTTTTACATGAGAAATCTGAAGTATAGATAATTTTAAGAGCAAAATAAAAGAAAAAATGGGGACATATTTTGTGGAGATGGGAAGATCTGTGGATGAGGGATATGGGAAAGGTAAAAAAGGATCAAGATGTGATATGCACATGTACCAATTTCTCATGATGAATGTCTTTATTATGTATTACAAATACAAAAAATAGAGGAAGCAAAGAAAAAGAACAATGGGTGTGTTCAAAGTGAGGGAGAATTATTTTGAGGCAGGTTAATAGCAACATGTCTTTTATTCTAATAAATTATTTTTTACCAAAAAAAAAGGGAATAAAAAGGACATATAGTACTCATTTTGATTTCTCTCTTTCCAAGGACAAAGTGAAAAAGGTCACTGTCTTAAGTACCTTCACTAGCTGTAGGCTTTCTCACAGTACTGCATGTCAATGCAAAATGAACGAAGTAAGAAAGACAGGAAAGAATTTCATGATGAAAAAAATAACAGTTGTTTCATACCTCCAATCTCTTGTTTCTCTTCTGATGTTGCCTAAATAACACAAATTTAAAGACTAGCTTACAGAAAAAAGTATTGCATTTCTAAGTACTTGTGATATCATTGTTTATCCAGTGAAGTTGGTCTGCCCTCCCCACCATGATGCACCAAAAGAAATTAAAGCACAGAAAATGTTACTCATGTTTAAAATAACCTGTTTAACCATTCTAACAAAACTACTATAAATCAGACATTCTGAAAAACATTTTCAATGAATATCAATGAAAACATACTTTATTGATAACCAGATACTTCAAAGTTTTGATTACATACATCATGCAAAATGACTGTCTTCACACGTCTGTCTAACTGCTCACCTTTATGATTTTTTGAGATGATTACTGATTTTAAGTTAGAGTGACTGCAGTAATAAAAATCATTCAGGAAATACTTTGTAACACATATGAACATATTGTTCATCTTTTGTGGAAGACTAATTATTTCTCCTAATGTAAATAAATCTGTTTTGGAAGACTTAAATACAAAAAGTGGCAGTAGTTTTTGTATGTGCAACTACAGGTACTCCGTTGAACTGATAAAAAGTATAACAAAATAATTTAAAAATTAAATTTTCAAATAATTTTTTCATTTTGTTAATCCAAAACAGGGCAATGTCCTTTTATTTACAAATGTTTACTTTGGCTGAGCATAGTGGTACACACCTATAATCAGATACTTGGAAGGCTGAGGCAGGAAGACTGCTCAGTCCCAGTAGTCTGAGTCCTGACTGAGCAACACAGCAAGACCCTACGCTAGAGGGAAAAAAAATGTTCATTTCTTCCTGTAAATCATTTCCATAGGATGATGATTGTGTTCTGTTTAAAAGGTAGTTTATTTCTACTTATCTTTTTGAACTGGGTTGTTATTACCCAATTTCTTTTTAGTACATAGAAAGAAGCAGGGCTTCCTATTGTCAGGAAAGACTTAAGAAGACTCTTTTATATTGGTACTGAGGAAAATTTTCTACAGTGGGAAGATCAGCACTTTGGTCCTGTGGTAATTCTAGTAGCACTTGGGCATTTAGACACCTACTTTACACCTTTGACATCACCACTGACCCAGGAAAAGTGATACCATTCAAGTCAACTGGCAGTGAGTAGGTATGAAAGATTTTCCTAGATATCCAGAAGTGGGGTGTTGTGTAACAGGTAAAAAAAAAAAAAGTGGCTTTGGAATTGAGCGGTGGCAGAGGCTGGAAGAATTTTGAGGAGCATGATAGAATCCAGATTTCCTTAAAGAGATTGTTAGCAGAAATTAAGAAGTTAATGCTAGGGAGGGGACGTAGGAAGGCTGGCAGAGAATATCTAAATCACCATAAAGATTACATAAAAGGCTGTCCATATTCTACTCTTAGTAGAATCATGATGTTAAAGGTGCTGCAGAAGAAACTCTGCCATCTTAAAAGAAAGGTATAAAGAGCATGATACGAATTAAACAAAAACAAAAACAAGCTAATAAAACTACTGAACACTTTTGTGAAAAGGAAAGGGGCTGTGAAATACAGATTAATCCTAGGCCTTGAGAATTAATGGTTGAGACTGGCTGGATTTGTCAGTTGCTTGGCTCCCTTTTTCATTCCATTTTCTGCTTTTGGAACAGGAATGTCTGTAACTGTTATTCTACAGCTGTATGCAATTACATTTGGGAAGATGCAGTTTAATTTCTAGGTTCATGGGTAGAGAAGTTATGCCTGTGGATTCCCATCCAGAGTCTCTAATTGAGATGATTTAAATGGTGAGATTTGAGATTTCTGAGAGGAGAAATTCAGTTAAGGTTTTTGAATTCTGAGTTAACATATTACAGGTTTAGATTTCTGAGAACTTTTTCTTTTTTTTTTTGGTACCGGAGATCGAACTTGGGTCCTTGTGCTTGTGAGGCAGGCAGCGGAACCACTGAGCCAAATCCCCAGCCCTGAGAACTCTGAATGGGATATATTTATCTGGGATCAATGTGAATCTTTTAAGAGAGGAGTGGAGTGTGACAGGTAGGCATAATGCCTCTCCACCCAAGGTTATGTCCTAACTCCCAAAACTATGAACAAGTAACCTTAAATGACTACACACACACACACACACACACACACACACACACACACACACACACCACCCCAAAACACTGCAGATGTTAAGTAAGATTACAAGGGTATCTTAAAATGAGGAGATAATCCTCAATTATCTATCTGGAGGGCCTAATCTACTCATGTAAGTTCTTATAAGCAAAGAACTTTTCCTAGGTCTTATCATGGAGATGAGATCACAGAAAAAGGGTCAGAGATGCAATGATGGTGGATTTTAAGATGAAAGAAGGGACCACACGTCAAGGAATTAGGATAGCCCCTAGAAGCTGAGACATCAAGGAATAACTCTCCCTTAGAACCTCTTAAAAGGAATGCAGCCCTGTCAACACCTAGGTTTTAGCACTGAGACTCATTCTAAACTTTTAACCCACAGAATTTTAAGAAAATAAATCTATGTTACTTTAAGCTAAAAATTTTGTAATGTGTTCTGGGTAAATACAAAACTAATGAGAAATGGTGATCAACGAGGAAGCAGAGTCTGGGAATCTTATCTATAATTTCTGATGCAGTGTACCACACTGGAGAAATACTTGGTTTAAGCAGAAATACAAACATTTATGCTGGTAATTCTTTAGATCCAGTCTAACTGAATTTACATTTCTGTATTTCTATAGTAACTTTGTTCTGAAATAGAATTACGGGTTGAATAGGATAGTGTTTAGTATACGTAAAGGAGCCCCTAGAAAAATCTGTTGAATGAATGAATGAATATGATCAAGGTAAGCTCTGGGAGGAACTGTAGTTACCTGATATTAAAACAGTGCTTACCATTATCTTCTTAAGAACTGGTGATTTATAAATCATTTTGATTCTAGTTTATGATGGTCATAGTTCTGTAAAATAAATGTAAGACCAAACTGTATTTTGTGATATTACTACTATAGCTAAATAAGTAAAAAGTGTGTAAATCCTAATAGGAGAAATAATTGTATGATCAAATTACTTTCAAAATCAGAATATACTTTTCAGTAAATATTATAACAATTTTTCAAATTATTTGAGCAAAGAAATTCTTAATAGCTACTGGTCATTGCTGCATCAAAAAACTTTAGTGCAAATTTTACCAAATGCATTGATCAAAAAGGGGTTTTGTTCATCTCTCCAATAAATGCTGCTTTACTAACACTTAGCACGTAACAAATTGGTTTGCCTAGATGTTTATGTTATCAACATAAGTCGACCCTGCAACTAAAAATTCAAACATATTTATCTTGAGATCTCTACCTCCATACTCATCTATATTAAGCCTGGACAACAGAATATCAATAAAACCAACATTTATATGTACAATTAACAAAAATAATTTGTTTTTTTTTTATGCTTGAAGCACAGTATTTTTCTTACTGATATGGCACATTACCTATTCCTATATGCACCTGTATGGATAGGAGCAATATTATTTTAGTTGCTGGAGTATCACAGTGTTAAGAATATCTGCTTCTTGTAGTGTCAAGCTTTCATCTGTTAGCTCCTTATTTGGAAATGATGTCACAAGAATAAAGTCAAGAGTTGCAAACTCAGGACGAGACTGTACAATAAAGTCCCGGACATCCAGGATCCTGAAGAAATGAGAAAAAAATAATTTGCTATACAAGATATATTTAAAATTTTAAAAAAATTTTACAAAATACAAAATTTTATAATCAAATAGCAAGAGACCAACAATAGTTATTATGCCATGTATTGTTATTTTCAAAGTAGTTATTCAGAGTATAAGACAAATAAAAAAGATACAAAAGCAAATAGATAACACAAATCTTCATTCTCAACAAACCAAGATAAACCATAGTATAAAGGAAACCTATTAGCATATATATGGAAATATTTTTAAAACAATGGAAATTGTAATTTCGGGAAGTATTTGAACTTCTACTTTCTAGTTATCTCTTGTTTTTTATTTGTGTTTCTTATATACAAGAACCCATGTGATATTTAAACTTATAGGTCTAACTTACTTCACTAAACATTTCTCTGTGAGCTTTTAGCTATACTCAGATCTTAAAGATTAACTTTGGCGTGTTCCTGAGACTTACTTTTCCTGCAAAACAGAAACAATCTTGAGGTGGGATATAAATACAGTTAATTATTAACAATATTGTTTTTCTGAAAATGCAAGCCCTGCTTTTTTTTCCAGAATATAAAATACATTAGCAGCATATGGCCAACAAAAAGGTAACTTGGATTGGCATATGGCAGCATGAGTCTAAAGTGTAAATTCTAAGAATAATTTTTAAAAATTTCTCTTAAACATAGCAGCAACTCAACTCAAGATGATAAATGTATCCCATAGGGTCTTGATTCCATGAATAAAAATATTTTACGGGCACAAATCTCAGTGTCCAATTTTAAAAGGATACTTAAAAATAATTTGAAGTACTACACAGCATAATTAAGCTATACTTACGCTGTACATATTTATATGTAGAATTTTCTATACAGAAAGTTAATCCCAAATAGAATTACTACAAATTCTTTAAGGTTCTACTATGTTGGATTAAGTCTGATTCCACTTCATATGGTTTTGTCAGCAGTGCAATACTACAACTTTTGGTTTATTTTGTGTGGTATCTCAAATTATATTAGTATTTGAATGGTTTACAGAGATTACTATTTCATTTCTTATATAGGTATTATCCTTTTATTTCTTTTGACAAATAAATAATTTCATATTATAAGTACTTAAGTTGTATATAGTTTTACTTGGGTAATAGCAAGCTAGACACTCTGCTGCTAATCGAGCTTACCTGTGTGTACTATTGAATCTTTGTATCAAACGGCTGCCATCTGCTAACCTGATTTGAATTTTCGTAGTTGGCACTGAATCATCAATAAGAACAACTGCATTAAGAATAGATTTGTCCTCTTCTTCTGGGGAGGAAGGTGTACTAACTATTTCAGGTGTAAGGCTAAGAAGGAAGGATTTAAGATTTAGAATACAAATCTGAATAAGTACAACAAAAAATAAAAGATAAATACTTAAATGTACAGCTGATACTCAAGTGATTGCTCATGATTTCTGGAGAAGCAAGAACATGGCTTTGCTTGAGTCTCCTCTACTCCATCCAGCTTCTTTCATTGTACAGTATTAAAATTCTTTTGTATTCTATGGTTCTATATCTATCTAATATCTCTCAGAAGTCTGACTTTTGTATCCTTTCTACAATTATCTTTTTAGAATTTCATCAGGCTACCTGGCATAAGAGTTTTTACATCAGGCCAGAGATTTAGCTCAGTGGTTCCACCACCTGCCTCACTAAGCACAAGGACCTGAGTTCGATCTCTGGTACCAAAAAAGAGGAATTTTTACATCAACCTTAATATTTAGCTTTTAAAGTTTTCACTACTTAAAACTTTCCTGTCATTCATCAGACCACAGTGACTTTTACATTGTTTTGTTTCATTCAAGTTTAAATGAAAAAGAAAATTATCATTATTCCTCAATGATATAGTATAATACATTTTTACAGAGTATTTATATTTGATTTTACACAGTATTTATATTTGATATTATACATAATCTAGAGATAAATTAAAGTACACAGGAGGGTGGGTGTAGGTCATAAGTAAATACATTTTTGCCTCAATTAACTAGAGGGATAAATTCTGAGAAATGCATTATTAGGTGACTTCATTCATAGGGTTTATTATTGTGTGAATATCATTCAGTTCTTACATACAGTTTGCTTATAAAAGCAGAGAAGGCTGTATCGTCTAGTCTATAAAGGTACATGGCACAGTGTATTCCTAAGGCTATGATGAACAAAAGAATAGAGTAAGTCAAATACAGGAGAAAATGATGTAGGCAAGAAATGTGGCAAAGATGAGATGTATGAGGCCACTGCCAGCATGACAGAGTATTGTTTTACAATAAACTTTAATAAAATACATAAGTGTATAAACCAGCAACAACTATTCATTAGCAAGTATTGTGTCGTTTACATAGGTGTATGTACTCTACTTTCATAAGACTGGCACAGTGAGGAAGTTTATACCACAAAATCACACATCACCACAAAGCACTGTGCAAAATTTTCAGCTACACTACCATCTTATGGGACTACTGTATATGTGGTTCTCTGTTGACTGAGATGTTGTAATGCAGCACATGACTGCCACTTTATATACAGGACTTCAGGAACTGTGCATTTCTGTATGCCCAGGTCCTAGGACCAAGCACCTGCAGATACTGAGTGTCAACTACTGTACTCGTACTATCAAAGTGATCACTATGAAGTGGAAGCTGTATAGCTCTTCCGGCTACCAAGGTGGTGGAGCTGTTTGGCTTTTCCAGCACAGCCATGATGGAATGTTCTAGAGTTCCTAGCTTCATGGGCACCGAGTATCTGACAGAGGGTACAGGTATTTTCTTTACAAGAGTGCTAATTTATATTTGTTTCTCCTGCCAAAGAAAGCTTGGTTTGCTGCCTCTCCGGGATGTTAATAAAACTCTTAAAAATTTATTTACTTAAAATAGCAAGCATATTGCTTTCTATAATCAAAATTCTGTTCAATATGGTTAGTGATTAACATGGCAATCTTATCACTGATCTCTCTCCCATCAGTTTCTCGTCTTTTTTGTCATTTTCTCTAGCTATTTTCTTTATAATGAAAAAGGCTGGCTTTTGTGAGATACTATCATCAGATAACCTACTATCTCACATTCATGAGGTGAATTTGCAAATTATAAACAATGGCTCTTCTCAGCAGTCTTTTCTTTATGCTATCTCCTCTTGGATTTAAATTGATTTACTGTACTAACAGATTACATGTAAACAGAAATTCTTGGTCACAAATTTAAACACAAACAGCAAAGAAATCACTGGGCATTTTACTTGTTGCAATTAAAAATCATAATTTCAAAAACGTCAAATTAAAATCAGAAGGGCTAGAAAAATGGCGGGGGGTTCCTAGTTATGATTTTTTAAAAAAATCAATCAAACAAACAAAAACCAAGAAGGAAGAAGCCTGACGTGGCTGGCAGTAAAGAAAGATAAGGAAGAACATTTCTAAGTAGACCTGTGATTGGACAGTGATGAGTTTAAATCCTAGGGGAAAAAAAAAAGGTCAACACATCTTCCTGAATTCCCTATATATTCCAGAAAGCAATCTTTATCAGGAGAAAAGAACAGAAGAAGGTAGTATGGAGACACAAGCATATGAAGAGCCAATATTAATTTCCTTCCTATTTTGAGAGAGGAGAAAAGACAACTATTGTACAAAGCATTAAAGTGGACTCAGAAGGGAAAGAATCACAAAAAGGAATAAAGGGTGCACAAAATGATACACTGTGGCATCAACAATGCTACAATCTCACATCACCTGCAGTAATATGGGAACAGAGGGTAAATTTACCAACATATTTTATATAATTTAAGAAGACTGTATGAGGATTCCACTCATACATTCTGACATGCCCCCTACAGAGAAGCTCACATTTTAGATACTGGACTTCCATAACTTGAAGAAAAATATTTGGCTGTATAAAAAAAACTACTGAAAATCACCAATCTAAGTACACCCCTCCTATGGCAAGCTCTATGTAATTACTTCAGACAGAGAGGGATGCTTCAAGTTGTGATAAAAGATATCCACCATTTAATCTAATAGCCCTTTACAATTTCCCTTTCTGAAACCACATAATCTGAAAGAGGCATATGACATAATGCCAGTGTTTTAATCTTTCATTTCCTAGTTCAATCATGAGCAAATTATCACTTCTGCAAAACAGAGTAGTAAGAGTCTCAAAGAATTGTTATTAAGAGATCTAGTGCATATAAAGTGCTTACAATATCGGGACTGTGGTAACTGCTAAGTATTAGCTATGAATATGACCACATATGTATATCTAATTATACCAGGAAGGTCTTCATAGTTCAGATTTCAGTTTTATGTCACAGGCTTTTTCAGTCTCAAAATTCATGTTGAAAAAAGAACTATTTTTTTCATTGTAATTTTTTACCTTCCAAGTTTTTGCCCTTCTCCACTAAAAGCCTTGAACCTCAATCTAGGTTTTATGTATTCTTGATCCTGGTGATCCTCCATATCCAAATTCACTTGGCCACCATGAACCAGTCGCTGGAGCTCCAAAGGAATCTCTCTTAAAAAGATGGGGAAAAAGTTTAATTATGGTTTTAAAAAATTATTAAGAGTTATACTGCAAAAGAATAATTTTTGTTTAACTAAATTATTTCCATGTTGATGGATCAGTCCACATAAATCTTTCTTGATTATCTCACTCTGATCCTCAGTGGTTCTCGGCACAGAACATTGTTGCTTTTCAGAGCGACCTTGGAGTGCATTTTATAAAGTTAAAATGTAAATCAGCAATTGATATCTAAATTAGCTCTAGGAAATTTCTATAAGGATAACTACTTAATGTAAACATTTATTTTTAAACTCCATCCAGGAAGTTCTGAAAACTGATAGATGTTCTTTGATCGTTGCATGAGTAATTAGCACTAGTGTAGTGCAGTATGGGGGCAGGGGGGTGGGAGATACAAGGTCTTGATCAAAGACTGGTCCTAGTTTCCACAGAATCAAGAGTGCCCTAATAGTGTTGTAATGACTAAGCCTAAAACTTACCCCTGTCCTACAAATAAACAAAAAACCACTTTTGGATATTTCATTAATATGCTTTGAAATTTCCAAGAATTTGTCTGCCATGTAAGTTGAGGTAAGGCTGCACTTTGCTCTGTGTAGACCTTAAAAGTCCCTGAATGCAATGCTACTCATAGTAACTAAGCTGACGTCACATATCTCATTACTCTATTTTTATTATCTGTAACATCTACATGAGCAGTGCTAGACTTCACAGAGGAAAACTAATGACTTCTTATATCTGTTCGTGTGGTCATACTCAGGCACTTATAAATTGAAATAGTTATCAATTTCTGATAAGTCACTTTAATATATTTAAGGTAAAATTATAATTGTATCAATTATAAGCTACAATTAAAATCATGTCAATTTTGTAAGAAAACTGTACTGTTGATGTGTACTGAAGATTATATTATCTATAAGTTCTTCTTTTAGGACAGTGAAAACTAATACAAAATATTGCAAAAAGAAAACAATGGGTCTTACACAGTAAAGACCACTAACTGGAATTGTTCATTTCTTCAAGGAGCTTCTTTTTTAAAAATTAATTTTATTGGTACATTTTAGGTATACAATATAATTACATTCATCACTGGAAATTTGTACCTTACATAATCTATCGCAGTTCTTATTTTTACCCCATTTCCCTGTCTTTCCTTCAACCCCTCCACCCCTGTTTATTTACAAAGACTTTGTATCCATTTTTTCCTTTTGTCATACTCATTTCATTCCCTTCTTTCTTCTACCTCTCCCACTCCCCTTCCCCTCTGGATCTTTTGTTCCTATTTCACAGTATTTATTTTTCTAAAACTCTTCTTGATCAGAATTTATACTTGGTAAAATGGCTCAAATCTAAAAATCTCAATATACAACTCATCTGAACATTAACCTACAAAGTGTATGAATTAATTTAACAAAAAAGTTAGGTTTTGATCTTTATCATACAATCAGATCATCAGTATGTTTTTCATCTTCATCTGGAAATTAGCATCAATTTCAACAGCAAAACTAGTTTTCACTTAGTGGTTGAACATTTCCCCATCCATTTGCTCCCAACTGTATCCAGTGACTTTGAAAGTTTTCAGCTCCACAGCACTGACTTAAATTGCTATATTCAAGTATTTACCACCATATACTGGCTCTCAGAAAGCTTCCCATCTTTCTCAATGATTTTTTTTCAACATACTGTTTATAGCATTTCTTATCTTTGCTTGGTAGGTATCTTGACATTATCTATGCAGAATTTAAATACAAAATGCATGATAATTCATCTGAAATTCTTTTTCTTCAGATTTACTTGGTTAACTGAACTCCACATAATTTCATTTCCATTCCTCTTCAGCCACCTTCCCCGAACATATTTCATCTTTTAGAAAAAGCCCTACCTTCAATTCCTTCATGGAGTATAATCTATTCTCCTTTCATTAACTTTATGTGTTTAGCTGTATTCCTACTTAGGAACAATTCAGTTGTCAACCAGTGAAATGATAATGCAGAAAAGCTTTTATTATTATAGCAAAATAAATTGATTCCCCAACCTTTAACAAGAATGTGAATTACAATGTTCTTCGGAAGGGATAGAGCACTGTGTTTTTGGTTCATTTTCATAAAATGTAATTTCAAACTAACCTTTTGAAATCTTCTGCCACCAGCAGTAATTCCACTTTAAAAGATTTCTAATACAAGTTGCTGAATTTCAGGTGAACATGCACTGAGAATCACATTGTCAAGAGTAAGCAGGACAGTGGCTTAGTGGATTGGCAGTGACATGCTAATCAATCCACTGATTTATTACATTAAAATGATTCTTCTTGGAGTTGAGTCCATAGATTCTTCAGATTTAAAAAGAGGTCAATATTCAATGCTCCTTCCCCACAAAGAACCACAACATTCATCTCTCTAGCAACCACCATTCAATATATTCCAGTAACTAACTCTTAAAAACTAGCAGTACACTACTGAACAATATTTCATTTAAAAAGTCCCACTCTAGGTAACAAACAGAATACAAATGATACATCTTACCCTCTCTTAACAGACTCTAAAAATTGAGCATTTGTTGGGTCATTATAAGGTCTCAATTCTCCATCATCTAAACTGAAACCGTTGCTCCACAGTTTAAGCAAAATCTGAACCTTTTGGACATAGAAAACAAAAAGTATAAGAATCCATCTCCATCAAACAATTGAAGATGCAAGTGTGATTGTCTTATAATATACTATATCATTTACATGATGTAAAATAGAGATATTTGTACTATACCATGTAACTATGAAATCAACCAGTAACAAATGCTGGCTGGGGTGTGAGGAGAAAGGAACCCTTCTTCATTGTTGGTAGGAATGCAGACTAGTGCAACCACTGTGGAAATCAATATGGAGATACCTTAAACAACAAGGATTTGAAATCCCATTTGACCCAGCTATTGCTCTGCAGGGTCTCTTCCCAAAAGAATCAAACCACAGAGATATATGCTCATAGCAGCACAGTTTAATGGCTAAAATTTGGAAACTGCCCACCAACTGAAACTGGAGAAGGTGTGTGCGTGTGTGTGTGTGTGTGTTTATAAAATGGAGCACTACTTAGCCATAAAGAAGGAGGAAATAGACATTTATAGCTAAGTGGGTGCACACTGAGGCCATACTCTTGTGAAATTAATAAGTCACACATATGTAAATACCAAATAGTTTCTCTGGTGTGAAAAACTAAAAGTATAAATAAGGATCAAAATGTATAACTGATATTGTGTAATAGGAAGAAAAGGTCTAAAAGAGTAGAAGTGGGAGGGATAGGGGAAAGGTAAAAAGGGAAAATAAAAAATATATGAAAAGGAAAAACATGGAAACAATGTTTCTGTAAACAGGGAAGGGTGGAGGGGCTAGAGGGAGGGCTGAGGAATGGGGAAAAATAAGAACCAAGGTAAGTCATGTAAAGGTACAAGACCCCAATGATGAATGTAACTGTATCACAGTATGCAATTTATGATTATTATATATATTAAAGGTCATTCTGATGGTGATTTATACATTCTTTCCATAGGTAAGTATTTCTAATTCATGAGTGAGAAAAAAATTTGAGACTGAAAACTCATACATTCTTTTAATCCACGCTTAAACTAGTAATAGAGATTATACTCATATTATTAATTTTTAATTTTACAAACAAACAATAGGAATTAGAGGAAAATACCTATACATTTTCATTTTATTATACTTACATCTTGCAGCTGATTTTCTCCATATATGTATTCAGACCGTTTACAAAAGGAATTACCCAGTCTATATCCTCCACCTGTAAATGACTAAAGTATATACCGAGTTAAAAATTCACTAACACTTATTTATCAAAATGTTATTATTACAGCTAGGGAAATCCTAGTTTGCCCAACTGGTTGATTCTACAAAAATTTTACATTAGAATTAAGGTCTTATAGAGAAATACACTCAAGAAATTAAGTTTCTTTTCATAAAAACACTAGTGATTCAGAAGTTGAGCTAATTTGGGCAAATCTTAAAACAAGATACACATTTATACACTGAAATATACATTTACAATTACATATAAATTCACAAAGGCCATCACAAGTATTATATGACAAGTCTTATAATAAATTATGATTAGACCATATTTCATGAAGTCAAAGTTTCACAGAGCAAAGAAATTTTGTAAGGAAGTATAAATTACTAGCCATCAGGAAAATGCAAATTAACATCATTAATCATTAGGAAAAGGCAAATTAAGGCCACACTGTGTTATCACAACATACTTATCAAAATTGCTAAAATTAAAAATAGTAGCTGGGGATTTAACTCAGTGGTTCCGCTGCTTGCCTCACAAGCGCAAGGTCCTGAGTTCGATCCCTGGTACCAAAAATAAATATGTAAACAAATAAAAAATAAAAATAAAAATAGTAATATCAAATGCTGACAAGGATGCAGAGAAACTGGATCTCTCACATACTGTGTGAGAATATAAAATGGTACAACCATTTTGGAATAGGATACCATTAGTAATGCAAAGAACAAAGAGCCAATAAATACAGTAACTATGATGGATCTCAAGGACATTCTGTGGAGTGAAATGATATTCTTGAAAGATCACCTATTATATGATTCCATTTGTACAACATTCTTAATATTACAAAATTACTGAGATGGAAAAAGATTAGTGGAAGCCAGTGATTAAGAGTGGTGAGAGGGAAGGTGGTGGGGAACAACGAGAGAAAGCTTTGCTGTAATAGAATAGTATCTTGAATAAGTTGATTATTACATAAAACTATACATGATAAAATGACATAGAACTAACTATATATAATGTATGTTACAACGTCAAACTCCTAGCTTTGATCTTGTACTGTATAATCATATAAAATGGACTCAGAGGGGGAAACTGGGCAAAAGGTTTATTCGGTATTCTTGTAAAGTCTTGTGAACCTACAATTATCTCAAAATTGAAAGAAAATTAAAAATTACATAGAAAAGAAAGTGCCTCAACTTTCAATCATTAATATGTCCAACCTCATAAAAATGAAGATATTTAAAATAAGTTAGAATATTTACAAACTGAAAAATTAATGAAATCAAATATAGAAGTTATTTAATTTCAAAATAACACAGACCTTACATTTGTCATCACTTGAAGATCTTGTGGCTTCATTTAGAGGGATAGCCCCATGTTCCTTTGCTTCTTTAAAAAGTTCATTCACAATTTTCCCAGTTGAAGGTCGAACTATACGTAATCCACTGTATTCATGTTCACCTGAATAAAATCTTTAAGCATTATAGTTCATGAGTAAAAATTTAGAATAGATAAACTATGAGAAACTGCATAATAAACTACATGGTCTTATAAAATTTCCATTTAAAAAAGGCATTCCTGACTTCTATGGAAATATTTTTAAAAACAAGATTAACGAAAAGATCAAATAGGAAACAGTTCATATATTTTTTTCTTCTCACTGAATTTGTAGAAATTCTAACAGCCAGTAATTCCTCTAAGAATTAAGCTGTCACACAGTTTTTTAAAATTCAACCTGTGCTTTAATTGGACTATTTAGATCACTTACACAAGATACAATTTTGATATAGTTATGATTTGGTTATGCTTGAATTCAATTCTCATTTTCTTATTCCTTGACTTCTGATGAATTAGTCAAATACTGTTTTACTCCACTCATCAGTTAGCTATGATTTTATAATTTTTTAAGGCCCAATTCTGTGCTGGGCATAATATACACTTTAACTCATTTAATTCTCAAAGCAGTACTACTACACAAAAATGTGTAGAGAACATTTAAATTTTGTGATATGTACCCTCTTGTGGATAATGCATTAAAAGCAGGTATTGGAGTGTATTTTTTTTCTGGATTTGTACCTCCTTTTGTAAATTGAAAACATATACCACATTATGTCTAGAATTTTAATAATGAAACTATATTGGCTTAAAAAGACAAGGAGCACATGACTGTTTTCATTTCTAATACTTTCCTAGGAGGTGAACATGAAAATAAGCACCAAACAATTCAGCAAAAATACATTGACACTGGGCAAATGTTGATACTGAATATAAAAACAAAAGAACTGTATATGTGCTTATGTTTAAGTGTTAGAAAATATGCTTAGAAAAAAAATAGACTGCCAATAATTTGCAAGTGACTGACAATTTAAGTGTCAACATCTTTAAAAAAATACATACTCTGGATATGTAAATAACTCTAGAAATCAAATCTGAGGCACAAGGACCTTTAAAACCACATTATAAGTTGGGGATGTGGGTCAGTGGTAGAGTGCATACCCAGCATGCACAAAGGCCAGGCTTCAACCCTGGCAACCTTTAGCACCAAAACCCAAAGCAAAATAAAAATAATATATTATCAAATTAAAATGATTAATAAAAACACTGTTTTACGTAGCTTAAAAAGCAAAACTGCTAACATATATCAATGATTATATATGAATAACAAGGAAAATATGAATATACCCAATTTTAGTGTAACAACACAAATATTTCAATGTGCCACCCAATAAGTAAATTTAGTCATTCAGCATATGCTGAAACTGGGGAAAACAAAGGCTAAATACTGAATTAGTAAAACTGAGGTTCACAAAAATATAGTAAGTACTTCAAAAATTTGGGAGAAAGTACAAATTAAGGAAGAAGCTAAAAAATATATAAGATGTGATTGAAAATATGGTGAGTACACATTTTGTTTAATTTATTACAGTAAAAGACACATTGCCATTAACTCCCCTCAAAATACTTCCCCTCACTTTGACCACACATACCCCATCATTCTTTTTTTACTATTTAATGCTTATTTATGAAAAAATCAAACAAAATTTCATAACAAAGTAATAAGAGAATAACAATAGTTAATACACTGTATATCATTATCTTCAAAGTAGTTACTCAGAGTACAAGACATGTCACTTTCTGAAACAGTTATGAAAGTCCTTTTTCTCAAGTGTCTTTAATTATGCTGTAGTGGCTGCCTTGATGTTTTCAATTGACTCAAACTGTTTACCGGTATTTCATGGTCATTTT
>NW_022900917.1:51957051-51973328 GCF_012274545.1 Fukomys damarensis
AAAAAAAAAAAAAAAAAAAGGTTAAAAAAAAGAAATAACATGGCAAAAATGTGCCAGACGCAAAAATTTAAAACAGGAATAATCAAATCCTAATCCCAAGAAAAGACTGTAAGAAATATCTGCCTACAGACTACAGGCTAAATGATGTCATAGAATCATTTGTTTTCTGTGCAGTACTCGCAGCGGCGGGTGGTGGACATTAGGTGCTCTATGCTTGAACTATATCTATACCATTAGGCCTTTTTGTTTTGAGACAGAGTCTAGCTAAGTTTCCCAGGCTGACCTTGGATCCTTCTTCCTCAGCCTGCCAAGTAGCTGGGATTACATACATACGTCACTGCATCTGGCTCACTGTTAAGTTTTTAAGGTTCAATATGTTATCAAGCACCTTCAAGTATATAGAGATAAAGTATCACGACAACTACAATATTCTTTCAAACAGTTGAGTAAAAATAAGAATTAGCATGCAAAATTGTAACACACTGATAATTAGTAAATACAGATGAAGTACAGTCAGTATTTATTCATTATACTAGCCTTTTGATTTTCTATAGATTCAAAACAGCAAAATAAAAACCTGGAGGAGATGTTACAATCACTATTTTTCTTTTTATTCAGGTCAAGATATATCATTTTCACCTCCTCTACAAAAATAATGTGTAGAGACAAACTAAGAAACAGAATTTCTGATAAAAACTTCAACTTTTGATATAATTAGTTTCTGAGAATGAGATATCAACAGAAAATTCAAGTTTCTCCCAAGGGGTAAGATCTGCAGTACTAAGAAAACATTAACAGAAGTACTCCTAGTAAAAAATATACTTGATTCTCATCTTTTCAATCTCCACAGTGGTATGTGAATAGCAAACATATCCAAAGGTCACTTATAGACAAAGCATCATACAACAGCAGGGACAGAATTCAAAAGCTAAAGATCCTTAAATGGAAGCCAGAAAAAGATCCTCAGGTGGATGAGCTTTAGCAAACATATGAACCCTTAAAAAGAAATGACAAAATTGTACATGAATGTTACTTTGGAAAGAGAGAGCCTGCAACTTTCACCAGATCCTAAATGAATCCTATAACTCAAGTAATTTTAAAGAACCACTATTCCCAAGAAAAATAGCATCCAAGGTACCATTTCATAAGATGCCTACTAAAGTAACAGGTATTTAAGATAATTTTGTAAGTTTTTGTTAGCTTTTTGACTATAAAGATTTTGGGATTAAATCTTTAATTATTTTAATAATATTAATTTAAAAAATCCCCAGAGCCATTTGAATAGTTTAGGATTTGTGAATTAAAAAGGGGTTTTGCTCATGATTAGATTCTTCCTAAATGCTTTTATAATTTCTAAAAAACAAAACATACCGTTGTGGTGTGTGTGGGCTCTTAAAGACTGTAGTTCTAGGTCTATCAGACTTGGGAGATTTGCACTTCACTTCATCTTCATATAATTCTGCGAGGGCCAACTGTAGGGTAAGAGGCTTGTTATAAAGTGTAATACTAGAAATAAATTATTCTATAAAATTTACGGATATACTATTAACTTGAAATTGAGCAGTACATTGTTCTTATGAAAAAATGAAGATTGTCACTTCAAAAGGTGACCCATTTTCAAATAAATTCATTGCATGTCTCACAGAACCAAGTGTCATATATATGAAATAAAAGTTACAATAACTAATTATTTTTCATCAATTACTCAAAAGTTTCTAAAACTGCCTCAGGTTACAAATAATTTTCAAATTTGGACCTATATAACCCTCTTCCGACTCTTTTAAGAATTCTTGAAGCTTTTTCTCACTAATGTCAGTTTCTTTCATCAGGTCTCAAAAATAATTTTATGTAAATGTTTCCAAAATCCAAGGACATAAAACAATTTCAAAAGTGCTGTTTAAAAGTCACTCAGACATAAATGTCAAATTTAGCAAATGAGTTTCTGAAAAATATAAACCAATGAATTACACATTATGTTTGTACAGTATGTCATTGAGAAAGCAACACAGTATTACCTAATTATATATTATAGTGGATAGCTTCAAAATGAAATAACTATATTTGTCCTTGAAATGTTATTTTAAAACAATATTACAAATATTTCAGTATTTATTTGTCCCCACTTTTGATATCTTTGAACAATAACTAAAAATTTTATTCCTAAACTTTCTGTGGTTATTCAGTTATAATTGGCATGACCTTAGACATTGGGTGCTTCTTCTCAAAAAACCAAACAAAAATGAAAACAAAACAAAACAAAATAAAACAGATAAAGTGTTCCTTTTGGAAGCGCAAATGTATGATAACTATCACTATGAATTCTTTCCTGAGTAGGGGAAAAAAAAAAAGAACAGAATTAGGGCAAAGTTAACTCTTTGTTTGCAGTGCTAGGGAAAACACTATACCACTGGGCTACATCACAGCTCTGTTTGAGAATTCTGAGTCAATTTTTAAAATATTTACAAAGAAGAAAAAAATTAAAAGATTCCATTTTCACCTAATTTTCTTTACTTCAATCTACCCCATGACCTTACACATACATCAACTTGTATTTCTAACATGGTAATTTTGCTAGAAATCCAAATTACAAATTGCTTTGTAATCTTAAAAGAATAAAGTGAAATCTTAATTTAGGCTCTTAATGTATGATCTTCAGTAAATTATTTAACTTCTCTGAGCCTTCATTTTTACATCTTTATTTCTTTTTCTTTTCTTTTTGTTTTTTGTTTGTTTTGTTTTTTTGTTTTTTTTTTTGGTACCGGGGATTGAACTCCGGTCCTTGCGCCTGCAAGGCAGGCCACCAAACCACTGAGCTAAATTCCTGGCCAAGATGATTTTTGTTTTTTTTTCTTTTAAATTTTTTGTAGTACCAGAGATCAAACTCAGGACCTTGTGCTTGCCAGGCAGGTGTGGTGCCACTGAGCGAAATCCCCAGTCTGATCTTTACATCATTAAATATCTACAAAATTATCATTTGAGGGTCATTTGAAGGATTAATCATAAAGCACACAGCATGTGGGCTCCATCAATAGAAGATTTCCTTCCTTTCAGCAGTACTGTTTGTGTAGCTCCTATGGTCTTCTACCACTTGGTCTCTTCCAAAAAACAAAATGAAACAAAACAAAGGAGCAGGAGAGGGAGAAAATGACAGATGACTTGTTTCTAAAATTTTCATTAATTTTACCTCCTTGAAATCTCTTCAAAAGAGTATTCTTTCAGGAATTTCTTTCTGAGCCATTATAGTATTACAGCTCTGTGAATTACTTTCATAGTATTCCTATTTTCATCAATGGAAGTATGTTCTGTATTTCAAAGAGCCATTTATGATACCTTATGTAAAAACTTTTATTTTTTTTTAACCAAATATCTTTCTTGGGTAACTCCTTAGTGCATATATTATCCTGTAATGACATTTAAATTAAAACAACATATTGTGATTATAGGTTAAGTATCCTTTATCTGAAAGGTTTGGGACTAGATGTGTTTTACAGGTCTAAGTTCCAGATTATGGAATGTTTGCATAAACTTAATTGAACATCTCTAACCCAAATTTCAAAAACCTGAAATGCTCCAAAAGCCATAACTCATGTGTTTAAAACATTCTAGATTTTGGAGCATTTCAAATTTTTTTTATTTTTCAGATTAAGGAGGGACAATCTGTCTGTATCTGTATATTTTTACTGTATTATCTACGCTACTAGAATTTAAGTTTCCTAAATTTTTGTAATATAGTATATAATAGACACACTGAATTATATAAAGACTATAACAACATGCATCATAAACATATAGACAGTTTGATATAGTTATAGATTTTTTAATTGAAATATTCGTTGATTTTTGTACCTTGTTTTTTGCTTTAAAAAGATTTAAATAAAATGATGCTTAACAAATAGTATTTTCTTATGTAAAATAAATGAATAGAGCGAGTATTTTTTACTCCATGGAATGTGGACCATATATCAACAAAATAAGTATACTGGGAAATGACACTAGAGTGGTGAGTCATACTAGCCAAAAGGACCTACTGTAGTTATTTATGGAAAACCATTAATTCTGAAGTGACACTTAGAAACAATTGATGCCATATGGTATCATGTAATATAGGTTCACTAGTAAATGCAAAAATTTTAAACATATTTTATAAAACAGATGATACCACACCAAAGACAAAGTGATAATTTAATAAAAATTAACTGAAATACTGGTTAAAATCAGTAAATAACAACATCTCAAGAAAAGAGCTGTACAGGCTTGTAACCTTCATCCAGAGTTCCACCACACACACCATCAGTAAGTGCGTGTACATCCCAGGGAGCAGCTGTGTAGATCAGAATGGTGCAGCTGCAGGCAGGTCCCAGCTAGGGCCCCACCCTGACCCCAGAGTGCAGGGCACATGTGTCCAAGCCACAGACCGCCTAGAAAAGAGCATGGGCATGCAACCTACATCCAGAGTTTCGCCACACCATCTATAAGTGCGTGCACATCCTGGGGAGCAGCTGTGTGGACCAGAGTGGCACGGCTGCAGGCAGATCCCAGCCAGGGTCCAGCCCCAAACCCAGAGGTGTGGTCATACATGCCCAAGCCACAGTCGGCCTAGAAAAGAGCTGCACAGGCATGTAAGCTTCATCCAGAGTCCTGCCATACCACTGGCCACAGTCAAGTGCCCACCTGGAAAAGAACTACAAAGATGCATAAGCAACAGCCACAGACTTGCCTGATACCATTGATAAGTGCCTGAAGACCCTAGCCAGAAGCCTACACAAACAATATGAACTGGGATACACAGACCCCAGCCAAAGGCCCTCCCAGACAACAACTACATAAGGGCCCCAGTGAGAGAGACACCATCCCAAGTGCACATAGGCCCCAAGCAGAAGTCTGCTCAGACAACAGGTCAGCTCAGGGATATAGAAGGCCACCATTCTAAACCCAAGAATTGGTGTACTAGGGAACAGCAGAGTAAAGGCTGTTTGGTGGCTTGCTGAGAATTGAAGACCACTGGGTGAGCAAAAAAGTTCTCTCAACAAAGGCACAGCAGGCTGCATCTGATGAAATGAGAAGACACAGAAACAAATCCCTGAACCAGACTCCCAGATCACCTAAGGCAACCCCAAATGGAAACGAGATGGAACAATCTGATACTCAACCACCTGGACTCCCTGAATTAGCAATGAAAGAGGACCTGGAAAAAATGAGATCAGAAATAATCTCTCAGATAGCAGCACAGATTTTACCCATAGTACAAGACATGATAAATCTAAAGTGGACACAGATTAAAAAAATAGAAGATCTGAGAAACATGATGGAATCCCAATACAGGAAACAAATGAAATCCATAATTCAGATGCAAATAGATTTCCAAGACATTAAAAGCTCCACTGAAAGTCTACACAGCAGAACGAGCCAATGAGAGGATAGAATTTCAGAAACAGAAGATAGGATTCCAAGTAGTGAGAAGGAAAAGAAAAATCTCTTCAAAATAATAAGGGACCATGAGAGATCAATCCAGCAGCTGCTAGACAATTCAAAGAATAACATAAGACTACTCAGAGTCAATGAAGAAACAGGACAGAGTGCAGATAACATCAAAAACTGTTCACAGAAGTAATGAGAGAAAACTTCTCAAATACACGAAAAGAACATGACACACTGATAAGTGAGGCTTATACAACTCCATGATCAAAAAAAAAAAAAAAAAACAAAATCGGGGCTGGAGATTTAGCTCAGCGGTTCGGTGGGCTGCCTTGCAAGCCTAAGGACCGGAGTTCAATCCCCAGTACCAAACAAAACAAAACAAAACAAATCTATACATAGGCCTATAATAGTTAAGATTCCAGAAACCCAGCAGAACAAAATTCTACAAGCAGTTAGAGAAAAGAAACACATCACGTACAAAGGAAAGCCTATCAGTATCACAGCAGACTTCTCAACACACACAGGCAAGAAGAGCATGGAGT
The DNA here is from genome assembly GCF_012274545.1 of Fukomys damarensis. Classification (NCBI taxonomy): domain Eukaryota; kingdom Metazoa; phylum Chordata; class Mammalia; order Rodentia; family Bathyergidae; genus Fukomys; species Fukomys damarensis. The sequence goes on from NW_022900917.1 coordinate 51,963,012, forward strand.
AATGTATTTTCAAGCCCTAAAAGAAAACAATCTCCAACCCAGATTCACGTACCCTGCAAAACCTCTTTCAAAACTGATGGAGAAATAAGGTACTTTCATGACAAAGAGCACCTTAGGAATTTCATGAATATTAAACCAGTACTCCAAAAAATTTTAAACAATATCCTACAAAAAGAAATGAGGATCACAACCCCAGGAAACCTAGAAGAATAAGTCCATCAGGTACAACAAGAAATTAAATGCAAAGGGGGAGAATCCCACAAAAAGAAAAAGTCATGACAAGGATAGGTCAATACACATCAGTTATAACCATCAATGTTAATGGTCTCAATTCACCAATGAAAAGAAATAGACTGGCAGAATGGGTCAAGAAGCAAAATCCAACAATATGCTGCATACAAGAAACACACTTAATTAAAAAAGAAACTCATAGACTGAAAGTTAAAAGGGTGGAAAACAATACTCCATGTGCTAGGAACTAAAAAAAAAGCAGGAGTTAGCTATCCTCTTTGCAGATCAAGTGGATTTCAAACCAACACTGATTAAGAGAGACAAAGAAGGATACTACATCCTTGTAAAGGCAACAATCCAAAAGGAAGAGATGACAATCATAAATATATATGCACCAAACACAAGTGCGCCCAACTATATAAAACAAATACTAATGGACATGAAAAGTCATATAAGCACTAATACAATAGTACTGGGGGACTTCAATACTGCACTGTCACAAATACATCAATGAGACAAAAAGTAAACAAGCAAATAGTAGAACTCAAACTTTTGAACAAATGAACTTAACATGTTTACAGAATGTTCCACCCCACAATATCAGAATACACATTCTTTTTGGCTGTACATGCATTGTTCTCCAAAATAGACCATAAACTCACTCACAGAACATATTTAAGTAAGTGCAAAGGAACTGAAGTTATCCCCTGTATATTATCAGACCATAGTGTGATGGAGATCAATAGCAAAAGAAAAATGCAAGAACTTCATTAACACATGGAAACTGAACAACACACAGACTTCTGAATAACCAATGGGTCACAGAGAAAACTAAAAAAGTCAAACAGTTCCTACAATGAAATGACAGTGACAGTACAACATAATCTATGGACACAATGAAAGCAATCTTACAAGTGAAATTTATAGCAGTGAATACTCATATTAGGAAAACAGAGTGAGCTCAATTACACAACCTGATGCTGAACCCCAAGCTTCTAGAAAAAGAGCAGGACAAAACCAAAGTTTATACAAAGGAGGAAATTATAAAGATCAGGGCAGAAATTAATGTAATGAATACTAAGAGAACAACGCAAAAAGTCAACAAAGCCAAGAGTTGGTTCTTTGAAAGAATAAACAAAATTGACAAACCCTAAGCCAACTTTATCCAAAAAAGGAAAGAAAAGGCCCAAAACTATCAAAACTGCTATACAGATTCGATGCAATTCCAATTGAAATTCCAATGGTATATCTCACAGAACTAGAGAAAATAATCCAAAAATTCATTTGGAACCAGAATAGCAAAAGCCATTCTAGGCAACAGAGACATCACAATCCCCAACTTGAAACTGCACTACAAAGCCACTGTAATAAAAACAGCATGGCACTGGCAATGAAAAAGACCCGAGGATCAGTGGAATAGATTGGAAGATACAGAAACAACTCCAGATGTACTCAGCTACCTCATCTTTGATAAAGCAGCCAAACACCCTCACTGGAGGAAAGATAGCCTCTTTAATAAAATGGTGCTGGAAAAGCTGGGCTTCAACCTGCCAAAGATTAAAACTAGACCTATATCTCTCACCATGCTATAAACTAAAATCAAAGTGGATTATTAAAACAAACACTAAACCAGCTGGAAGAGAGGTTAGGTAGAACTCTCGAAGACTTTGGGCCTATGAACAAAACCTCTGTTGCCCATGAACTAGCACAATCAACAAGTGGAATCTCTTATTAAAAAGCTTCTGCACAGCAAAAGAAACAACCAATAGTGTGAAGAGACAACCCACAATGTGGGAAAAACTTCACCAGCTCTTCCTCAGACAAATATCTACTATATAGAACATATAAAGACCTAAAAAAAAAAAAATCACACCTCCCAAATTAAAAACCCAATGCAAAAATGGGCATCTGAAATGAAGGGACATTACTCAGACAAAGAAGAAGTAGCAAATAAACATATGAAAAAATGCTCACTATCACTGATCATTCAAGAGATGCAAATGAAAACAACACTGAGATTCCACCTCACCCCAGAAATAATGGCTGTTATCATGAAATCAATCAATAACAAATGCTGGTGGAGCTGTGGGGAAAGAGGAACCCTGTTCCACTACAGGTGGGAGTATAGACCGGTGCAACCACTGTGGAAATCAGTATGCAGATACCTTAAAGAAGTAGGAGTCGAGGTCCCATTTGACTTTGCTATCTCCCTGCTGGGTATCTTCCCCAAGGCATTAAAAAAAGAGTCATACCATAGTGATATATATGCACCCATGTTCATAGAAGCACAATTTGTGAGGGCTAAAACTTGGAAGCAGGCCAACTGCTCATCAACAGGAGACTGGATAAAGAAAATATGTGTTAAAAAAATAAATAAATAAAATGGAGCACTACTCAACCAAAAACAATGAGAAACTAGAGGCATTTATAGTTACATGCATGCACATTGAGACCATAATTGTAAGTGAAATAAATAGGATACATATGTAAGTACTGAATAGTTTCTCTAATGTGAGAAACTGAAAGTGTAAATAAGGACTAAAAGGTATAATAGATAATGTGAAATAGGAAGAAAAGGTGCAAAGGGGAAGGGGAAATGGGAGGGGTAGGGGAAAAGAAAGAAGGGAATGGAATTAACATGAGAAAAAGAAAATATGGAAACAAAGCCTTTCTAGATAGGGACAGGTGGAGGGGTTGAAGGGTAGACAGCCGAATGGGGAAAAAATAAGAACTAAAGGTGGATTATGTAAAGGTGCAAATTTCCAATGATGAATGTCATTACACTGTATACCTTAAATGTACCAATAAAATTATTTTTTAAAATAACAAAACCTCAAAATTTATGATCTTTCAATAATACAGAGAAAATACTTCATCAGGATGGTGTTCAAAATGTTTTGGATTTTGGAGTACTTCATTCAGGTTTTAGATTTTTGCATTAGGGTGCTCAACCAGAAAGTCTATACAAATATTCTAAAATCTGAGACATTTCTGGTCCTAAACCTACCAAATGAGAGAGAACCTGTACTGACAAACTTCCCCGTAGAATTTAGTATATGAAGAACTTGAAAAGAAATCTAAAGCACCCAGACCACTCTTTATCAAGTTAAATCCTAACCCTAGATACTGTATCCCTTATCCAGCCCCTACCCCAAATTAACTTACATGGAAACAAACCATCTTTTGACATTATTCTGGAGGAGAATTGGGTCAGTTGGTTAAGATGTTTAATTTTAATGACATTAGAGTGGACTGACTGGTAAAAGTTACAATTCATCCAACAAGCAAAGAATAAGGGTAATACAGAAATTTTGCTCAGACTCTTTTTAGACATTATTTCTTACACCACCACAACTATCATCTTCAGTTTACAAATAAAGGAACGTAGCATCAAACACATTACCAAATTTCTACTAAATTCACAAACCTACAGTACTAAGTAGCAAGTCCAATATATAAATCAAAGTTGATCTGGCCACTGATCCATTTTTCTAAACACTTATGCTATCTCTTAGGTCCATATTAGAAAAGATGAAGTATAAAACAGATTATTCTATTACTTGAATTATAATTATTGACTCCACTATGGTCACTGGACTATTACCCGTCATTTCCTAACCTTAAACTGATCTTTCCATTCTCCAAATTCATGTTATTTTGGCACTCAGTGATACTTTATCTTAACATGCTACATTAAATGTATTCACATCCTACTTCTCAAAAAAGTGTGAAGGTTTCCAAAAGGTAGAAATGCTTCTTAACATTTTTATGCTGTTAAAACAGAACTCCAAGCAACAATGTAATCCGACAGCATTTACAGGAAAGTGAGGCACAGAAAAATACTTAATTGGGTACAACTTTGTCAACCATTCAACTGATTACAGTTTAACCAGTTAATTGGCTACAAGGCCACTTACAATCCACCAAAACTGAGTTTATTGCAATTAAACACTGTATTAGTCCACTGAGTCCAGTTTAGATGCCTCCTCCAAATCCACGGTATACAAATTTTAATACTCTTCACCAGTATATAGCACTGCCCCAAATTTGATGTACAATTTCTCTGTGCATTCCCCAGATTTTACGAATAAACAACATGGTAGAATGCAGGTGCAGCTATAAATCTTTTCTGCCAAGATTTATCAATCCCTCTCATTTAGTTTTAATTATAACTTCTCACTGCTGTTTACTTGTTGAATTTCATCTACAACTCTATAAGGAGACAGAGTCTAACACAAGCAAAGTGGTGTTAGCGCCTGATAAAATTAAGATAATGCACTTACAATTGGCTAACGTCTGTGTTCCGCAACATTACAAAATTTTATTTCTTCGTTCGTTATAAGGATTGTTTTGCTATCTTTTATAGCCAGGATACACTGGATGTAGTTTACCTCTTTAAAAAAGAAGAGCTGCTTGGTAAAATATTTATATTTAAGGAATTCTGTCAGAAAGAGCGTCCCACATACGAAAGAACAAGCCAGAACAAGTTACACTTTCAAGTGATTGTTGATTTACCACCTGTGACAATAAAGCACTGTAAGTCTCACGATAAAGCCGTAACTCACTGGACTCAACAAAATAGCACTCTCCACTCTAAACAGTTGCTTCTTGAATCGTACATAGAGCGGAAGGGAAATGAGGCACCGGCAGTGGAGGCTCGGGCACCAGTTTCTACAACAGCCACTGTGCAAAAGCGCATCGCCGGGAAGACCCTGGCGCTGGAGGCGCAATTCGGTCCTCCGAAGGGACTCGGGCCCGCCCGCCCGCGCCGTCAAACGCGCAGCACTTCCGCGCCCCCTGCGTCCGCAGGTTCTCGCACCTGTAAGTCCCGCGCGCTCGGGGGCCGTGGCCTGGAAGACACCCTCTCCGCTTCATCCCTCTCTGCCCCGCCACTCTCCGCCATCTTCCGCCGCCTTGCGGCGCCTCCGCGGACGCACTTCCCCCTACTTCCGGCACTGGTTGCCTAGCAACTCCGGGAAGAGGCGGGTCTCGCTGCGAACCCCAGTAGGGGGCGGAGCCCGCGGCTCATTCCCACTCCACCAGCCGGCTAAATCCATCTACTCGCGGTGGATCACCACCTACCCTGTCAGGTCCCCCCGCCCCGCCCACAGAAAGTTGGCCCATGGAATTTCTGTGCTTTGTCAGTGTTCACTCCGCCCCTCGATTGAAGGCACTGTAGATTGCCCTAGAAGAGTTGACTTGCGGTTCCTTTGAGGCAACAGTGAAAACCTGTTTTATCAGGTACACCTTGCAACTTCACCTTTCTAGCTCTGCTCATTCTCTCGTTTTCCCTATGGAGGATGGGATGGTATATTGCCCTCACAGCATGAATTGGTACTGAGGGTAAAGAAAGCTCTTTACACTCAGAACTGGACCCTATTAAACTCTCTTCACATGATTGGGATTGACTTAAAACTCCTGTCTTATCCCAGGCACTCTTATGTCCTAGGATTGTGGAGGCAAAAAGAAATAGCTTCAGTGGTAAGGAAACTCACAATCTAATAGAGAAAAGAAAAATGTAAACAGATGACTCGCAATCTGTTTTTGTTTTGTTTTGTTTTTTTGAGACAGGGTCTCAGGTCTCACTATGTGGTTGAGACTGACCTGTAACTCACTATATAGTCCAGGCTGGTCTCGAACTCACAGCGATCCTCCTGCCTCAGCCTTGTGAGAGCTGGGATTACAGACATGCGCCCCAGCGCACAGCCAAGATGTCTTGCAATTTGTAGTAAGGCTTTGTAGGAAGTGTGGGGTGTGAAGGGGAATGTTATGATTGAGCTCTGAAATATCCTGAAAAAGTCTCGTGTTTGGAAGGTGGTTTATCCAGTGATGAGTAGATTTATCCAGTAGACTTACCCGGTGATGAGGTCAGTAACTGAATGTGCTGTGAAGAGGTGGGGTCTGGGTAGAAGTAGATCGCTGGGGATGTTACCTAGAAGGGTATATTCTTGCTCTAGGTTCCTCCCGTCTCTCCTTGCTTTCTGGTCGTCCTGGCTTGAGGACGTTTTCCTCCGCCATGCTCTCTACCATTCTGTTTCTGCCTTACAGCCAGCCTACCGTGGACTAAACCTGTGAGTGTAAATAAATAAATCCCCCCCACTTCCCCCCTTTCTCTCTCTCTCTCTCTCTCTCTCTCTCTCTCTCTCTTAAAGTTGTACAGGTGTGTTGGGTATTTTGTCTGAGTGATGGGAAAATAAGACAGGGAATATTCTGCTGGTACATGTTGATAACTGCTAAATGTTGGAGCTCAGAGCAGCATACCCCAAAATATGCTGCTTTGATATGTTCATTATTTTCAGCTAAAGACCTTGAAAAACAGCAAGATCACTCTGACTTTCCTTTTTTCTTTCTGAAAGAGAGAAACTGAACTCTCATGTGAGAGGTGTCCTTCCTATTCCTATAGTGGAAAGAAAGCCTACCGCTATAGATAGGGAGTGGAGGGTACAGACCTTTTTATACTTAACCAAATCTCCCTAGTTACTTTTCCACAATTGCTATTCTTGGTTCACTCTAATATATAAACCAAGCCCTTATTTAGTTCTGCATTTTCTTGTGAGGACACCCAGGTTTGTGTAAAGCTTTTTTTTGAGACAGGGTCTCAATATGTAGTTCAGGCTGGCTTTGAACTTACTACATAGCCCAGGCTGGCCTTGAACTTATGGCAGTCATTCTGCCTCAGCCTCCCAAGTGCTGGGATTACAGTCATATGCCAACATGCCAGCATCATGTAAGACTTTTTATAAAATAAAATACCCATGGTTTGCATCTGTTAATCTGTTTATCTCACTTTAATTTTTAGGCTTAGCAGGAGACTCTGAGAAAGTAGGGGAATTTTTTTCTCCTTTAGAGTTTACTGCATGTGTAACCACATCTATCCCTCTGCCAGGTAAACATTGTTATAACTATATTATACTTGAGGAAATCGGATGACTGACTAAATTTATTCTGTTGTAAACCTCTCCTTTGTTGCCCTGATATTCTTTTGAATACAACAGCCCTTGTGTCTTTATTAAAAAATTCCCCATAGAACTCAATGCCAATTGAATCTTGAAGGGAAGATGCTTGTAATAGGCACCAGCACAGAAAGGACTACAGGTAAAGGCAAGGAAATAAAAATCATATTCACATCGACAGAGAACTACACAGGTGAAGTTTAGAAGTGAGGAAAGATGGTTATGGGGTAATGGGATGGAGACAGATCTACATTAGTGATGACTCGAGGCACATTCTGAAGGACTTAGAGTAAGGGAATGAATGGATGAGTGAATGAAGAAAATAGGGATTTAACTCAAATGTAGGTTTCATTGAAAGTCAAGAAATAACAAGATAACACCAACAGAGATATTGAGGCAGCAAACTTTCCATTTACTTGATATGGCTCCTTTTTGCCAGTCCGAGAGGATGGAAAGCATACCAGGAGCTGTGGAGACAGAGTGAAAGTAAGCTTTACTTAATGCTGGTGGGCCAGTTTGTGTTTGCATGTGGGGGACTGGCCCCGTTCAAGGCTCGGCAAAGGAGGAAATAGTCTGGGAGTGGTGGGGTTACAGACAAGGCACGTCTGACATACATTTATTGGTTACAGAGTTTGAATATTTGTTAGCAGGTGGGCTTAGTCATGGTATTGGCTCAGACATGAGGCTGGCAACATGCTTATAGGGTAATTTAGAATATGAGGCTTAAATCTCATTTGTGTTCTGGTGAGGTGACAAAACTCTTCTAGAGACAAAGATGTTTCTGAGCTTGGACATATGTGAGGCAGGACAGTCCCCGACATGTTGATCAAAGAAAATTTCAAGTAGGGAATTGCCCTGTAGTAAGTCCAGCTTGAACCATGGAGACAAAATTCCCCTTTCAATATTCATCATATACAGATAGGAGAGGCAGAATGACATATGGACTTACCCAGTTTGGTCTTATAAACTATTCCCAACTACAACTTCACAATTTAAATAGAAATTCATATTTGTATAATTTTACTAATCTGGATACCAAAATCAGAGGTCATTGTAATACACAGTGTTCCATCATTTAAAAAGTTGTTTTAAAAATATTTATAAAATATATAATATTTACAGATAACTTTCATGGATTGCATATGTCATTTCCTATAATCTACAACTTCTTTCTGTATTACGTGTTCTTCAACTTACAGAAGTAACTGAGGACAAAAGAAATAGAATGAATTTCACTCAACTATTAGGGGAAGAATTAAGTTTTAAATTCAGGTCCATTACATCAAAAGTACACAGTTTTCTTATTATACCATCTCTGTGTCTCTTAGGAGTTGTGCTGTAGCTGTAGGGACACTGGTGACTGTCCCTTCTTCAGCACACTTCTCAACACTTCTTACCTACCGAGCAATCCTTTTGAGCATCCCCTCTTACTTTTATCTTCTGTCCACGTTGCTGCTGCTGATATTCCCTAGGGTTCTTTCTTCAGCTCTTTGATTTTCTATGTTTTCACTATTCAATATAACCCACTCTTATTTCTACCATGTACACACAGATGATTCTCCTTCATAGTAGTTATGTTCCATAAGGTTCCTGAGAATATTTAAAAACTGAATTTTTGCTGCTATCATGTAAGTTAGATTCTTGAGAGCCTCTGGTTACATTTTCATCAACCAGTTAATATAATAACATTGTTTATATCTGTTTCTGTGTGATGACACTTATTTAATATGTATGTTGATTCTTTCATTGAATTCATAGCCATCAGCACACAACTCATTCCTGAAGGAAGCTTATCTAACACACACATTTACTCCACTGGGCACACTCATTTAGGAACACCAGACAGTGCTTCAGTCCTATGCTTGTGAGCCATTTTAAATAGCAAAATCACCAAGGGAAAATACAAAAATGAAAAAGCATGGCACTAAATTGGCCACAAAAAGTACACTCATTTACATTAAAACAGCTAAAGAAAAGGCAGAACGTCACCTTATTTATCTCAGCTGGGAGTATTCTCCCTGGGCAAATCAAATTTCACTTCTTTGTATATGTCTCTGAAAGACCACAAAAGCACTGCATGTATTGGTTTTTTGGTGACAAATAAATGTTAGTGAGTAGCCAAATTTGTAAAATATGGAAAACTACAAACAATATGGATTGACTGTATCTAGGATTTCCAAATCTGTTATTCCAGTAACCAGTTCTTTCCATTAATCCAGACCTATATTTCTAATTGTATTTTTAACTTTTACTTCCATTTGGATGTCTTGGAAACATTGTGTCTCAAATTTGAATCTTCCCTTTCTTCTACAAAACTGCTGCTTTTTTACTTTACCATTTGTTATATCACCAAGTTCAGCGAGAAACCTGTCATTTTAATTCCTTTTTCCTTTAACATCCTAGTTTATTGTTACTTGCAGGGGACCATTATATTGATTATGCCCAAAGCAAGCTGTAAAGAGTTAACCTTACAATTGGCTTGTTTTGAGAAGTGAGTCTGGCCAAAGCCTGCACGCCAAGGTCAAAATAACTGACACCCAATTTCCATTCCCATAATGAAAACCTTCTAACTAGAAGGGCAGTGTTCAAAATATAGCTATATATTTTGTCTATTCTGTTCCTGATTTGAGAATGCATTGTCTTGTTCTTTATGAGCCTTGTTTATATTAATTTCCATAAAAACCGCACGTGGCTTGCCTTTTCCCAATTGATTGCCAATAAAAATCAGTGTCTGCATATTGATTTCCATAGTGGTTGCACCAGTCTGCACTCCCACCAACCATGGAGAAGGGTTCCTTTCTCCCCACAACCCTGCCAACATTTGTTATTGTGTGATTTCTTGATAGCAGCCATTCTTTGTGGGGTGAGGTGGAATCTCAGTGTTGTTTTCATCTGCATCTCTCGAATGACCAGTGATGTGGAACATTTTTTCAAATATTTTCTTGCTGCTTTTACTTCTTTGAGAAATGTCTGTTCATTTTGGATGCCCATTTTTGAATCGGGTCTTTATATTTGGGGGGACTGATTGTTTTGAGTTCTTTATATATCCTTGATAATAGTCCTTTGTCTGAGGAACAGCTGGTAAAAATTTTTTCCCACATTGTAGATTGTCTCTTAGTTCTGCTAATGGTTT
>NW_022900917.1:51973723-52032256 GCF_012274545.1 Fukomys damarensis
AAGATGTGGTTTTTCTATAAAATGGAATATTACTCAGCCATAAAGAATGAGAAAATAGATTCATTCATAGGAAAATGGATACATATTGAAGATATACTCCTAAGTGAAACAAATAAGTCACACATGTGTAGATACCAAATAGTTTCCCTGGTATGAATAACCTGCACCAATGCATAAGATTCTAATAAGATTACTGACATTTAGAAATGGGAAGAAAGGAGCTAAAGGTGTAGGGAAGGTGGGATGGGTAGGGGAAGAGTAAAAAGGGAAAATAAAAAAATGTGAGAGAATGAAAAGATGAAAATAAAGTGTTTGTAGATGGGGAGGGGAGGAGGGGGTGAAGGGAGGGCAGAGGTAAGGGGAAAAAATGAGAATCAAGACTTGTCATGTAGAGTTACATTTCCCAACAATGAATGTAACTGTACTGTATCCCTAAAATGTACCAATAAACTCAATTAAAGCTGGAAAAAAAAAATCAGTATCTGGAACTGGCCAGGGCCTTTATTGGTTGCACTGGCATTGGTTAGCCTAGCATTCCACTTTTTCTCCTAGTTCTGTTTTTTAGTTTTATTTCTCTAAATAAAGGCCTGTGTCATATCCTAGGCAGGATACCAAAACCTAACAGTGGGGGTCACTAATAGTTACTACATCTTTGGATTTTCTCCACAATATTTCTTTAGTAAATCTTCTCTTTTTTACCCTTACTTCCACTGAAATTCCTATAATCTCTTGCTTAGGGTGTCTCACTACCTTCCCAGTTAGTCTCTGGGCATCTGCTCTGTTCTCCACATTGATCTCAGCACTATTTTTCAAAAGCACAAAGATGATCATGTAATTCTTCTGACTAAATCTCCACTACCTACGGAAAGATAAAGGACAGCTCCTTATGAACTATAAAGCTCTGTCTAATCAGTAGAATTTTTATTTTCCTGACATCACATCATTCTCTCCCCCCTGTACTTTAGCTTTCTCAAGACTCTTATTGATTTGCAAATATGTCATGTCTTTTGTACTCACCACCATTTCCCTTTGTGTGGCATTCCCTTATTCTCTTTATACTTAATAAATACATTTCATCTTTCAGGATCCTTAATTCAAATCTGACTCTGGTAAATCTTTACCACTTTCCTGAGGAATTTTCCCTATATTACTATAGAGCTTTATAAAACATTTTATCATGAGGAATTTTAAATAGTGTAATATTTTATCTGATGCCTCTAAAGTTCTCAAAGAGCAATGATTATGTTCTGTTCCCTATCTCCAATGCTTGGCCTATTTTAGAAGCTTCGTAATATTTCTTGAACAAATAACACTCCCCTGTACACACAATTAAAATCAATTCAATGTACTTATTTTCAATGTCTGGTGTATGTCAGTTTAATTTTTATTTATAAATTCCTTATTATTTTCTCAAATCCATTGGATTACTTGCAACTTAAAAATGCACAAGATATAAAAAAATGCACAGGATATATGTTGTAATTAACATACCTAAATTCGAGTGGAATTTCCCAGTGATATGATTATTAATTGAGGTGCCTCAACAGGAACAGAGTCTTCTATGTTAGATGAAATTATTCTTCCCAAAGCCTCCTGGGTAAAAAAGTCCAGATTCATTAGCTTTCTGGCTCCAAGGCAAAGACATTGTGGTGTATGGCAGAGAAAAGCTGCTTAGTTCATACCAGCCAGAAACCAGAAGAGTAGAAGAGTGCCAGAGAGGCAGTCTACAATGAAAACTACAATAGTCTGTAAAAGGAGATCTAACAGGACATCAGAAAATAGAAAAGCATCCCCTGTGCGTGGATAGGTGGAACCAACATTGTCAAAATGGCCATTCTCTGAAAACTGACACATAGACTTAATGCAATCTTAATCAAAATACCAACAGCATTCCTTACAGAATATAAGTGAAAACAATCCTAAAATCCACGTGGAACCAGAAGAAACCCAGAATACCAACAGCAATCCTGGACAAAAAGAGAGGCATCACAATCCTAGGTTTCACATTCTATTGCATAGCTATAATCATAAAAACAGGAAGACACTAGAATAAAGCAGCTATGTGGAACAATGAATCAGAGAAGAGTGTACAGAAACCATCACAAGAACATACAGCCATCCAATCATCGACAGAAGGGCCAAAAACCTTCCCTAGGGGAAAGATGGTCTCTTTAACAAACTGCTAGTGCTGGAAAAACTGGCTGTATATATGTAGAAGATTTAATCTAGACCCATATCTGTTGCCATATACTAGACTAAAATCAAGATGGGCAAAAAATCTAAATATTAAAATGGAAATAATCTACTGGAAGATAAAAAAGGTAAAACTCTTGAAAATATAGGAGTAGGTAAGTACTTTCTGAATAGTACCCTAATAGCAGAAGAAATAACATCTAGAATCGACAAAGAGTGTTATATTAAAACAAAAAGCTTCTGCACAGCAAAGGAAACAACTGATAAAGTGAAGAGATAGCCTATGGAATAAGAAAAAATTTTTCCAAGTACTCTTCCAAAGGAGTACTAATATTTAGAATATATGAATAATTAAAATAATAACCCCCCAAATAAAAGACCCAATCAAAAAATGGGCAAATGAAACAAAGAGAAATTTTGAAGATGGAGAGGAAGAAGAGGAAGAAGACATGGAGGAGGAGGAGGAGGAGGAAGAAGAAGAGGAGGAGGTTGATGAAGAAGAGGAAGGAGAAAAGAAGAAGAAGAAGAAGAAGAAGAAGAAGAAGAAGAAGAAGAAGAAGAAGAAGAAGAAGAAGAAGAAGAAGAAGAAGAAGAAGAAAAGAAGAAGAAGATCATCATCAACAACAACAACAATTGGCCAATAAATACATTAAAAATTTGTTCAACATTTTTGGCCATTAGAGAAATGCAAATCAAAACAATACTAAGATTCCATTTTATTCCAAGAAGAATGGCTGTCATCAAGAAATCAAATAATAACAAATTCTGGTGAGGCTGTAAGGGAAAAAGTCACCCTTCTAGACTGTTGGTAAGAAATATAAACTGGTAGAAACAACCACTATGGAAATTAGTGAGATTACTCAAAAACTAAACATTGAAGTTCCATTCTTCAGCTATTTCCTTTCTAAGAATCTTTCTGAGAGAGTTAAAATCATACTACAGTGGTCCATGCTTCCCCACATTTATAGCAGCACAACTCCATAGCTAAATCTTAGATGCAGCCTATATGTCCATCAACAGATGAGTGGATGTGGAAAATATGGCGCTTATATACAACTCTGACACATTTAGACTCCACTAGTACAATGCTATATATGTGTATGTATATTAATATAAAATTTAGAAGGTAGAAAAAATGTTAGGTATAATTTCTTCAAATCTTTTGTCTGTCCCACCCTACTTACTCTTTCTGGGACTCTAATTACAAACCTGATATGATATTTGACATTGTCCCATAGGTCAGTGAGGCCTTACTTATTTTTTCATCTTTTCTTTCAGTTTCAGATTGGGCCTGTAAATCTATACTGGTCTGACTCAAGTTCTCTGATTCTCTTTTTTGAAGCATCCAATCCACCATTAATTCTATTCAGTGATTTTTTTTAGTATCAGATACTGCATTTTTCAGTTCTAAATTTTCAATTTGTTTTACTTTTAGAATTTCGATAGGTATCTTTTTTCCTTTGGATCCTTAAATATGTTATTTTTGTTAATTAAAAATCTTTTTCTTGCCAGGTGTGGTGGCACACGCTTGTAATCCCATCACTGGGGAGGCTGAGGCAGGAGGATTGCTGTGAGTTCAAGACCAACCTGCACTACATAGTGAGTTCCAGGTCAGTCTCAACTACATAGTGAGACCCTATCTCAAAAAAAAAATCTTTTTCTTTGTGGAATAGGATCTTCTTATATTGCCCATGTTGGTCCTGAACTCCTAGACTTAGGTGACCTTGTCTTAGCCTCCTAAGTAGCCAGAACTACAGGCATGTTCCACAGCATTTGACATCTATTTTCAAATTCTTGGATGCTAATTCTATCATTGGAACAACCTCTGTTTGTTTACAATAAGTGCTTTTAACTTTTTAAAATTTGTTGGTAAAATGAACTTGCTTCTATATATAATTAGTAATTTTTGTGTATTGAATATGGAAAATCTCAGGATTCTACCATCTTTCTTGGAAAAGAAAATTTTATTTCTTTTTTAGTACTCATATGGCTTGAACTGGAAACTCTGCCTCCTATGAAAAATAAAAATGCTGAAATCTCTGCTAATGTATTCTATGCTACATTCTGCTGGGGTTCCTGGAGTGTTGTCTTGTGCCTGAACAGTTAAGGAACCAGTCAAGGATTTGAGAAGGAATTTTTTCTTTACTTTTTTTCAATAGAGTTTATTGGTACATTTTAGGGATACAGTACAGTTACATTCATTGTTGGGATCTAGTACCTCTACATGACAGGTCTTGGTTCTCATGTTTTCCCCTTGTGCCTTCCCTCCCTTCACCCCCTTCTCCCATCCCCATTTACAAACACTTTATTTCCATCTTTTCATTTTCTCACATTTTTTTCTTTTCCCTTATTACCCTTCCCCTACCCATCCTATCTTCCCTACACCTTTATCCCTTTTCTTCCCATTTCACAATATCAGTTATCTCATTAGGATCTTATGCACTATTACACTTTATTCACACCAGAGAAACTATCCGGGTTTACACAGGTGTGACTTATTTATTTCACTTAGTATATCCTCAATATGTATCCATTTTCCTATGAATAAGTCTAATTTCTCATTCTTTATGGCTGAGTAATATTCCATTGTATAGAAAAATCACATCTTCTTTATCCAGTTTCCAACTGATGGGCAAATGGGCTGCTTCCAAGTTTTAGCTATTACAAACTGCTGCTATAAACATGGGTGCACATGCATCACTGTGATACCATTCTTTTGGAAAGATACCCAGCAGAGGGAGAGCTGGGTCAAATGGAACCTCTAGTCCCAGCTCTTTGAGGTATCTCCATATTGATTTCCATAGTGGTTGTACCAGTCTACACTCCCACCAACAATGGAGCAGGGTTCCTTTCTCCCCACAACCCCACCAACATTTTTTATTGATTGATTTCTTAATGGCAGCCATTCTTTGTGGGGTGAAGTGGAATCTCAGCGTTGTTTTCATCTGCATCTCTTGAATGACCAGTGATGTGTAACATTTTTTCATATATTTACTTGCTACTTTTATTTCTTTGAGAATTGTCTGTTCATTTCAGATGCCCATTTTTGAATCGGATCTTTATATTTACGGTGGCTGATTGTTTTGAGTTCTTTATATATTCTAGATAATAGTCCTTTGTGTGAGGAGCAGTTGGTAAAAATTTTTTCCCACAGTGTAGGTTGTCTCTTAGCTCTATTAATGGTTTCTTTTGCAGTGCAGAAGCTTTTTAATAAGATGAGATCCCAGTTGTTGCTTCTTTCTGCTAGTTCACGCACTACTGAGGAATTGTGCATAGAGTCTTTTCCTATGCCAATGTCTTCAAGAGTTCTGCCTAACTTATCTTCCAGCAGGTTTAGTGTTTCTGTTTTAATATTTAGATCTTCAATCCACTTGGATTTTAATTTAGTGCATGGTGAAAGATAAGGGTCCAGTTTTAATCTTTGGCAGGTTGAAATCCAGTTTTTCCAACACCATTTATTTAAGAGGCTATCTTTCCTCCACTGAGGATGGTCAGCTCCTTTGTCAAAGATGAGGTAGGTGACTACATCTGGAATTGTTTTCATGTCTTCCAGTCTGTTCCACTGATCCTCAGGTCAGTTTAGTTGCCAGTACCATGCTGTTTTTATCACAGTGACTTTTTAGTATAGTTTCAAATTGGGAATTGTTATACCCGCTGCCATGTGCCTGTTGCCTAGGATGGCTGTTGCCATTCTAGGTCTCTTCTAGTTACAAATGAATTTTTGGATTCTTTTTTCTAGTTCTGTGTAATATAGTGTTGGAATTTCAATTGGCATTGCATTGAATCTGTATAGCAGTTTTGGTAGTATGGCCATTTTCACTATGTTGATTCTTCTTACCCAGGAGCAGGGGATATCTTTCCACTTTTTTATATCCTCTGTGACTTCTTTTTTCAGAGTTCTGTAGTTATCAGTGTAGAGGTCTTTTGCTTCTTTTGTTAGATTGATTCCTAGATACTTCATTGTTTTGGATGGCATGGTGAAGGGAATTGTTTCCCTAATTTCTCTCTCAGTGAGTCTGTTATTTGTGTACAAGAAGGCTATTGATTTTTCAGCATTAACCTTGTATCCAGCTACTCTACTGAATCTGTCAGTTAAGTCTAGAAGTCTTTTCGTGGAGTTTTTTGGGTCTTCAATGTAGAATATCATATTGTCAGCAAATAATGACAGTTTAGCTTCTTCCTTTCCTATCTTTATTGCTTTAATTTCTTTCTCTTGTCTAATTTCTGTGGCTAATGTTTCCAGAACTATATTGAAGAGGATTGGTGATAGTGGGCATCCTTGTCTTGCTCCTGATTTTAACATTTAATTTTTCAGTGTTTGGCCATTCAATATGATGTTGGCTGTTGGTTTTGCATAGATAGGCTTTATTAATTTGAGATATAGACCATCTATTCCAATTTTTTGCAGATTTTTTTTTATCATGAATGGGTGTTGATTTTTGTCAAATGCTTTTTCTGCATCTATCGAGCAGATCATATGGTTTTTGTCCTTGACTCTGTTAATTTAGTGTATTACATTTATTGACTTATGTATGTTGAAACGTCCTTGCATCCCTGGAATAAATCTGACTTGGTCAGTATGTATGATCTTCTTGATGATCCTCTGTATTCTGTTTGCTAGTATCTTATTAAGGATTTTTGCATCTATATTCATTAAGGAGATTGACCTATAGTTCTCTTTTTTAGTTGCATCTTTTCCTGTTTGGGAATAAGAGTGATACTTGCTTCCAGGAATGAATTTGAAAGTATTGCTTCCCTTTCAATTTCATTGAAAATTTTGGAGAGTAAAGGCAGTAGTTCTTCTCTAAATGTCTTGTAAAATTCAGCAGTGAATTCATCAGGGCCTGGGCTTTTCTTTGTTGGTAAATTTTTAATTACATTTTCAATTTCACTGATTGTAATTGGGGTGTTTAAAATGTTTTTATCTTCTTTGTTCAACTTTGGTAATTCATAAGTATCTAAAAATCTGTCCATTTCTTCTGTGTTTTCCAATTTATTAGAGTACAGGTTCTCAAAGTAGGTATTAATGATCCTCTGGATTTCTGTTGCATCTGTTGTGACTTTGACTTTTTCATTCCTGATTGCATGGCTCTGAGCCTTTTCTTTCTTTTTTGGGGGATAAGATTAGCTAAGTGTTTATCAATTTTATTTATGCTTTCAAAAAACCAACTCTGTTTCATTTATTTTTTGTATCGTTTTCTTAGTTTCCATTGCATTGATTTCTGCTCTAATCTTTATAATTTCCTCTCTTGTTTGAGCTTTGGGTTTTTCTTGCTCTTGTTTTTCTAGGAGTCTAAGATTCATTGTTAGGTTGTTTATTTGAGCTCACTCTGTTTTCCTAGTGTGAGCATTCAGTGCTATGAATTTTCCCCATGGAACTGCTTTCATTGTGTCCCATAGATTCCTGTATGTTGCATTGGCATTTTCATTTATTTGTAAAAACTGTCTAATTTCTTCTTTCTTCTTTAATTTCCTCTGTGATCCATTGATTGTTCAGGAGCGTGTTGTTCAGTTTCCATGTGCTTGTGAAGTTCCTACAGTTTCTTGTGCTATTGATCTCCAGCTTGATTGCACTATGATCTGATAATATACAGGGGATAACTTTGATTCTTTTGCATGTATTCAGACCTGTTCTTTGAGCTAGCATATGGTCTATCTTGGAGAATGTCCCATGTGCAGCTGAAAAGAATGTATATTCAGATTTCGTCGGGTGGAATACTCTATAGATGTCTATTAAATCTATGTGTTACAAAGCTTGGTTCAGTTCTAGTATTTCATTGTTGATTTTCTGCCTTGATGATCTGTCTATTTGTGATAGTGTGGTATTTGAATCCCCCACTACAATTGTATTAGTGCTTATTTGGTTTTTCAGTTACTTAATATTTGTTTCATATAGTTGGGGGCATTAATATTTGGTGCATATATGTTCATGATTGTCATCTCTTCCTCTTGAGTTGTTCCCTTTACAAGGATGTAGTGGCCTTCTTTATCTCTCTTAATGAGTTTTGGTTTGAAATTTACTTTGTGTGCAAATAAGATTACTACCCCTGCTTTTTTCTGGGCTCCTGTCGTGTGGAGAATTGCTTTCTCTTCTTTCACTTTCAGTCTATGGACTTCTTTTTGCACTAGGCTTGTTTCTTTTATGCAACACATTGTTGGATTTTGCTTCTTAAACCATTCTGCCAGTCTGTTTCTCTTGATTGGTGAGTTGAGGCCATTGACATTGATAGTTATAACTGATATGCTCTGACTTATTATGTCATGTTATTGTACTTTTGTTGACTCTTTTTACTCCCCCCCCTCCTTTTAGCTTCTTGCTTTGCCTATTTGATTTGGTCTGTTGGGGCTCATGGTGTTGTGACCTTCATTGTCCTTTTCTAGGATATTGTTTAGAATTCCTTGTAGTGCTGGTTTGGTGTTCATGAAATTTCTCAGGTGCTCTTTGTCATGGAAGTATCTTATTTTCCCATCTATTTGGAAAGAGGGTTTTGCTGAATACATCAGTCTAGGTTGGAGGTTGTTTTCTTTTAGGACTTAAAATACATCACTCCAGGCTCTCCTTGACCTAAGGGTTTGTGTTGAAAAGTCTGCTGTGATTCTAATGGGCTTTCCTTTACATGTGATTTGTTTCTTTTCTCTTACTGCTTGTAAGTATTTTGTTCTTCTGTTGGATTTCTGGGATCTTGCTTATTATATGTCTAGGTGTAGATTTTTTTTGATCATGGCTAGTTGGAGTTCTATACGCCTCACTTATCTGTATGTCTAATTCTTCCCTTCTGTTTGGGAAGTTTTCTGTCATTAGTTCCGTGAACTGGTTTTTTAAGTCATTTGTATTTTCTCCTGCTACTTCATGGATTCCTATCAGTCTTATGTTATTCTTCTTTGCTTCGTCTAGAAGTTGTTGGATCAATTTCTCATGATTCCTTGCTGATTTTCAGAGGCCTCTCTTTTCACAGTCACCTATATAGCGTTTGCCTCACTCAGCTCTGGTCCTGCCCTCCCCTGCATGCCCTGATCAGCTCGAGAAGCAGTTTTTTCTTATAAATGTTTTGTTAAGTTTTTTGTCAAGTTTATTTTGGTCTCATTAAATTTTGGGGAGGTATTCCTTTTTTTTTTTTCCAATCCCTGAAGATCTTTTATTATATTGTCATTGTTTCTTCTGAATATATGGGTAGAATTTATTGATAAGACGTTTGGGCCTAGATTTTTCCTCCTGGAAAGCTTTCAAATTATTGATCAGTTTGTTTCATAATTATAAAATTATTCATAATTTCTATTCATAAGTCAATTTTATTCTTTGTTATTTTAAATTTCAAATTTATTGGCATAATGGTATTTGTTAGAATTCTACTATTATAATAAATACCTGAAATGATAAATTGATAAAGAGAAATGTTCATTTTGGCTTACAGTTGTTAAGATTCAAGTCTATGGTTGGTTGTTGGGACCTGTGGTGAAACATGGGGGTAAAAGAATTTGGTAGAGGAAAACCACCCACTTCACGGCTGGAAAGCAAAGACAGAAAGGAAGAGATGGGTTCACACGGTGCACTTCAGAGACACACCTCCAGTGACCTAAGGACTTCCTGCTAGGTTCCACCTCTTAAGGTTTCCACCATCTCCCAGTAGTGCTGAGTCGTGGGCCAAGTTTTTCACAAGTGGGCCCTTGGGGGGACATTGTAGATCCAAAGTATAACAGATGAGGATTATGCCCTCTTGTGAATTTGTGTTATGTGTAAGAATTCCCTTTTTTCATTATGATCTTTGTTAATTCCACATTATTTCTTTCTTTTTAAGTTTTTCCAAAGTTTTATAAATCTTTCTTTTCAAAGAACCAAATTTTGGCTTCAATCACTGAATTTTTAGCCACTTTTCTTTTCTTTGCTTTAAAGTTACATATTTCTCTCTAAGAATGGGCTAGCTTCAGACCTTTTGTGAAAAAGAAATAAAATTTAATTTTATCTATCATCAAATTTCTTTTTCTCCGCTAAACACAGCAAATTTAGATTCTTAAACATTGTAAGGACTGGGTCTCACCTACAGGTAAAAGATGGGAGAAAAAGCAGTATATAAACTAGAAAACACAAACTAGAGACTGACATTCACTGCCAAATGGAACCACGAGAAAACCCACTTCCCACCCTCATTTCCTTTCCAGAGTATTCA
This sequence comes from Fukomys damarensis, assembly GCF_012274545.1. NCBI lineage: Eukaryota > Metazoa > Chordata > Mammalia > Rodentia > Bathyergidae > Fukomys > Fukomys damarensis. The sequence continues at coordinate 51,984,082 of NW_022900917.1, forward strand.
TAACATCTAGAGAAAGACATTTAACTTTCCTAAAGAGAGTTTAGAGCCATTCATATCAAGACCCTAATGGTCAAAAGACTCTGTGTGGCATTTGGATATATTTTTCTTAGATGTGCTTTTAGTCTCCATCTTAATGGTTTTATTCTGAATGTACACATGAAATGCTCTGGATCTGAGACAGAATGATCATTATTACTAATTTCTTTTATTCTGATAACTATGTGAGTGTCCCCACCCTCAGTGATCATCCCTGAGTGACAAATTATCGTAGATTCTATAGGTGAGAAAAGGAGAAAAGGAGGAGAGACCCCCCCCCCAATAAATGGACCAGTAAAGGTCCTGGGTTTCCCTCTAAACTTTTGGAGTGTAGATACATTTCTCCAAAGACCATGTGACTCCTGATATCTCTTTGATGAGCTGCAGACATTTCTCCTGAATCCTGGGCCTCGTTTTCCCTTGAAATGTAATACCATGCAAACCTTTGGAATCATCTCTTGGGAGTTCTTGAACTATCTACAGAGTTGTAAATTAAATTAAGATTTTCTCTTAGCCCAGAGTTCAAAGTTTTGTTTAAGTGTGTTTTTTGTAGTACTAAAGATCAAACCTGAGAAGTGCTGAGGTATATCCCAACTGTTTTAAATTTTATTTTGAGACAGGGTTTCACTAAGTTGCCCAAGCTCGTCTCAAACTTAATATCCTCCTGCCTCAGCCTCCATCTGAGGAGGAATCTGCTAACTTAGTTGGCTACTAAGTGACTAATAGGCAAGTGTTGTATACTCGTGGATTCACTAGAAAATGGGATGATTTGTGTTTTAGGCAGGGAAGATAGGCAGTACCAGATTTCATTATGCTGCTTAGAAAGTCGTGCAATTTAAAACTTGTGAACTGTTTATTTCTGAAAATTTCTACTTAATATTTTTGGATAGTGATTGACTGCAGATAGCTGAAAATACAGAAAGTGAAACCACTGCTGGGGTGAGCACTGTAACCCTTGATTGCTATGATTGCTACTTCTTGTCGTAGTTTATATGTATTCTTTTTGGTTACTAGCTGCTCCTTTGATAGGCAATTAATTAGAAGATATGCCTTTAGATGTAACAACTTTTACTTTGCTGTGATCTTGAATATTAGGTACCTTTGACTTTTCTGACCACATGTGAGATAGGACAACAATTGAGGAGTTGTTATGTCCAAGTTGCAAAGTCCCCGGAGACCACCAAGGAGTCAGGTCCGATGTAATTGTAAGAGGAGTTTATTGTAAGCTCGAGCCTGGACCCTCAGGTGTCACCGTTGCAGCGGCTTCAGACTGAGCCCAGCTCCATTTTTGAAGCGGGTTTATATAGGATTAAGGAAACTTTTTGTTTATATAGTTTCTATTTTTATCTCTCACTTATCATTGGATAATTAAGGGATACTGAGAGGGCTTTTACATATCATTGGATATTTAAGGGGCACCGGGAGGGCACATATTGGAACATTACCTAATGCTTATATTCGCAAAATCATCAAGGGGTACCGGGAGGGTATGTATTGGAAAATTACCTAATGTCTACATTCGCAGAATTAATTCTTCTTTTTATTAGATCATCTGATTTTGTTAGCTAAGGTATATAACTATCTATGTCAGCTATAATTAATTCCTATGTCAGCTATAACTAATTCCTATATTAATTAAATCAAACAAAAATAATTTTATCTTAACATCTTAAAAAGAGGAACAGAAACAGGGTGGAGATGTCCTAGGATGACTTGTCCTTAAAAGAGGAACAGAAACATAGAGAGACTGTCACATAGAATGGAATTTTATAGAAAGGAACTTTTGCATTTATTCTATTTTAGGTAAGGGGCATGGATCCCATCTTGACCTGAAAACTTGGTCCTCACAGAGTGACATTGGGGTTTTTCTATATGTGAAGTTAGGACATGTATATCAGTCAGAAAAGGCCATTTTAGGGTATTAGACTATTCACAAACTTCAGGGCTAATTAACAGCAGAGAGATGATGCCTTAATGGAAGGCTTTGCTCGTGCATATTATCACTGAAAGGTTCAAGATTCTTGTCTTTTTCTTCCTTTGGAGCAACTAGGGAAGAAAATTTAGCCTGTTGTCTTCAAATCTTAAAGCTTTTGATTGGCAGCAATACGTGCTACTTTATGTTTTGTTGGACATGCTGAGTCCCATGGCCATGCATAACAATCAAAGGCACTGTGAAGTGTGATCTTCATGGGCCACAGGAATGTGGGAAATCTCAGTTAGCAGTGCTTACTATTTTTGGAGGGCGATTCACATTGTAGTTCACAAATTCAGAACAGGGAGCTTTAAAGATTTTGCAATTGTAGTCTTGGAAATCACTTTTATATTACTCTGCAGTTATGACAAAGATACCATGGTTGTGGACTAGAAAATACAATTAAGAAATTGGTACTTAGGAAATTAGAGCAATATTCAAACCACTGATGTCTTTCTTGTGTCATAGAAGTAAAAAAAAAAAATGGAATTGTTCTCACAAGTTTCAGAATTAGTAGCCCTCTCATCAACCTTGCCTATGGACTCTGCTCTATCTGTTTTGGTTGTTCAGGGGAGTTTCTTCTGTCTTTCTTATTTCCCTTTTCTCTGTTGTGCAATGTGTTACTATCTTTGTCATTGTTAGCGAACCATTTAGACCCAGAAAATGACCAGATGGAATGGGATAAAAATAAAGGAGTAACAACAGCCACCAAACTGTAGCAGTATACCTCTATTCTACTACTGAGTAGAGCACAGGGAATTGAGAAGTTCTGGAGAAGCTTGCCAGGCAAGGGGCAACAAGTACTGGACTCCAACTTCCCATGATGGCACAGGACAGGATGGCCCAGGGAGGTCAGTGTCCGAAGATGGGTAAGTCCAGGCAAAAGCCTGAGACTGAATCTGTCTAGAGGGCCACTGGTTCATCTCTTGGCCATCCTCTACCATCTCTCCCATCCCACACTGTCCTATATAGACCCTCCACTGGTGCACCTGGTTAGACCACAGTTGTTCTGCGATACTGATGTCCTTGGCTCTTGGCGGGTGGGATTCAAGGTCTCAGGAGGTCAGAAGCCTTGAACATTTATCAGTGAGCTCTGTTCCTGCCATCATTTCTTGCACTGAGCTTGTTGAAAAATATATTGGGCAACCCTGACCAATAGCATTACTTTTGCAGTTTCTCAATCTCAAATGAGGAACTATGGCATTTCATATGGTAATATTAGGCTCCTATATTCAGCTGTCCCTTCAGATGTTCAGTTTGTGTTTCAACAAGTCCCCTTCAGTCCCTGTGTCAGTGGCCATATTAAAGAATTGTAGACTGGGAATTTAAACCACAGACATTTATTGTCTCAGTTCTGTAGGATGCAGCAATTTTGGGTTCTGGTGAGGTCTTCTTGGCTTGTTGATGGCTGCCTTCCTCCTACATACTCACATGGCAGAAAGAAGAGAGATTTGTGGGTGTGAGAGAAGAGTTAGCACTTCGGTAGTTCTTTTCATAGTGACAATAATATGGTGATCACATATTCTACTCACCTCCCAATGCCTCCACTTCCTAATAATTGCATAAAGGTTTCATATTTTGAATTTATGAATTTTACACAAAAGAGCCTATGATAGTCCTCAAATCATACTGCATCTTTGCCTTTTTCTTTTTTTTTTTTTTGCTACCAGGCATCAATCTCAGGTCCTTGTGTTTGTGAGGCAGGTGGCATCACAACTGAGCTAAATCCTTGGCCCTATCTTTGCCATTTTTCATGACAAGATCAACAGATTTTCTTGGCTAAAGATGTTCAGGGTCCTGGAAAAGGCTCAGCATTTCTTGTTGCACATCCTTCACCGGAATATGTCTCTCTCAGTTACTTTCTCATTGCTGGGACAAAACATCTGACACCCACAAGTTAAAGGAGGGAATATTTATTTGACTCACAGTTTGTAGAAGTTTCAGTCCATAATTGGCTGGCTCCAGGAAAAGTGGCATGGAAGAGGGGCATGGCAGAGGAGAAATATCCAAGGCAGGGCGGGCAGAAGGCAACAAGCAGAAAGCATCTGGACTTTTCTTCTACCCTAGCTACAAGTCTATTGGCTGGGGCCACCCATCCCCAGGTGGGCCTTCCCATCATTCACACCCAAAACTGTGCTAAACCAACTAGTGGACTAATCCAGTATTATGCACCTTGAGGCCCAGTATCAGACACCCTAGATGCGGCCACATCTGAAAGCCCCACCTGCATGAAGCTTTGGGAGAACATCTAGATACAAGCCGTACCCCGCTCCATTCAATGCACAGCCTCTGTGGTCTCTATTTTATGGTATCCTGTCCAGGGAGGGGGCAAAATTTATTCCACTTTAACTCCATAATTCATTAAAAAAATTAGTTTTAAAAAATAAAAAAATAAAAAAAAAATTAAAAAAATAGTTTTCTATGAGCAATTCCTTGGGGCTTTAGCCCTCAACTGCAGGCTGCTGTCAAGTTATCATCATCATCATCATCATCATCATCCTAATTATTATTATTAAGACTGGGTTTTGGTATGTTGCCCAGGCTTGCTTCACACTTGAAGGGACCTCAAGGGACCTTCAGCCTCTCAAATTGCTGCACCGTGTCACCCTACTCGGTTTGGTTATTTATTCTTAACAAATTCTCGGAGAAGAATTCTGGTGAATACAAATATAGTCAGCTCAGAATTAATGGATACATGCATTTTTGATCATGTAAATATATTTTAAGATTATTTCCTAATTGTTCTTGGGTTTATGAAATGTCTCTAGACCTAGGAAAGGAACACTTACAAAAAACAAAACAAGCAAGTATGTGCAGTGTAACAAGTGTCCACTAGAAGGAGCACAAGTCCATAGATTTCAACTGTATCACTCCAGCACCAGGTCCAAGTTCCTCCAAAACGCTGATTGGATAGGAAACCTTCAGAAATACATATTATATAAAACATACAAGAGAGAACTAAAGTAATTTATATAAAATATACTGGATATTTATATAAAATGTTTAAATAAAATGTACAAGAGAGAACTAAATCCGTTTCTTGGCCTTTTGGATAAGATCAATGGTAGAATTAAATGTCTTATGACTATTATATAGAAATATAAAATTGAATTTGTTAAAGAAAAAAGAGATGAACTGTCTATGCGAAATCTGCAAACTTTATTTCCATTCACTTGACAACACCTTAGGAGAGAAATTTTAAAAATTAATCTTTGAAGTACATAATAAAGTGGATTTTTATCCTATTAATTGAGCTGTTATACTTTAAAATGGTTATTCCTCAAATCTTTAACTTTTTTTCCTCAGTTTGACCTTTTTTCCCCCCTCAGTTCCTCCAAGCCTCTGGTATTGCCACTCCTGTCCCTCTTCCTCAACGAAAGGCAAGTGCACCTTCAACAGTAAGGACCAGGAAAAAATTGGACAGTGGGGTATTAGAAATAATATAATGGGATGGGAGTTTAGCTCAGTGATTCTACTGCCTGCCTCCCAAGCACAAGGTCCCGAGTACCAAAAAATAAAAAAAGAAGAAGAAAAAGAATAATGTAATGATTTGAGAACACCAAATATTTAGTCACACCAGGGATCCTCCTGTCTGGAGATGTAAGTTTCAGAGAGGAATATACTTTTCATACACCCTGTAATTGTCAAAGTAAGGAGGGAGAGAGCTAGAGAGAATAAGAGAGTATGAGATAACTGTGACTTTCTTTAGTTAAGAGAAGAGCTGATTGAAGGTTCAACAGCCTTAGCCTTATGCCTGTGCATGTTTCTTTATTCTTTATTTTAAATAAAAATAGAGAGAATGTTTATCTGATATACTGTCTGAAGTTTTTCTCTTCCATTTCTCACAAAATAAATTAATTTAACCCAAACAGCTGCTTTCAGGCTTCTATTGTTCTTCTCTAGCTCTCAATAAAAGTATCAGTGAGCTTGGTGGTGCTGCCTGTAATCCCAGCAGTCTAGGAGGCTGAGGCAAGAGGATTGCATGTTTGAGCCCAGCCTTGGCTACTTAGAAAATTATTGAGACCCAAATCTTAAAATAAAAATAAGTAAGTAAGTAAGTAAATAAGTAAATAAATAAATAAATAAATAAATAAAACAGACTTGGGACATAGCTTAGTGTGAATGTCCTGGGTTCTCCAAGGTTACCAAAACAAAAAGCATCAAAATGGCACCAGTTAGTTCCTTTTTATATAATTACACAAAAACAGTGTCTACCCTTTTGGAATAATGGCCACAGGTAACAAATGTGAAGGAACACTTTTTTTTAACTGAGTGCCTATGGAAGTATATATTTTGGCATAGGCAGTAATGCGTATTTCCCACTGTTGGCCAATCCCAGTAGAAGGCTTTCAAAATCATTGTGGGCAACTGGGATTAAAAAGTAATTCACGCCAAAAACCAAATCTTATGTTTGTTCATTTTTAAGGAAATTTAAATACTGAAATCTGTATGAGGAAAAGAGATAAATAAGAAAATATTTTTATTTCAGAAGATTCCTTCAAAAATGTATTTGCCACGGGTCTTATAAATCTTAAAAACTATACAATGTTTATTTTTATATACAGGTGCTGTATAAGAAGTGTTACAGCCCCTATATTCCTATTGAATTGCTACTTTCTAGTTCACTTCTAAGAACTCATAAATGTACAACATGGACATTTGATTGATTGACTAATTGATACTGAACCTCAATTATTGAGGTGCCAAAGGCCTTGAAGATGTGTATATTACCTACATCCTATGATTATTTGGAACTTTAAACACATTTTTGAAAATTGGCTTCAGTGTGTTTTTCTTGGAGAGAGATTGACTTTTTGTACAGATAGAATAGGGCAGCTAATGTACCACTCAAAGAACAATAGGTCTGGCCATCTCCATCCTCCTGTCCTCAGCCTACTATACTCATGGGTCAGCTATGCTTCCTAAAATTTCTCTACTTGAGTCATTAGAATATAGATTTTTGGAATTGAGAGAAACTTTAGCGATCATAATACAATTCTTTCATTTACCAGTTGAGAAAAACAAACAGCCTCCAAAAGCACTGAGAGTAACACAGCTCAGCTTTGGAGTGTGTGCTAGGCCACAAATTACCAGTCTTTTCTGAGAACTGCGCCCTCTTCACAGAGTTGCCCCTCAAACACAGATCAGCGAGCTTGCACTTGTCACCTAAGTGTGATCAGTTGCTTCTCTTTCAGAAGGTGGAGTTAGTATTCATACATGCCAGAGGATGGAATTGCCACGTGCAAGCCATGTGGCAGCTATTTTCTGCCATGGAGACAAAAGAACAACTGGATGGAGATGAAAAAAGCAGGCTCCAGAGAGAAGCTGAGGTGAGGTGGGAGCCCCTTTGAGTTTCGGACTTCTGCTTTGCTGTCAGCTTCAGGCCTTGCCTGCCCTTAGTGCCAAGCATGTTTGTATTGATGGTGACACCAGTGTCTTGTAAGCTTTGTAAGGTGATTGTTACTGTCTTGATTTATAAATGTCCACTCTAGATAACATGCCCACAGCAGATGAAGCCCTTGACCTAGGCCACCAGGTCTGATGTAGAAGAGGCAGGTTTGGCCAAGAATTCCTTGTCAGTATCTCTACTCTGCAAGTCACTGCATTCTCATCACACATCCTCAGTGGCACCAGGGGACCACGGGTTAGAGAGGAGGTGAGAGCAGGGAGTAGCGTAGGTGTGGGAGTGCAGTGCCCCTCAAGAAATCTAGGGGAATTCAGGACTATAGACATGAGAAAAAGTCTTTTTCTGTGAAAAGGAGTTATTTGATGCATCATTTAAAAACACTATTTGTAATATTTTAAAATATATATAAAATACATGGTAATGGCCAAAATTATTCAATTGGAATAGGACTGAATGAAGTAAAAATAAAAATTTCCCTCAAAGTTACTTCCCAAAGTATCTACTGGGTGTTCTAAGAGAGTCGCAGGTGCCCACAGTCTGCTGTCCCTCAGCCTGGGGGAGTCAAGTTCCTGAGTTGTAGCCTCTGCACTAAACTTTTCTAAGCGCACCTGGTGTGAACAGAGTTTGATGCAGGCCCAAGAATGATGCAGAGGGGCAGGAGGGGCAAGCATGGCCGAGACCTGCTTCTGTGGAGCAGCTAGCAACTCTGAGGTGGATTCGGGCCCATGGAATTCCTAGAGGCCCAGCACCTGATGTGCGACATCTTGGGCAGCCATGGGGCAGGAAGGGGGCAAGGTTGTTGGTGTTTTCATTGCCTCAGTTTTTCTTCATGTGTATTAGTGTCCTAGGGCTGCTGAGACAGTCATTCCAATGGAGTGCTTTAAACAAGTAGAAATTTATTTTTCCATGGTTTTGGAGGCTAAAAGTTCCAAGCCGAGGTGGCCATGATCTTCTGAGGCATCTCTGATAGTGACAATTCCATGGCTCCAGTTCCAGTGGCTGGCAGCAGCCTTGGTTTGCGAAAGCATCATTTAACCTCTGCTTCTGTATTCGTGTCTCCTTCTCTGTCTCCCTTTGTCTCCTATCTCTTTTATGGACACGGTCATTGCATTTAGGGATCATCCTAATCCAGATGATCTTATTTTTAAACCTTACTTTAGTTATACCTGCAAAGAATCTTATTCCAAATATAGTCATGCTCTGAGGTTCAGAGTAGACATGATTTTTTTTTTTTTTTTGCAGGGGGATCCCAATTCAAACTGTACACCATGTATATGAAAACTTTTATCTAGTTAGGGCTGATGTACCATTTTGGGGAAATCAATGTTACTTTGAGGATGATTGATAGAGCAGAGTACATGAATTTTTTGCAAATTTAGAGATTGTGAATCACTGAGTATGGAAGTGTTTGATTATGTTGAAAATCCCATTCATATCATGAAAGATATTTTTACGTGTATCAAGGAAAAGGAAAGATATATAACAAAAATTCTTTCACCTATGTAACATTTCTTTGTATTGGTATGAAGTACTTCCAATTTTTAAAATTATATATTAGTACAAATAAAGTTTTTACCTAGTGGTGGCCATCAAGAGTTGGATCATACCTCATTTTTAGAGAGTCTCAATCTAGAGTGACATGTGCTATTTTAAGCAAAAAACCATATAGTAAAATTGTATTGGTGATAGCAAACTTAGAAATACATTAAGTACTTGAAAGCAATTTTTATAAATTTAAAGCTACTATTTAATGTTTCCAAACACTATATAGTATTATTGTGACTTTGTAATATAAGAAAATACCACGATTTTCTTTTATACAATGCTCCATGTAGACATCCCTAATGAGGGGCTGGGGATTTAGCTCAGTGGTTCTGCTGGCTGCTTCGCAAGTGCAAGGGCCTGAGTTCGATCCCCAGTACCAAAAAAAAAGAACAAAAAAAGTGACCTAGACATCCCTAATGCTCTCCAACCTATCCTAGTGTGTAAGACAATCATTTTGCTAAGTGAATCACAGCCTTAAAAAAATGTAACACTGCCTTAGAGACTTGCCATGCATAAACAGATATATTTGTTTATGTGTATGTATTTCTAAAATTAAGTGATATAAACATGTATTAATATTTTATATTTATTGTAAATTGAAATTTTTTATTAGTACATGTTTTCATATAACCATGGCATTTATCATAGGGAGTAAGTACACGTGCATAACACATCCTAAGGTATCATTTTGTCCCCTACCTCTCCTATCCCTCCTTGCTCCTTCCTACTCTTGGTACCCTTCTCATTTACAAAAACTTTATTTCTGTTTTTGTTTTACTTCAGTTCTTTTTTTTTTCATCTCCTTTCTCTTCCCTCCCTCCCTCCATATCTTGTTTTCCTTCTCATTTGAAAAATATTTCCCTACTTTCTATTATCTATTATTATGCTCTTTATTTATAGTTTGGGCTTCTCGTATAAGAGAAACTATGACATATTTAAGTTTGTATGTCTGTAAATATTATTATAATTATATGCTTTTATACTTCATCAAATGATACTACAAATATAAATTGGAAACTAGCTCCTATTCTAAAACATAAAGTTTATATTTTCTTATGTTTATGTGTAGAATTACATCATTAAAAAAATGGCTGCACAGAAGGCTGTACAGTATGGCCATATAGATAGATGTCTTACAATTTATCAGTATCATACTAATAACAATTGGCTTGTGTGTTGGTTTTCCATCACTGTGACGAGATATCTGAGAATAATAACTTGTAGAAGGAAAGATTTATTTTGGCTCCTGCTTTTGGACATTTTGGCTCTGTTGTTCTGGGCTCATGGTGAAGCAGAATCATCATGGTGGATGGGTGTGGTAGAGCAGGGCTGCTCCCTTCAAAGCAGCCAGAAAGCAGTGAGAATGATCAAGACAGGAAGGGGCCAAGGACTGCATGCAGTCCTCAAGATCACACCACCCTCAACTAGGGATGGTGTTTCCCCACCCCCCTCGTAATGTCATCAAACTGTGATGCCAGAACCTTCACCATCCAAAAAAGCCATGCCTTCAACACAATGAGGTTTGTGAGGGACATATTAGATAACAATCATAACAGCTTGTTGCCAGATTTGTTTGTTTTACTATTACCAATACTGAGGCAATTAATATTTATTAAAAAATGTGTAGAACAGATTTCAGAAGCAGAAATGTGGAGTCAAAGGCTGTGTGATTTAACTTTTTGATATACACTTTCAAAGGACTGGGAAATGATTAGCATCCATTTTTTTCTCATAGTTTGTCAGGGTGCCTGTTTTCCCATTCCATTTCTGGCAGTCTTCTAAATTTTGAGTACAAGAGCTGAAAAATGCTACCTTCTTGTATTCTTTGATCATGGATGAAAAAATAGGAGGGAGAGGAGGAGAAACATAGACTGCTCAAACTAAATAATTCAATCAACAGTCAGCTGTAGAAGCAAACATGAGAACTTAATAAAAATTCAGCTCTTAATTATTTTTAGACAAAATCAGTCTGTAAAAGGAAAGTGGGAAAGCTATTAATATGAAAAAGTTTCTATAGAAAAAAACTATTATTTTCACTTTAAGAGTGTTTTTCACCATTATTGAAGTAGACCCTGACTCCAAGTTGCTTCTTGGCACCTTGGAGGGGAGTATTGAAGAAGAAAGGATCCTGGCACTGAGAACCAGGGAAGTCAGACTAGAGTCCTACATATAGATAGTCTGAAATAATATTCATGTATATAATCAGTGCTATGATTAGATCAAGTTACAGAAACTTAACACTTTTGTGTCTATTTTTTATGCGCATAAAGCAAAGACTCAGGACCTCAGCAACTTAAAAAAATTGTACGAGTGGAGGAATGTCTAAAGTCGATAAACACTGCTCCTGATTTTCAAAATCTAATCCTGCAGTGGTCTAATCTTCCAGTAGGTGGTGATATCGTAACACCAAAAATTGTAATTTGGACAGGATTTTTCTCTCAGAAATCACTTTAGAAATATGTTTTACCACAGTAATAAAAATCTAATCTTACTAAAGAAGAATGCACCTATAACTTTTTTACATTTTATGTATTCATTTGAGATATCAATTGATTGCTAATTTTTCTACAGAAATTGAATCCCAAATTCAATGAATAACCTCATGACTAATAACCACATTACATGATTTACAGTTTGTCATAATTCTTGGATACTTTTATAAATAGTTTTAATTAGATGATTATTTAATTAGAAGAGGAAGAATTCAACATACATTGAACTTACCTCCCTGAACCTTTTATTTTTTTAAAGGTGCTGGGAGCAAACCCATGGCCTTGTGCTAAGCAAGCTCTCTACCACTGAGTTATGCCTTTAACCCTATTTTACTGAAACTTTTAAGAATATCATAAAAAAAGATAATTGAAGAAGAGCCTTAAGTAAGGTCTTCCACTATCTTTTTAGAAAATAAACTTTTGCTGATTATATAATTACACAGAAAATCAAGCAGAGTGAAACAAAAGTTAGAATTTCACATATATAATGAAATTTTAGTAATAAAAATGAAGACAGTAAAATTGACAGATTTATTATAGTAAAAGTGCAAATTCTATTTAAGTTAATTAAACACAGAAAAATATAAATATTTTTTAAGAGCTCCTATGGATCATTTTGTACAACTTGACAAGTGAATACTAAAAATCTCTGGAAAAGCCAGCAAGCAAGCACCCAAAATAATTTTTGTATAATGATAATAATTAACATACTCTATAAAACTTCCAAATACTTTGTGAAACTTTAGCTAAAATCAGATGGTAGCTGGAGAGCAATATTGAAGGTGATCATAGAAATAAAAACAACTTTAGGATCAAATTATTATGATAAAGATGTTTCATTCCCCAAATATAACACGTTTATTGATGCTTCTATCATATAAGTGTATAAATGTTAATATAAGCACTTTTGTAAAAATTTATCTTGATGAATGCCATTAATACATAGCCAAACACTTGTTGTTAATATGCAGGCTAGAAGCCTGAGGAAGAGTTATTTTGTACTGTACTACTTAGAAAAAAATTCTACTTTATTTTAAAGACAGAAAGATTTAGCATAGGAATGAGAAATCACTTGCAGAAAGAACTGTTACACATTGCTTCCTTGGTAAGACATGTAATCTCTCTGTAAATGTTTTAAATAGGATAGGCAATAATATGAGTTGATTTAGGTGGTATTGTCTGAATGAAGGATGGGAGATGAGCTTGAAAATTTTGTGTTTTTGAAAAAGAAGAAATGAATAAACCTTAGCTATCAAAACTCTCGCTATCTGAACACAGGAGCCTAAGAGACTTGTATAATTGGTATCAAAACTTTTGTAATTCAAGCTCAAGAAGAGAATTGGTTGAGATAATAAGAGGTATTTATATATTATGATGGATTTATGCAAAACTGAAAGGAGACATGAAAACCAAAATCTCCTTTAACCGAGTGCAGAGTGGTTTGTATGCTCCAGAGCATTCTTTGCCCATGTAACTGGGTGTACGCAATTGGGTGTAATCTCAGGAGTCTGCCCAACAGAAGCTGCCCGTGTGACCCCCACCACACACATATATCTCTTTCCACTCCCAGCTCCATGCAGAGGAACTGACTGGGGCCTGCAGGAACTTAGAGATGGGAGGGCCACAGATGGAAGGAGGCGGGGTCCCTAGACCACTGTCTACTGCGAATATTTGTATTCAACTTTACATGAGTGAAAAATAGGCTTTTACATAAGATCTTGTGATTTGTTTTATAGCCACTAGTTTTACTTACTATAACTAATACTTATTCCTGGATTTCTTTTCCCCCTGATACTGAGGATCAAACTCAGGACCTTGCACTTGCCAGGCAGGTGTGGTGACACTAAACTACATCCCCAGCTCTGGATTTTTATTTCTATTTGCCAAAATAAATGTCTTCTTAGTTTAAATTAGTGGATGAATGATTGTTGATGTGTTGCTTTCTTCTCTTGGCCTTTATTTCTATCACTTTGTTTTTGCATTAGGGAATGTTGACATGCTAATAATTTTTAACTGTATTAGTAGTTTATACTGTGTGAAGTATTGCCTTGTTTTACTTATGAGACAAAAGACAAGGGCCCAGTACTCCTCAAAAAGTACTTTAAACATTTTTCTTTTTTCTATGGGTGTCCCAAATGCATTACAGTTGGCCGGGACTGCATCAGCTGACCCATGGCTGCTCTTTGAGACATTCACTTTGGCTGCAACAAACTTTCCCAGATGACTCCACCCATTTACAGCCCTCTTTAATTAGGACCACAAAAAACCCTCCCTACCCATGGCCAAAAGAATCCTGATACTGTGTATGCATGGACCCACTCTTTTTAAAGAAACCTCCCCATGCCCTCTATATACTGTTCTTTCTTATGCTGCAATGTAAGTCCTAATAAGGTCCATTTTTAAATGCCGTATATTTGCCTACTTGTGATTTCTCTCTCAAATAGAGCAGGCTGAGCTGTATGCTAAGAGATGGTAACAACAAATGCTGCTTGTCCTGGAAGTAGCTAGCAGCTAGAGTTGGAGATAGTGTAGGTAGAGAGGAAAGAACTGCTGGCTGCTGCCATCTCCAGTCACTGGAAAATTGGTAGCTGCTGGATCCCAGCTGCCCAGAGAATACAGAGGGCTGCTGACACAGAAAGCTGATAGTCTCTAGCATTCAAAGCTCAGGCCTGTTAACACTAAAAAGGTCTAAATTTTACCTATGTGTAATTTCTACTTGAATTGAGCAAAAGAATCCTCAGCCAATTGTGACCCTCATTCTCAACTGCTTCTAACCAGTTCTCCAATTTTCCATCATAACAAATTATGATATTTATGATATCATATTATATCTATTATTATTATATCATATTATATATTATATCAATTATGTGGGAGCTTTACTCTAAATGGAGTTATCTGGTCAACTAAATGAAAGGTTGCAAAAATTAAATATAGTCAGTGGCCATTATATACTAAATGGATTCCTAAAAATCACTGAATTATACAAAGTTGTATAAAATAATACATGAAAGAAAAAATGATAGATTAGACTTTATTAAAATTAAAAACTTGTTCTACAAAAACACTGTTTAGTGAATGAGAAGACAAGATTTTTTGATAAAAATCTTTGCAAAACATATCCAATAAAGGACTGGTACTGAATTATACAAAGAACTCTTGAAACTCAAATCTCTCCCAAAGGCTCCTGTGTTCAGAAGTGGGAGGTGACTGGGTCCAACTTATGAAGGGAGAGTGGATCATAAAAGTTCTAACTTCGTCCGTGGATTAATTCACTGATTAATTCATTATTCGATGGAATTATTAGGAGATGACACAAACTTAGAAGATGAGGCCTTTTTGAAAACAGTGGGGTCATTGGAACAGGATCCTTGGGTGCTCTATTTTTTTTCCAGTTTCTTCCTCTCAGAATTTTTCTTTCTCTCTATACTGGCTACCCTGAAGTGAACAGCTTTCCTCTGCTGTGTTTCCACCTTACCACAGGCCTAAAAGCCAGCTGACCACAACCAAAATCTCTGCCTCTGTGAGCCAAAATAAACTTTTCCTGCTTCACACTGTTTTCTCAGATATTTGTTACAGCAACACAAAGCTCATCAATGTACTCACTGATAAGAAAACAAATGATCCACTTAAAAATGGCAAAAGATCTTAAGAGTCACCTCACTAAAGAAGAAAAACAGTTTGTGCTTCAGGGGAGCAGCACAATGGGCTCCCTTACCCCAGACGACCAAGGTGGTGCACACCGACCCTCACCATCCATGTTGGCCTGCAGTCACCAGAGCTGGTTTGCCTGTAATGAGATTTCATTCTCTACATTTCAAGGACATCAATTCTGAGCTGTTGTGAATAAATTTGGATGATACTGTATATTTTCAACTAATGGCACATTAGCTGTGTCTTGAATAAGGATGGTTGCACCGGACAACTTCAGAACATTACTCACAATGTCATCAAGCAGGAGTCAGAATCCCCATGGACTGAAGCAGATAGGTCTTGACCAGATCTGGGATGACCTCCGAGCTGGAATCCAGGAAATCTATACCAGACAAAGTAGAGTCAAGTTCCAGTACATGGAACTCTACACTCATGTTTATAACTTCTGTGTTAGTGTACACCAGTCGAACCAAGCCCAAGGAGCTGAAGTTCCTCCTCCTAAGTAAAAAAAAAGGGGCAGAGGCCTGGAGGAGCCCAGTTTGTTGGCGTGGAATTGTACAAATGACGTAAGGAATTTTTGAAGAAATACTTGACAAATCTTTAAGGATGGAGAAGATTTGATGGATGAGAGTATACTGAAGTTCTACACTCAGCATTAGGAAGATAACTGATTTTCAAGCAAAGTGCTTAATGCAATTTATGCCTGCCCCTATAATAGACATTGGGTTTGCCATGAATGTGATGAAGGACAAAAAGGAGTATATGAAATGTATTTGCTTGTATTAGTAACTTGGATAGATCATTCAGCCATTGGATAAACAGACAACAAATGCCATTTTAAAACTGATTAAAAAGGAAAAAAATGGTGATACCATCAATACAAGACTGATTAGTGGAGTTGTACAGTCTTATGTGGAGTTGGGGCTAAATGAAGGTGATGCATTTGCAAAAGGCGCTACGTTAACAGTGTATAAAGAATCCTGTGAATCACAATTTTTGGCTGACATGGAGAGATTTTATACCAGAGAGTGAACTGAATTCTTGCATCAGAACCCAGTTACTGAATATATGAAAAAGGCAGTGGCTCATCTGCTGGAGGAGCAGAGGACAGTCCAGGTCTGTCTTCATGAGGGCACATGGGATGAGCTGGCCTGTAAGTGTGAGCAGGTCCTCATCAAGAAGAACCTGGAAATCTTCCACACAGAGTTCCAGAACTTACTGGATGCTGACAAGAATGAAGATTGGGGTGTATGTATAATCTTGTATCTTGAATCCAGGATGGCCTGGGAAAATTGAAAATGCTGCTGGAGATGTGCATTCATAATCAGGGTTTTGCAGCAATCAAGAAGTGTGGAGAAGGTGTTCTGAACGACCCCAAAATATGCATACAGACAATTCTGCAATGTTCATAAAAATACAACAGTCTGGTAATGTCAGCCTTCAACCATGACGCCAGCTTTGTGGCTGTGCTGGATAAAGCTGTGGTCTCTTCATCAACAATGCAGTTGCCAAAATGGCTCAGTCATCCAGAAAATCTCTCAAGTTGATGGCTTAGTACTCCGATTCCTTTTTGAAGAAAAGTTCCAAGAACCCAGAAGAGACAGAGCTGGAAAACACACTCAATGAAGTGATAATTGTCTTCAAGTACATCGAGGACAAAGACAGGTTCCAGAAGTTCTACCCAAAGATGCTGAAGAAGAGGCTGGTGCATCACAACAGTGCTAGTGATGTTGCTGAGGCCAGCGTGATCTCCAAGCTGAAGCACACCTGTGGTTTTGAGTATACCTCTAAACTTCAGAGGTTGTTTCAAGACATCAGCATAATCAAAGACTTGAACGAGCAGTTAAATAAGCACCTTATGAATTCAAAACCCCTGGATTTTCATATCCAGGTCATGAACTCCAGGTCATGGCCCTTCCAGCAGTTGTGCATGTTCACCTTGCCCTCTGAGTTGGAACGTAGTTATCAGTGATTCACAGCTTTGTATGCCAGTCTCGTCGTCACAGTGGCAGGAAATTGACCCGGTTATATGAGCTGTCCAAGGGAGACCTGGTAACTAACTGCTTCAAAAAAAAAAAAAATCACATCTTGCAATTGTCCACATTCCAGATGGCCATCCTGCTCCGTACAACTCAGAGGATGCCTGCACCATGCAGCAGTTGACGGACAAATTTTGATGAGGCAGAATTGAAGCCAGGCACTTTAATAAGATTATATCTTGGTTATAAAAATAAGAAGTTAGCATTAACATCAACGTGCCAATGAAAACCAAGCAGAAACAGGAGCAGGAAACCAAGCACAAAAACATTTTTGGAGGACCACAAATTCCTGATCCAGGTGGCCATTGTGTGCATCACAAAGATGTGTAAGGTCCTGAAGCAGCAGCAGCTCCTCAGCAGGTCGTCACCCAGTTGTCCTTCATGTTCAAGCCCCAGGGTCTGGTGATCAAGAAATGCATCAATATTCATCAAGAAGGAGTATCTGGAACAAGTGGATGGAGAGAAGGACATCTACAGCTACTTGGCCAAACCCCTGTGGAGGGGCTGAGCATGACCCAGAAGGTTGGCTGGTGGGAAAGCAGGACAGCTCATCATGCAGGCACCTGCCACCATGTGGACCTCCTTTTTTAACCCGGACACCAGGAGCCCAACCCTGGCTTTGGCCTCCCAGCAGAACTGCTTAGGACTGATACATTTCAAGTCTGTACATACCGACACCTTCACCATTTAACCTAATTTAAGAACAGAGAGGCTGACCCTTCGGGCGAGGGCTGCATGCTACTGCATCTAAATCAATACATTGGCCACCTGTTTGAAGCTGTTGTAGGGCAGCACCTGCAATGTCAGCAGCATTTTGAGAGGAAGTCTGAATGGACCACATGTAATCTGCTGTGGAAACCATTTGTATAGTGTGTTTCTTTCTTTTTCTTTTTTTTTTTTTGGTTTTTTGAGACAGGGTCTCAATATGTAGTTGAGACTGACCTGGAACTCACTATGTAGCCCAGGCTGTTCTCAAACTCACAGTGATCCTTCTGCCTTAGCCTCCTGAGTGATGGGATTACAGGCGTGCGCCACCATGTCCGGCATGTGTTTCAGTTTTTAATGTGTGAAAATAAAGAAAATTAAAGGATTTCTGTACAAGTTGAAAAAAAAAAAGAAGAGAAACAGATGGTAAATACTCATATGAAAAGAAGCTCACCATCACCACTAAATTGCTATTAGAATGGCCAGAATACAGAACAGTGACAACACTAAATGCTGCTGAGGATTTGGAGTAACAAAACTCTCAGTCACTGCTGGTGGAAATGCAAATGGTTCAGCTAATTTGGAAGATAGTTCGGCTGTTTTTTTTTCTTTTAGTAGCAAAGTTAAACATACTCTTTAATGTGTGAACCAGGAATCAGTTCATTTTCTTTACCCAAAGAAGTTGAAAATTGATGTTCACTCAAGAAACTGCACATGTAGCTTTAAGCATAATTGCACCAACTTGGAGGAAATGAAAATGTCCGTAATGGATAGACTGTGGTACATCTATACATTGGAATATGATTCAGCACTTAAAAACAAAGGCACTATCAAATCATGAAAAAACATAGAGGACCCTTACTGCAGAGTGCTAAGTGGAAGAAGTTAATCTGAAAAGTATCCATAGTATATGATTCTAACTGTGACATTATAGAAAAGATAACATCATGGAGATAAAAAAGATGAATTGTTGCAGGAGCTTTGGGAAAGGATAGCTGCACAAAGGATTTTTAGTACAGTGAAAGATTTCTGTATGATACTGTAATGATGGGTACATGTCCTTATATATTTTGCAAAGTCCATAAAATATAAAACACAAGAGAGAAGCCTAATGTCAACTAAGGACTTCAGCTAATGATGTGTCAATATTGGCCTATCAAATGTGTCAGATATACCACACAAACACAGGATGTTAATTAGTAATAGAGGAAACTATATGGGAACTCTGTGCTTTCTGTTCAGTTTTTACAGACCTGAAAATACTCTAAAAATAAAATCAATTAATTAAAAAAGAAACAACAAACCAATAAGAAACAAATGTACACTACAGGGTAAAAAATGAGATTAGGGATATGACATTCACTGACATTCATCAGTAAAGCACTGATTTCGCTCACAATGATTAGAAAGGCAATAATATTTTAAAAAATAGTTACAAGCAATTTTTTTTTTTTTTTTTTTTTTTGCTGGTACTGGGGATTGAACTCTGGTCCTTGAGCTTGTGAGGCAGGTGGTGGAGCCACTGAGCTAAATCCCCAGCCCACAAGCAAAATTTTTTTAAAAAATCAGAAGTACCAGTGTGGATGTGACACAGAAGAAACAAGTATACTTCTTTCCGTTGCTATTCTTGATGAGACATATGCTGTCCATGTGGGATGAGTATGGATGTATCCATTCATGTGACAATATGAGGCTGGTAGGCATTTGAGGGGACTGTGTACCCTTAGTATATTCCTTCCAGTTGATTCAGCAGGGGGAAATGTTTTTAGTGTTTCTTGTAGACAGAAAAAAAGAAGGGAAATCCAAGTCATGCTTAGATTTTTCTGAAATAAATATGTTAATTAATTGTGCTAGAACAAATTCAATTTTCAGAACAAACATGATCACAAAACTAGTATAGTATTAAAAGGCTTATGAAAAACAACTTTGTCCTGCTTTGCCAATTCTACTCCACAACCCTTCCTCTGGAACAGCAATTTTCTCTCTTTTTGTCTATTTCCTCAAGTAATTGGGTCCATATTATTTTTAAAAATGCTCTGCTTGGTGTTTCTTTAAATATAAATTTGAAGATTTAACCACTGGCATCTCTTGGCTTTTGTGCCTTTCTCACACCCATGTCCACGTTCTCCCCTCATCAGATTAGTAGACATTCTTTATTACATGGCTTTCTAAATATGTTTATTGCCAAGTCATATCCTTCCCTGCACAATTTTTATCTTGAACTTTGGATCTTATTATCTGTATTTTTTATGACTGGAATTGTAATATAGACATTTAGGATAACTGATATATGAATCTTTCCTATATCCAGTGAAATATGGGCATTGGTATCACGTATGAATTTTTATATGTTCAGAATAGAAAACTTTCATTAGCCATGTTGTCAATTGTGGAATTTTATTATATTCTTTTTAAAACATCTCTTTTTGTGATTTTACAAATGTATTTTGATGATGTGTGATTTTTACTGTGTTTTTTACACTAACTCATTTAGAATTCATGATGTTTTCTGATATGACAAATTAATCTGTCATATCGTATCTCTCTAATATCTTTATGTACTTCATTGTCCATAATTTTTTGCATATTGGCCTTGCTTTATTTGTTCTTCTTTAAAATTATGTGTAGTGAGTTAGCTTATCATCTATTCTCTCAAGTACTTCATTCTTGTACAAATTGTTGACTTTATAATGTGTATACTGGGATTTTTCTTTGTCCAGTTGAACTTGAATTTCCTTGAATATTGTCTTAGCTACTTTTGTCCTTGCTGAGACAAAATATCCAACACCTACAAGTTAAAGGAGGAAAGGTGTATTTCAGCTCATGGTTTGTGGAGGTTTCAATCCATAGTCAGCTGACTCTAGAGCAGGGCAGCATGGCAGAGGAGCATCACAGAGGAGGAACAGCTCGTGTGTGGCAGGCAAAAAACATCAAAGCAGCAAGCAACAGCAGCAAGTCTGCCTCCCCTCTCTCCATTTAGAGTCCATCCAAGTTGTAAGCCTGTTGATTGGTGCCACCCACACCTAGGGTGGGCTTCCATTATTCACACCCAGAACTACGATAAACCCATTTATTTACCACATATCCTTAATCCCAGTATCACGCACCCTAGATCCAGCCACCTTCAGAAAGCCTCATCTATGAGCTGTTGAGGCTTTGGAGGGACACATAGATACAAGCCATAACAAATACCATTTAGCTATTTTCTGGCTCTTTCATTTCCTCAGGTATCTGTGCTGTTTGGTGGTTGGATTACTCTGTTCTCTCTTCCAGTGACATCATATCTCTCATCATTTACAGCTAAAAGTTGACTTTGTTGTTCCAGTTTGTCTTAGGCACAGTTCTACTAATGAGAATATTTTCACATATATCCTTCACTTTGAGGAGCAAACTTTTTCATGGAATTTTGAATGGAGGGTTTAAAAAAATACTCATGAATGTAGAGCATATTCACATTTAATTGTTATATTTATTGTTGGATTAAGCTCCAAATGTTGGTTATTATTTCTATTTCTATCGAGATGGATAATATTACACTTTATACAAGTAAAATTTTAGTTGGTGCTTGCCAAAGAAGCAGGAAATGAAATCATATGAATTGAGTAGCTTATTAATTGATTTTAAGTGATCATACATAGTTAAGGAATTTGCCCAGAAGAAATTCTAGAATACAAAGCATTTTCTTATGAATGTCAAAGATCAGGGTTACTTATATCTACCTCTTCCTGGCACATTTACCATTTATGATCTACCTGACCCAAAATTAACCTCTGATGCACAGATTTGATTGTGTCTGGCTCTTCTTAATCATTTATATTCTGCCTTGTAGGGCTGTCATCTTTCTACAAGTTGGTCTTTTTGGCCCAAGAGATAAAGGTGGTCCCTAGTTCCTTCTCTCCTCTGCTTGTGGTATCTAGTCTAATTCATCACTTAGAATAAGCATTCAGATAATAGTGATTGAAACTTTGTTAATAACTTTCAATCCCAGGAGTTCCCTAGTATAAAATTTTACCAATAAGTTGCAATTTCTTTTGTTATGTATATACACAGAAACACACATATAGCTTTTTTTGCTTTCTTGTGAGGTATCTTTGCAGGACACTTTTTTTTTAACTTCCTGTTTTGCCAGAATATATGTAATGCAATATTTCTAATTACTACCTAAAAGGAAGCCTCAGAAGGTCATGAACAGTATGTGTCTGCTTCACAGCTTTCTTGCTATTTTCTATTTTGTAGGATTTTACTTTTCATGGATATTTTTCTTCTCATAGCAAGACACAGAGGAAGTTTAAAAATAAATCTATAAATGTAACTCTCAGAAAATGTTTTCCTGTACAGGATTACTGATTGGAAGTATGCGGCTCTACTGACTTCAAGAATACCCTGATTAGATGTCTTTATTTCCTCTGTGGCTTTAACAGCCATATATTAATCTGAATTTGAAACCACTAGTTCCAACCAATGGTTTTAAGTTGTTAGAAACTGCTAACCGCTAGCTTAGTAACAAGTTACATTCGTCATTTGTTTTTGTAGGTTGCAGAATACAGATGAAACTTCAGAAACAAAGATGAATTTTACTCATGTTGCACTGACTGACAGAAATTGCTCAACTCAGCAATATCAGGAAGAATATCCAGTAGTAAAGATTATACATCAGGGATGTGATTAAATGCATAATTTCACGACAGAGGAAAAAAACATCACAGGGTCAGACCATAGCCCCATGGCATTCAAAAGAGTTGTTTCTAGGGAGTTTCTGTCCTTTGTATGAAGATCTGCTGGCTTTAAACAATATATGTTTAATCATTCGGCAAGGTTTTGATATTCTAAAGAAAGACTTCATCACAACACCACAAAGAAATAGTTTTCTAAGACCACTTTTGTAGGCAATTTTGCAATTTTCTCGAAATTGACAATGTATGCATAGTATGATGTGTTAATTTTTCATGGATTAAATCATTACGAATTGTATTGACACTTTTGAGGTCTATGCCATTAAAATAGCTGTTCCATTTAGGAATACCGCTGTGAAGTGCTTCATATGTTCCAAATGAAAGAGGATTGTTTATTGTTTAGTAATTTATTCTTTTGATAGTGATCAGAAAAGAGAAAGAGCTGCCACCCTCCTTGCTTGAGAAGCCTCTGGTTGTACTGAGTGGCTTGTTGGTTCTCTGGGCTGGGATGTTGCCAACTTAGTGGGTAGACTGTGTAAAGCCTGAAATGGGAGCACTAGAACTGCTTTATTGGGAAGTGTAATGATTCAACTTTCCTAATTCTCTGCTTCCTCTCCATTCTCAAATTATGGGCCAATTCCTTCAGGCTCTCTCTGGCCAAGCTCTCACACAGAAGAGGCAAACATACTGGAATTCATTGAAATGGAGTTGTTTTGTACATGTGTAAAATTTGCGTCCATTTACTCAGTCACTTCCATGACTGGCTAGTGAAATAGTAGAGATCAAAAGTAGAATACTGTGTAGCTGAATTTTGATACTTAGGCAAACTCTCATTTTCTGTGTGGATAATCTGGGCTACTTAATTTTGGTTAGTATCATACATGATGTTTAGAGAAAAATGCTTTCTTGTGGGTAAAAAGACACAAAGAGAAACTGTAGCCACCGAAAGTACTTCAACTTTTTATATAGTGAGATTTGCCTTTAATATCTGGCATTAATACAATTAAACATGGTACACAAGTAGTAGTGAAAGGAGTTGGTTCAAAATAGAACTCTTGAGTTGAGTGCCTGGTAAGAAGGAGCAGCACTATGCATAGTATGTCATATAAAGATCAGTTAAACAGGGCTCCTCTCCTGAGGAGCTCAGAGTCCAGAGTAGGTGACACATGTAATCAGAACACTATCTCCTACATGAGTATATAATCCTTGAAATTCACAATTAAATCTCACCTTTTAGACACACTTCTCTCTATATTTTTCTAATATTTTATAAATGTTTTTTTTAAATTGAAAATTGAATGTGTAAATATTTGGCCACTTTAAGACAAATGAGCAACCAATTGAAGATGAGGTTTTCTATAATTTATATGTGCATATATATAAAACTATATTATAGAAAAATATTAGTGTGTTGATAATTTTACTTGGTCTTATCTTGCATCATCTCTCTTATTTTCTCCATTTCCATCTAGAAATTCCATGTGTTATTCTAGTAATTGCATTCCAGATTACTGACTTCTCAAGGTATGTACTACACTGCAGCTTGAACCATATGCTTAGGATTTGATATAGGAAATTAGTGCAAAAAAGTGATTTGGGCAAAAAATAGTTAATGCAATAATTCTGGTTTAAAAGACTAATAATTTGTAATCCAAGGGCATCTGTAAACTAGATCATTTTAATTTGGTACATTGTCTTACTCTAGACCCTAAAAATGAGTCCGTTTGCTTTTGTTCCCATTGTGTAACTCATGAGAACAGGACAAGTTATTAAAAAGTTAGTAAGACTATCTAGTCTCACAGATTTAAATAAACATTGAAACAATGTAGTTTGTGGATGAGTGGAATAAAAGTAGTCAAACAAATAGGAAGTATCTATGGGCCCAAATCAACTTTTCAATATTACAGCTTGGCACAAATTTGAAATTTTGGCCAATAGTGAAATAGGTAAGCACTTGGGAGTCTATTTTTTTAAATTGCTTATCATCTAGCTTGGTGGTTCCCAAAATTTTTGACTATGAAGACACTCACTCTAGTTAGTGGAATTGCTTCTTCTTTAGTCTATAAATAACGACTTGGAAAAGTTATTTCTAGGACTGAGAATTTCATGCACTAGTTTTATGGCTCACTCATATAGATTATGTATTGTAGTGTAGAATAAGAATGGGGGCCAGAGGATCTGTGCATATTCCCATCCTACTTTCTTTTGCTTTTAATTTTTAATTGGATTTCTCCCCCAAAATACATGGAGGATAAATATGATTCAGGGTGAGGTAGTTTAGGTTATGTGAACTACAGAGATATTTTCTGGGAAGGAAACAGGAGAGTTCATTATTGAGTACAAGATAAAACATCTTAAGGCCTGGACCAAGCACCCTTGTCTTAAAATTCATCAATTATTAAATATTTTCTGTAAGATTAGCCATAAATATGACAAGGGAGTAAGGGATTTCTATTTTAATAGATCATAAGTACAATGCATAGTAATTTATCCCACTAGCTCTTTGATTGTTTCCTTTGGGTCTCTTTGGAAGTGTACTTTTTTTTAGAGTAAGAAGGGTTTATTGAGAGATAGCTCCTGAGAGACAGGAGGAATTCTGAGTGGGTTTTGCCATGGCCCTATGTCAGGGAAAATTGATACAGCAAAGTCACAATATGGGTACAACATGGTTCAAACTACCATCAACCTATAATATTACAAGTATTACCACTTAGCTAATATTGATCCAATAAGGAAGTGAGGCACATAGCAAGGGCGTGTGGCTAACATCATTAACCTTGGTTAATATATGACTTTTTAAACAGGAACATTTTGGGAAAGGAATGGTCCAGATGTTCCGGTCACCCACCTGGGTGTCTTATGCATATCTGGACTTAATGGACTGAGAGGTAGTAACTATAGTTTAATCTCATTTCTGTTTATTCCTGAGGGAGGTATGCATCTGTCTATTGTGAGTTTAACTTGAGGCTTTGCCTTCTTCAGATCTGCCTCCAGCCGCAATTCTAATGTCTTTCTTTTTTCTGCTGATTTCCTTAAGAGCTTAGTTGCTCTCTGTGTATTTCTATCTAACTTAGTTGCCTATAATATTCTTTCCTCTGAAGAAGTTTCCCTAACTGTGGTCAGGGGAGAATGGGCATAGTTTCAATCTAGCTGCTTTGAGCTGAAAAGGGTCAGTGTATGAGAGACGCAGTCAGGGCTCTTTTCCAGAGAGCTAATTTAAAAGGCCTTGGAGAAAAGTCAAGTTAGGGTTTAGCAGTTATTAATTCCCTTTACAAAGTCAATCTAGTGTATCCTGGTAAAAGGAGTTCTGCACATTTTTTGTTGATTCCATCTGTATGATCAATTGGACTTTGGCAGCCTCTAGGTGAGTATAAATTTTTTCCCAAAAGATTAAAGTATGTAAAACCAAAGTATGAGAAGTAGAATGAAAGACAGACTGGGGGAAGGAGACACATGCAGACACTGTGTTGCGAGCAGGAGTGTGCACTAACTGGAGGTTGAGACAGTAGTAGTTGCCAACTAGATTTTTATATATTTTATATATGTCACACAAGAAATGCTAACAGGTAGTTTTACAGAGAAACTTGAGACTATGGGCAACATAGCATTTTCACATGACAATCATGATGACATTATTATCTCTGAAACACATTTAAATCTCCATTTTAGTATACAATAAATTTTTAGTCACTTACCTTTGTCTAATAACAAAATATGAAATGACACAAAGAAACTTTCACCTAATTTGTTATCTTTAAACCATTATCTGTTACCAGAGTAAAAGATACTTGTATTTGTACAAGTATAAACAAGTAGAATATACATGTTTATAAATGTACTTTATGGGTTATTAAGCTATTAAGGTTATTAAGAGTTATTATGGTCTGGACTGCACCAATGTTTAGGTAACTCTAACTGTTATAACACAATTGTATAACACACAAACATATACTTGAAATATTATTTACATCTTCTGGTTGGCTATCTCATATTGGATTTTCATGAACATTTCCTCACAAATGGCTGGAACTCAGGTAACTATTTGGAAAACCAGATACTTGAGTATAAAAAGTTTGTGACCATAAACAACTTTAGCTGAATGTCAATAGGAGGATAAAATGTTTTTAGTTCAGTTATTTGAAGGTCTGTACATTTTGGAAATGCAAATATACTATTTAAATACCAGGAGGATAGCAATAATTGGTATGACACCTACAGAGTAATCTTTACATATATTTAGTTTCTACTTAAGACAAATTTTAGACTCTTTTGGTAGGTTTTATAAGGCCTAGCTATCTTGACAAGAAGTAAAGACATCTTCACATCTCTGATAAATTTGGAAACAGAGTTAATGACCACAGACTTATTACCCAATATACAAGTGTATCCCCTTTATACAATAACAAAAATGCCTGCTTAATCAAAGCCAATAAACAGATTAAATTTATATGCCAGGACCAAATTTAAAGAGATATAAAATTTTGATCATTTTATATGTTTAAGGTTTAAACATATATTGTATAAAAAAGAGCAACAATTAGTTACCTTGTACATATTAAATGAATATTGTCTTAACTTTATAAAGTTAACATTAAAGCTTAGATTTACAGCATAGCTTGTATTTAGATGTATAGATACTGTATATATATATATACATATAGATATATAAAATTGTAAACTAAGATATGTAATATCTTAAATATATATCTTATCAAATAGATATTATAAACTAATTGTTGCTTATTTAAGATAATAGTTGCTTATTTAACCAATCATGAACTGATTTCTGAAAACATTTTATAGATTAACATTCAAATAGTCTTTAACTTTTAAGCTTGCTTTTTAGTAACCAAAAAGCTAACAATGAGAACAGTAGGAACTTATGTTAGTAGAATACAGAATCTTTGCTTTTAAATCTAGTTTTGTAAGTTCAACTAAGAACATCTCAGTATTTTTAGAAAATTATGTTTTAGACATAGAAAACTTAACTTTTTAATCATAGCCCAAAACAGTTACTTTAGATGATTCATCATAACAGTTAACACTTTTCAAGCCGTATATGTGCCATATATATTTCACATATATTTAATATAGATTATATTTCATATATATATATATATATATATACATATATGAAAACGTCTTATGGTACACAGACAATAATAGTCAATGCATTTATAAAACTGATTTTTGGTATTATCTTGCTTACCTAACAACCTAGATGGCTATATTTTACCAACTTTAAAGATGTCTTTGCTCTTACCAGGTGATTTAAATTAGCCCACTATGAAACTATATGAATCACAATTATTTAAGATAATGTCCTGAGTATTTATTTATCTATAAACCAACTTAAGTAGACCTTTTGGAGGATAATGTATATTTAAAAGTCAACACACAGAAGCATAGGTATTAACTTAAATCATATGTAACCTTTCTGTTATTAAACTTTAAGGCTTTTATTCCTACTCCGCAAGCCTGTAAGTCTTTATCTGGTAATATCTTAAATGAGTTTTGCTACTCTGAAACCTGTACAAATGATTTTGAATGGAAATCTCAAAAATAACCAAACCAAATCCAAACAAAATGAAACTGTTGCACTCAAAAATATTCTTCTTAAGTGAAATAGCTGCAGGTGCTTTAACTGGTTATTAACACACATCAAATAGACAGATGG
Source organism: Fukomys damarensis (assembly GCF_012274545.1). Classification (NCBI taxonomy): domain Eukaryota; kingdom Metazoa; phylum Chordata; class Mammalia; order Rodentia; family Bathyergidae; genus Fukomys; species Fukomys damarensis. Next base: position 52,012,282 of record NW_022900917.1, read on the forward strand.
ATAAACATATAAATACAAAAAATAATTATTTGAAATCAGAGTGCACTCTCACATATATTGGCCAAATTGAACTGCAACAGCCTGTTTATAGTTTTTAGGTTTATAACTCTAGACTAGTCAGAACTTTTCAATGAATGGAGAGCTCTTGTAATAATAGTCAGAAGAGGGGGTGGGGAACAAAACAAAACAAACCCAAAACTCTTTGATACCTGTAAAAGCAAAGACTGTTTTAAGGGTGCTAGGTTGATAGTTTATCTTACTGGAACAGCCACCTACAAAGGACTTTTTGTTGTTGTTTTTGCTTTGATAGCCACAGTTTGATAGCTGCAGCCTAGAGCCAAAAGTGCTGCTTTGATAGCCATATGAAATTGTTCCTTCTAAAGGGACACACTGTTTTTTATATTCACACATGTGTGACATTTATTTCACTTAATAGTATACCTCAATATGTATCCATTTTCCTATGAATGAATCTAATTTCTCATTCTTTATGGCTGAGTAGCACTCCATTTTATAGAAAACCACATCTTCCTTATCCAGTCTCCAACTGGGCAACTGAGCTGTTTCCAAGTTTTAGCTATTATGAATTGTGCCACTGTAACTATGGGTGAGCATATATCACTGTGGTATGATTCTTTTAATTCTTTTGGAAAGATACCCTGCAGAGGGACAGCTGGGTCAAATGGAACCTCTAGTCCTACCTCTTTGAGGTATCTCCATATTGATTTCCACAGTGGTTGCACCAGTCTGCACTCCCACCAACAATGGAAAAGGGTTGCTTTCTTAAAGGGACACATTTTTAAAGGTAATTTCAACTGTTTCTAGGATAGAGGGGTGCTCAGGCCATGTTTAGGCATAGAAAGAGATGTAACACTCTTTGTAGCCACTTATGTATTCTAAGACAGGGGAAGAAGGTCTACTAAGGCTCCACAGGTTAAAGCCTGTACCCACTGCCCAGCAACCACAAATCACACATTAGCAAAAGTACATATGTCAGTTTCTTCCCCCTCTTATACAAAAGAAAACAAAACAACAATAACAACCCAAAAAACAAAACCCAAAAAACAAAACCCAATGAGAACCAGAAATAAAAGGGGAAAGAACAGAGAAATAGGGGCCTTTTTTGAGAGTGAGAGAGAAAGCAGGAAGATCATTGGGTCCATAGACTTTATTAAGTCCTGTAGATAGCATCAGCTATGACTTGATCTTCCAATTGAATATGCATAGTTGGTAAATGATCCAAGCCACCCAAAAATGGTGGCTGCAGGTGGTATACCCTTTCATTTAGAAAGAGTTAAGAACAGTTTAGAAAACCTCCCTCAATCTGAATGTGTTTAGATCCCCTCAGATGTATATGCTTTGAAGGTAGCTTCTTCTAGTGTCACTTACAGGCTGGTTCCCTTCTCTTGGTCTCAGGATTCAGGTGTGAGTGCCACCTGCATGAGAAAAATTGCAAAGTTTCATTTTCCTGAGAGACAGGAGTATGTGTTCCTCATTTAAAGGATTTCCTGTCCTCAATGCCCTTTTAGATGAACACGCATTTTTTAGGGCTTCAAGAGGTTCCAGTTAAAAGGAAAAAAGACTTTCAGAATTGCAGAGAAACACATTACGATTTACTAACAGTGACAGCAACCATCCAAAACAGAGGTGAATGGCTAAAACCTGCCTTTTAGCTTCAGATACACCTAAGAACATGAGCTACAAAGCAATTAAATATTCAAAAAGTGATTCCAGAGAGCTGTCTAAAATAAGTCATCTTGTAACCACCAAACAAGTCATGAAAGGAATAAATGTAAATTCAGCAACTAGTATAGAAGTAAGCCTAACTACAGTGTATACAAAGTAGGAATACAAGGCCCTGCCTGCAAAAATAAAAATGTCCTGTCAAAAAAGCTTAAATATGAAGATATCACAGTCTTTCCAATGTTCTCAAATTAAATCTTTTATCATTTTAACAGCAACAACAAGAACATAAGGTGTAAGCAACTGACACACAAAAGATGACAATTTTTGATTACCTAAATGAGTCACAATCCAGAAATCAGTCAAAATATTTAGGGGTGCCACGAAACAAAAAAACCCTTAACTCCTTCCAAAGATCCCACTCAGGCCTCCAAAATGATATAAAGGAAATATAACTCCCAACGAACTAGATGTCAGATATGCCAAGTTCATGTGCTCTGAAATCAAATGGATTGGCAAGGACAGTGGAGGATAAGAGTAGGAAAGTTTTATAGAGAAATAGCTCTTGACAGACAAGAGGGGTCCCAAGTGGTTTGGCTGGCAAGTGTACTTCTAAGAAATAATTGTATCCTCAATAAATCTCTCTTCTCTTCCTGTAAGTACCTCATAGGCAACTACTGGTTCCTGGAATTCTGACTGGGTGCTCAGGATAAAAAGAAGGAAAAAGAAGCAGCAAAGGTATCATGGATCTAAATATGAAAATTCTAAAATTATAAGATAAAATAGAATATTCTTTTCTGCCCACATCTTGGATTTGGGAATGATTTCTTCAACAACCAACCAAAAAGGAAAACAAAAAAGATAATATCAAAACCAAACTTTAAAAAACCAAGGACTTTTGTAGACCAGTGAAATGATAATAATTTAGAAAATATATAGTGAGTGTTTTGGTGATAAATGTCAGTGGTTCACTAATAAATAATTAACAAGTGGCTTTCCAATGTGGTGTCTTGATGTGTAGGCTTGCCATATTCCATGGTGCAAATAGTCTCAGCATATTCAAGCTACCAACATGGTATCACCAAAGGTAGGATGGAAAGATATGTATTTGCTTTTACAAGTCAATGGAACTGTACCGAGCATAAACTGTGAGGCATTTTGGCACATAAGCACGAGAGACATGAACAAGTGCCTTTGCTGAAGATTGTTGATAAGAGCACACATTGCTGCATCTATTACTATAAAATGGTTTCTATATTATATTAAATGGTTCTCAAAATAAACTGTAGACTGAAACAAGGAAGTTATACAATAGTCACATCACTGGTTAATATAAAAACACATAATGAATATAATAATAAATATATATATATATATAATGGCTATATACTAAGGTTATACTTACCTTTGGAGAATAAGAGGAGGTAATGGTGTGGGAAGAGAAACACAATGATTAGAGTCAGTCAGTATTAAGAATGTCTGGGGGAGAAAGGAACCCTTCTCCATTGTTGGTGGGAGTGCAGACTGGTGCGACCACTACGGAAATCAATATAGAGATACTTCAAAGAGCTGGGATTAGAGGTTCCATTTGACCCAGCCATCCCTCTGCTGGGTATCTTTCCAAAAGAATTAAAAGAATCATATCACAGTGATATGTGCACACGCACATTTATAGCGGCACAGTTTGTAATAGATAAAACTTGGAAACAACCCATTTGCCCATCAGTTGGAGACTGGTTAAAGAAGATGTGGTTTCTCTTTAAAATGGAATACTACTCAGCCATAAAGAATGAGAAATTAGATTCATTCATAGGAAAATGGATACATATTGAGGATATACTACTAAGTGAAATAAATAAGTTACACATCTATAAATACCAAATAGTTTCTCTGGTTTGAAAAACTATAATGGTATTTGAGATGATGATATAATTGACAATGTGAAATAGGAAGAAAAGGGCTAAAGGTGTAGGGGAAACGGGAAGGGTAGGGAAAAGGTAATAAGGGAAAAGAAAAAAATATGAGAAAATGAAAAAATGGAAAGTAAGTTTTTGTAAATAGGGAAAGGAGGAGGGGATGAAGGGAGGGCAGGGATAAAGGGAAAACATGAGAACCAAGACCTGTCATGTAAAGGTACAAGGTCCCAATGATGAATGTAACTGTACTGTATACCTAAAATGTGCCAGTACACTCAAGGAGGAAAAAAAAAGTATGTCTGTAATATTAATTCTTTTCTCACAGTATCTACATGTAGCTTACTTGAATTTTATATGTAGCAGCTATAAAAATCTCATTTAAGTATTCAACTAAAGATTCATAATTATTAATAACAGCTTTTTGTAATCAAAGAGACATCATCAAATTAAACATACACATCAACTGTAAGACTTATCTCAATTGCAGAAACATTAAAATATTTATTCAGACTGTTTCCAAGATTTAGCTATTACAAACTGTGCCGCTATAAAAATGAGCAAGCATATATCGCTGTGATATGATGCTTTTAATTCTTTTGGGAAGATCCCCAGCAGGGGAATATCTGGGTCAAATAGGACCTCTAATCCTAGTTTTTTGAGGTATCTCCATAGGTCGAAAAGGGAAGGGGAAGGGGTAGTCAGAGGGGTAAGGGGAAAGGAAAGAAAGGAATGGAATTAACATGAGAAAAGGAAAAAATGGAAACAAAGTCTTTTAAATAGGGAGGATGAAGGGGTTGTGGGGGTAGGGGAATGGGGGAAAAAATAGAACTAAGATATATCATGTAAAGGTTCAAATTACCAATAATGAATGTCATCATATTGTATACCTAAAATGTACCAATACCTTTAATAAATTAAAAAATTTATTCAGATGTGCTCAAAATGAAGAAATATGATAAGCTACCTGGGAGGTTTAGCTGTTACCAGACATATAATTCTATTATTTTTTGATAGTAGGCAGGAATTTAAAAGAAAACACAATAAGTCTTAATGTATCTGGAGGTATATTATCTTCTCAAAATTCTCAATATATAACAAAAATTATAAAATGTTTTTATTTACATGGGGTTGGTGGATAATATAAAGACATTTAACAGAAACCCCAAGAACTTTCTAGCCCCAATCTCTTATAATATAGAGAGAAGTAGATAGGCTGGGGATTTAGCTCAGTGGTTCTGGCGCCTGCCTTGCAAGCACAAGGACCTGAGTTCAAACCCTGATATAAAAAAAAAAAAAAAAAGCAGTGGAGAAGGAGTAAAAAATATTGAGTGGCAAATTTCACTTGCTTTGATAAAATTGCTTATATGAAAAGGGAGAAAATGGGAAACAACACTGTGCAGCAATGATGGTCTGTAACAACTGATGAACAATAACAGAACCAGAGACAGCACAGCTGACCCTCTGGGACAGTCCTGGGATTTGTTCTAGGATCCTTTGCCTTGGAGACTACCAAAATCCTTAAATTCTCAAATCCTTTCTATAAAATGGCACAATATTTGCATATAAATTATGTAGACTTCCAGAGATTTACAATAATCTCTAGATTACTTAAAATGTCTAACACAATGAAAATGCTCTGTAAATAGTTATTTTATTGTATTTTTAGGGAATAATGGCCTATACATGTTCAGTAGAGACAGTTTCTTTAGAAATATTTTCACTCTTTTGTCCATCAACTGGTGACTGGATAAAGATTTTTTTTTTAATAAAAGAGAGCACTACCCAGACATAAAGAGTGAGAAACTAGAGACATTTATAGCTAAATGGATGTATATTGAGGACATACCTTTAAGTGAAATTAATAGGACATGTGTAAATACTGAATAGTTTCTCTGGTGATAAACTAAAAGTGTAAATAAGAATAAAAATGTATAATTGATATTGTGTAATAGGAAAAAAGGTGTCAAGGTGTAGGGGAAATAGCAGGGGCAGGGGAAAGGTACAAAAGAAAAAGAAAAAATAAGAGAAAAGGAAAAAATGGAAACAAAGTCTTTGTAGATAGGGAAGGGTGAAGGGGTTGAAGGGAGGGCAGGGGTATGGGGAAAAATAAGGCAAGATACATGGTGTAAAGGTACAAGATCCCAATGATGAATAACTATTGTGTATCTAAAATGTACCAATAAAAAAAAAATATTTTCACTCTACATTGATTGAATCTGTGGATATGGACCTCACCATGGACACATAGAACCAATTGTACTGTGAAGCTACTGCAAACCACTGCCACCTAGTGAAAGGACAAACTGCCTTACAACTCTCAATTGGCCTTTAAGCTCTCAAAAGTATAATATCTTCTTAGCGGTTTAATTTTTTTGTTTACTTGTTTTGTGCAGCACAGCGCAAACCAATGTAGCTCCAAAACAATGGTGGTAAAATCATGGCACGTGCATCACAGCTCTTTGCTGTCATTGAAAGCTCTAAAAGGTTTGCCATCATTGCTCTAGAATAACCAAGAAATTGCAACATGTGTTTTCTCCAGTATTCTCAAAGATGCAAGATTTAGAAACATTTTTTTAAAGTCTTAGCTTAACATGGAAATATGCCAAGAAAATGAGACATCATTTTCCTGAAAGATAGCTCAGCTCTCACATTTTCAGGCAGCCTGAATCCTTCTTGTGGTGTAGTCATTTAAAAAGTTAGTAATGGCAAAGGGTATCAGAACTCCCAACTTGAAACCATAATACAAAGCCACTGTGTTAAAAACAGCATGGTACTGGCAAATAAACAGACCAGAGTGTCAGTGGAATAGATTAGAAGATACAGAAACAACACCAGATGTGCTCAGCTATCTCATCTTTGAAAAAGGAGCCAACTATCTTCACTGGAGGAAAGATAGCCTCTTTAATAAATGGTGTTGGAAAAACTGGCTTTCAACTTGCCAAAGATTAATACTAGATCCTTATCTTACACCATGCACTAAGGTAAAATCCAAGTGGATCAAAGAGCTAAACATCAAAACAGAAACACTAAACTTACTGGAAAGTAAATTAGGTAGAACTCTTGAACGTAGGCATAGGAAAAAAACCTTATGAACAAATCCTCAGCAACAGGAGAACTTGCACAAAGAATCAACAACTGGAATCTCATTGTATTAAAAAGTTTTTGCATTACAAGAGAAACCACCAACAGCGCTAAGAGATAACCCACAGTGTGGGAATAAACTTTTACCAGCTACTCCTCAAGCAAAGGACTACTATCTAGAATATATAAAGAACTCAAAAAATCAAACCTCCCAAATACAAAGACCCAATTCAAAAATGGGAATCTGAATGAACAGACAGTTTCTCAGAAAAAGAAGTAAAATATATGAAAATAAATATATGAAAAAATTGTTTAACATCACTGGCCGTTCAAGAGATTCAGATGAAAACAACATTGAGATTCCACCCTACCCCAGAAAGAATGGCTTCTATCAAGAAATCAGCCAATAACAAATGCTCACAGGGCTGGCAGGAACGCTTCTCCATTGTTGGTGGGAGTGCAGACTGGTGCAACCACTGTGGAAATCAATATGGAGATTTCTGCAAGAACTAGGATTAGAGGCCCCATTTGACCCAGCTATCCCTCTGTTGGATATCTTCCCAAAAGAATTTGAAGAATCATATCACAGTGATATATGCACGCCCATATTTATAGCGACACAGTTTGTAATAGCTAAAACATGGAAATAACCCAAATGCCCATCAACTGGAAACTGGATAAAGAAGATGTGTTTATTTTTTTTCCTATCAAATGGAATACTACTCAGCCATAAAAAATGAGAAACTAGAGACATTTATAGCTAAATGGATATACATTGAGGCTATACTCTTTTTTTTTTCCTCATTGAGTTTATTGGTACATTTTAGGTATACAGTACAGTTATATTCATTTTTTGGATCTTGTACCTTTACATGACAGGTCTTGGTTCTCATTTTTTCCCCTTGTTCCTGCCCTCCCTTCACTGCCTCCTCCCCTCCCCATTTACAAACACTTTATTTCCATTTTTTTCATTTTCTCATATTTTTTTTTGTTTTCTCTTATTACCTTTCCCCTGCCCTTCCCACTTTCCCTACACCTTTAGCCCTTTTCTTCCTACTTCACATTGTCAATTATGTCATTAGTATCTTATGTACTATTATAGTTTTTCACACCAGAGGAGGCTATACTCTTAAGTGAAATAAATAGGACACACGAGTAATACCAAATAGTTTCCCTGGTGTGAAAAAATAGAAGTGTAAATCAGGTTCAAATGGTATAATTGAGTGTGAAATAGGAAGAAAATGGCTAAAGGGAAAGTGGGAAGGGGAGGGGAAAGGAAACAAAGGAAAAGAAAAAATGTGAAAAAAAGAAAAAAAAAGGAAACAAAGTCTTTGTAAATAGGGAGGGGTGAATGGAGTGAGGGGAGGGCCGGGGTATGGGGAAAAAATAATAACCAAGACCTGTCATGTAAAGGTGCAAGATCCTAATGATAAATGCAACTGTATTGTTTGCTTTAAAAGTACCAATAATGGGATAAAAGGTGGTAATGTAACATTTTTCTACAAGATTTTGATTTTCAAGCAATTTTTGTCTTAGTCTTATAATACTTTTTCAGTTAGAAGAGGCTGGAATTGTTATGAACCTCAAAAGGATGATGAAAACCTATAAATGACCTGCTTGATGTCTACACAGCAAGTCATTTCCAGAGCCAAGAATAAAGTCAATCTGTCCCAAAGACTAGGCTTCTCCCATGTTTTCTATGAACTTATGTCAAAAGGCTCTATGATCATGAAGACTTCTTTTAGGGTAGGAGTAATTTGATCCAGCTTAAGAAGTCCTTTTTGAGGGTTTCGTTTATGACAGAATTTGGCAAACTGTAGCCCACAGGAAGAAGATACTGCTCCCTGTGTAAAGCATTTTCTTTGTAAAACACGGGGAAGTCATCACCATCATGACATAATCAAATGCAATATCCTGAAGAGATTAAAAGCAATCATCAACACAGTTAGCCAATTACACTGTGAGAAAGGATTTATGGCAAAATGTGACAAATATAAGCATAAAAAGAAAAAACAGAGCTTGAGGAAGCCTACAATCAATTTGAAATTTCCTTCTTGGGAAATCTGGGTTGAAATTACTCTGTTCTTGAGGTAGATTGCCAAATGAAATACAGGAAGTCTAAATATAACATAGAAACATATATTTAAAATCACTCTTTATCTAAAATTCACATTTATCCAGGTGTCCTGTTTTATATGCTAAGTATGGCAGCTTTATGTTAGTGTTCTCCCATGAACAATGTCACCACCAGGTCTAGTTAAAATAAAAAGAAGCTTGCAGGAGACATTCCCTAACTTCCCTGATAAAAAATGTCAGGAAGGAGAAAATCTCCTATGCCTTCTTTTTCATCCCCGGATGTAGAAAGTAGCTTTGTTGTAATACTTTGGTACTTAAATGTACCCCCAAAGCCCAAGGGTTAAAGGCTTGGTCCCCAGCTTGGCACTACTGGGAGGAGGTAGGACATTTAAAAGTAAGGCCTAGTGGAAGGAAGTTAGACTATTGGATGTGTGCCATTAAAAGGGATCTTGGGACCCTGGCTTCTTCTGTTTGCTATCTAGCTGCCCTAAGATGACTAGTCTCTTTACCATCTACTCTGCCATGATGTACTACTCTACCACTGCTCCAAAAACAGCAGGCTGTCTGATCACGAACTGAAACCTCTGAAACCATGAGCCTGGATAAGACTTCTTTCTAAAAGTTTATTAGCTCATGTATCTTATCACAGTCATGGAAAACTGAATAACACATATTGAAACAGTGTCCTAGAAGACACAGCCTTTGTCTCTCCTCTTCTCCTGACCTAATGTATTGAAGTTTCTCTCTGCTAACTATTGTATCTTTAACAAAGGAAACAGTCATTTTTAGATCACCGTGAAGTTTCTACCAAGGCTTGTGAAGCAGCAAAGACATTAAAAGTGTGAATTCCTTTTTCTTTTCTCAGTAAAACAATAGCACCTATTCTGTCTCCCTTTGTATTTACATTTACATACACAGAGGCATATAACTTTATGTTTATATCTTTTATGTGGAATTATGCTTCCAACACAAACTAGTAAAATTATTATCTTGGGCCATATTTTGTTCAGTATCTATGCCTCACATGGCTGATATTTTGGAATGTGGATATAAAACAGGTCTATTCCTTGCTATCATAGAATTTGTAGTCTCGTGGAAGTGGGTCAGATAGTTATAAATTTTAATGTGTGGTTAATAATGTTATGGAGAAGTCCAAGATGTTTTTGGTTACAAAACCACTTGAATCTTCTATACAATTAAAACACATTTTGGGAGAATTTATTTTGACTAACATTTATTGTGCTCTCAAACATTTATCCTTTGCACCTCCTGAAATAATTCTCTAAAACCAAGCAGTGGGAATTTGAGAAACAAGTCAATATCTGACATCCACTTGGGGGCCTGTCTGGCTGCTTGTTTGATCTGAAATGGATCTATGAAAATACTAATGAAATTATTTTAGGAATTAAGACAAGTATGAGAGCAAATTACTTTCATCTTTGTAACTAGAAAAAGGAAAACAAATTCAGGAATAAAAATACAGTTAGGATTTTTGAAGAAAATAGTTTAATTAAAATACAGGAGTTAAGCTGTGGGGCTCCAGTTATGAAGCGCATGTAGGCATGCGTGCCATTGTGAGATACAGAGATGCCTGAGGATTGTAGAATGCCAGGGTTATTGACTCTGCTTCATAGACTTGATCTTGCATGGGGATTTTTCTACATTAAAACACAGTGATATCTAGAATAGGGGGAGAGTATTAATGAAACAATATCTTGGCACTGTAGTTAAGTAAACCATACCTATAACTAGGGTTGTGAGTAGTGTTTGATATATTCACGAGCAGATTGTACAAGTCCAGTTCAAATTAGCATGTGTAACTTTGGGTCATAGAGAATTCTTTTTTAAGCAATAAAACAAGAATTTACTGACTGCTGGAAAACTAAGCCACATTGAATACACCTTCCAAAGGCCCTACCCAGTCTATCGCTGCTAAAATGATAGCAGATGTTTGCACCTGAGTCATATTCAACAATGTGAAATTAAGATTGAAATTTATTTTTCATCAGACCCTTCTAGGATTTTATGACTTTATATCATGTCCAATTACTTTAAAGAATCACATGACCATTTTTGTATTGTAAAATGCAAAAATACCATTATTCAAAAATGAATTTATCAGGCCAGGGATTTAGCTCTGTGGTTCCAGCGCCTGCCTCACAAATGCAAGGACCGGAGTTTAATCCCAGGTACCCCCCCAAAAAAAGAGAGAATTTATCAATTTTATTCCTTTTCCTAAACACACTGCCTCAATACTAGAGCTATACTAGTTATTTGTAGCAGCTTTTAGTTCAACAGTTTAGAAAGATCCAACTAGCTTGGAAAATAAGGTTTCAATACCTGTTAACTGAAAACCGGTTATGTTCTTTTATAAGCATACACATATGTGCATACAATTTAATTAAAATACAAGTTTCTTACAATGAAGTCATTGTTTGGAATGAATTTACAAGACCTATGGATAAAAACAGAAACAGCTTATTCATTGGTTTCTTTGTTTTAGTCTGTTTGGATCATTGCTGTGCTCTTAATTTCCAGAATACTAACTAGCACATAGAAGACAATGAATGTTTGTTGAATGAATTTTTAAGAGGAAAAAAAATGGAAAGATATACTTGAGAAAAGAAAATGAGAGGGGAGGAGGGTGTGAAGGGAAGGCAGGGATAAGGGGAAAAATGAGAACCAAGACCTGTCATGTAAACGTACAAGATCCTAATAATGAATGTAACTGTACTGTATACCTAGAAAGTACCAATAAACTCAATGAGGGGAAAAAGAAAAGAGAAAAGAAAATGAAGCACAAGTAACTTTTCTTTCTTCCTTGTCCTTCTTGCCTTTGCTGTTTTCATTTGTGTATTTAATAAATACTAATTTAGAAGTGGTTACTATATGTGAGTCCATGTCCTAGGCTCTGGGAACTCAGCAATGAAACTGATAAACATCATGTCTAGCCTCTGGGACACTAACTAGTTCGAATCACTCTGCATACTGTAAGTTATGTGTCTTCAAGGTGAAACCCGCAGGGCTGGTAGAGATGAGGAAGTTGGTGCCTTGCTGTATTCAAGTCAATCTTATTTATAACTAAGTGCACCTGTCAAATCTTCTCCCTGCTCCTCAAAATATAGGCTCTGTATCCCCAAAAGATTCTACTAATTGTTTCCTGAATATATCTTACTAAATATCCTCAAGTGCTTGCATGCAATCTGTATATTTGTGTATATAGCATATGGGTGTACGTTTTGAAACACAGCAACAAAATGAATGCTGTGAGTTCTATCCTCTCCTCCATGGCCAGGACATTACTGTTTCCTGTATCTGTGTATTGCTCTTCAATTCTTTTTAAAAAATGTATTTCTTATTTTACAAGATCTTGAGTTGCAATGTGGCATTTTTCATTTAATCATATTTGTTCCCTCCTCTTATACTTCCTTTGCATTCCTCCTCAATTCCATTGAATTCTCCTATCTCTTTATAATTTCCCTCCTTAATTTTGGCTTGTGGTTGGTTTGTTGTTGTTTCTCAAGTATTTTAAGATTTCTCATAAGGTTATTTACTTGGGATTATTCTGTTTTCCTAATTTGAATGTTGACTGTGATGAATTTTCCTCTTAGAACTGCTTCAATAATGTCCCAGAGGTTTTGTTGAGTTGTGTAGTCACTGTCATCAAACTCTAGAAATTTTAAAATTTCTTCTGTTATCTCTTATGTGACCCATTGGTTGTTTAAGAGTATGTTGTTAATTTTCCCGGAGATTTTTGCCTTTTCTGAAGTTTATTCTCTCATTGATTTCTATTTTCATTGCACAGTGGTGTGATAGTATGCATGGGGTAATTTTAATTCTTTTATATTTACATAAGCAGGTTTTGTGGACTAGTAAGTGATATGGTTTAGAAAGAGCACCATGTGCTACTAAAAAGAAGATATACACTGTTGTAGAGGGGTGGAATACTGTCAATATGTCTATTAAGCTCATAGGTTCAAGGATGTATTTTGGATATGATACTTCTTTATTGCTTTTTTGTTTAGTTGATCTCTTTGCAAAAGTGGGGTGTTAAAATCATTACTATGATTGTGTTAGTGTTTATGTGATCTTTTAAATTCATAATTTTGTGGTATTATATAGATATGTTCTCCAGTATTTGCTGCATATATATTTATCAATGTTATCTCTTTTTTTGTTGAATTATTCCTTTAGTATGTAGTGACTTTCTTTTCTAATCACTTTTAGTTTCAATTTTATCATATCTAATATTAGAAGTGCTACCCTTGCTTCTTTTTGGTGTTCTGGTACATGAAATATTGTTTTACATCCTTTAATTTTTAGTCTAGAAATATCTTTTTGATTAAATGAGTTTATTGTATGCAACAGAATGATAGATTCTGTTTTAAAACCCAGCCTGCCAACCTGTGCCTTTAACTGGAGATTTGAGTCTGCTAACATTGAGAAATAGTACTGAGATTTGTTGATTGTTTAATGTCATTGCCTTCTTTATCTTTTAGTGAATTTTTTTGTTTTTCTTTTCTTAACTTTTTTGCTTCCATTTATCCATTCATCTTATTTGGAGGATTTCTGTCATTTGTGTTTTTGGCTGTGTTGTTGGTTCTGCCTTTCTTGTCAAGAATATTATTAAGTACCTAGGAATCAATCTAACAAAGGAAGCAGAAGACCTCTACATAGAGAACTACAACAGCATGCTGAAAAAAAGAGATCACAGAGGATATACAAAAATGAAAAGATATCCCTTGTTCCTGGGTAGGAAGAACCAATACAGTGAAAATGGCCATACTACCAAAATTGCTATACAGATTTAATGCAATCTCTATTGAAATCCCAACAGTATATTTCACAGAACTAGAGAAAACAATACAAAATTCATTTGGAACTAGAAGAGACCTAGAATAGCAAAAGCCATTCTAGGCAACAGAGACATGGCAGGGGGTATCACAATTCCCAACTTGAAGCTATACTACAAAGCTATGGTGTTAACAACAGTAAACAGACCTGAGGATCAGGGGAACAGATTAGAAGATGCAGAAATAACTCCAGACATACTCAGCTATCTCATCTTTGACAAAGAAGCCAACCATCCTCACTGGAGGAAAGATAGCCTCTTCAATAAATTGTATTGGAAAAACTGGATTTCAACTTGCCAAAGATTAAAATTAGACCCTTATCTTTCATCATGCTAAACTAAAATCAAAGTGGATTAAAATCTAAATATTAAAACAGAAACACTAAACTTGTTAGAAGATAAGCTAGAGGGCTGGGGATTTAGCTCAGTGATTCCGCCGCCTGCCTCACAAGTGCAAGGTCCCAAGTTCCATCCCCAGTACCAAAAAAAGAGAAGATAAGCTAGATAGAACTCTTGAAGACATTAGCATAGGAAAAGACTTTATGAACAAATCCTCAGTAGCATGGGAACTAGCCCAAAGAATGAACAACTGCGATCTCATCTTTTAAAAAGGCCTCTGCACTGCAAAAGAAACCCTCAACAGAACTAAGAGACAACCTACACTGTGGGAAAAAATTTTTACCAGCTGTTCCTCAAACGAAGGTCTATTATCTAGAATATACAAAGAACTCAAAAAATCAGGTCCCCCAAATATAAAGATTCAATTCAAAAATGGGTATCTGAAATGAATAGATACTTCTCAGACAAAGAAGTAAAAGCAGCAAATAAATATATGAAAAAATGTTCAACATTACTGGCCATTCAAGAGATGCAGATGAAAACAACATTGAGTTTTCATCTTACCCCAGAAAGAATGGCTGCTATCAAGAAATCAAACAATAACAAATGCTGGCTGAGGTGTGGGGAGAAAGGAACCCTTCTTCATTGTTAGTGAGAGTGTAGACTGGTGCAACCACTGTGTAAATCAATATGGAGGTACCTTACAGAACTAAGATTGGAAGTCCCATTTGACCAGCCATCCCTCTGCTGAGTATCTTCCCAAAAGACTTCAAAGAATCATACAACAGTGATACATGCTCACCCATGTTTATAGCGGCACAGTTTGTAGTAGGTAAAATTTGGAAACAGCCCAATTACCCATCAACTGGGGAGTGGATAAAGATTTTTTTTAATAAAAGGGAGTACTACTCAGAAATAAAGAATGAGACACTAGAGACATTTATAGCTAAGTGGATGCACATTGAGGACATACTCTTAAGTGAAATTAATAGGACTTATATGTGTAAATACCATATAGTTTCTCTGGTGTGATAAACTAAAAGTGTAAATAAGAATAAAAATGTATAATTGATGTTTTGTAATAGGAAGAAAAGATCTAAAGATATTGGGTGAATGGGAGTGGTAGGGGAAAGTTAAAAAGGGAAGAGAAAAAATAAGAGAAAAGGAAGAAAATGGAAACAGTCTTTGTTAATAGGGAAGGGAAGAGGGGGAAGCTAGGGGAATAGGGAAAAAATAAGAACCAAGATATGTCATGTAAAGGTACAAGATAGCAATGATGAATGTAATTGTATTGTATATCTAAAATGTACCAATAAAGATTCAGTTTATTTTTAAAAAAGGATATTATTAAGTATGTTCTTGAATGCTTGTTTAGCACTCAAATATCTTTCAGTCAGGTCTTTTTCATGGAAATACCTTATTTCTCCATCTACTTTGAAGGATAGCTTTGCTGGATAAATTAGTCTGTTGGATATTATTTGCTCTTCTATCTTGAAATGCTTCCCTGCAATCTCCTCTGTGCTTTAGGCTTTGTGTTTGAAAAGTCTGTTGTGTTTCTAATTGGTTTACCTTTAAATGTAATTTTTTATTTTTATCTGACTGCTTTTAAAATTCTAGGCTTTTTTTAGGATATCTGGTAACTGAATAATGGTATTCCTTGGTGAGTTTCTTTTTTCATCATATTTGTTTGGTGTTCTGTAGTGTTGCTTACTTGTATTTTAAACTTATATTTGGGAAAATTTCCTCCATGATTTCTTTAAGCATATTAGTATATCCATCTGTGTTATATTCTGGTTTTTATTTGACTCTAATTATACTTAGATTGGTCTACTTATTGTCATTTAGTAGCTGCTGGATTATTTTCTTTTATTTTCTTTGTGGCCTTGTTGAGCATTTCATCATAATTCACTATTTTGACCTCAATTTTAGACACTTTCTTCACATTGGTCATTTCTGCAATTTATGAATTTTTTATACAGTTTTTTATTTCAAATATTTCTGTGGCATTTTTTTGGGGGGGATTCTGTATCCTTGTTGACTCTAATTTTCAAGTGAGAACTGCTTTTGTTACCTCATCCAGTTTTTTACTCATTTTGCTTGTATTCACCATGTGCATATTTATAGTGAAATTGATGTGAACTTTTGGTTCATTTTTTCTTTGAACTCATCTAGTTTCTTCATCCCTTTTATAAACCTTTTGTAGAGTTCCACTATGTGGCTTTTGTTTTCCTCTCCCTTTGTGACACCTTTCTCTGCCTTATGAGAGTTGGGAAAACTCAGGGATCTTTTATTTGCCATGATTCCTTATATTCCTATATGTATGCATAACTGTGTTTTATGTTTGTTTATATATTATGTGTGCATATTCTATATTCCCACCCTTTCCCCCCTCATTTTCTAGAGAGGGGTACTAGAGGTTGAGGTCTAGAAGTGTGAGGAGAGCTTGTAGCTTATATAGAGATTTTTTTATTTTTAGTAGGGAGAAAGAAGAAATGATGGAGCAGCAAGTGCCAGCAACTCAACTTTTCCAGGACAAAGTGCTTGGAGTCTGGGAAATGGTAGTGGAGAGAAATCAAAGTGAGAGAACATTACTTGGGAACCAGGAGTGAACTGACAGAGGAGAAAAAATGGATTAAAAGATGCAGAAGAAATAGAACACATCACAGAGAGGAGGGAGGACCTTCTGTAAACCACAGATGAGAACAGCTGGCTAGCCAGCATCTGGGAGACAAAATAAAACTAAAACATTTTTACTCATGGAGAACTGCATCGGGACTGAGAGAATCAGCAGCAATTGGAACCAAAAAAGAAAATGTAGGAGCTTGCTTCCAGAGTGGCCTTCCACTCTCAACAGCTGGTGAGTGACCTTGGTCCAGTGTTTACCACCATAATTGCACAATGAGAGCTGGCAGAGATGTCATTGTAGGGAAGGGCTCAATGTTTGAGCTTTTCTGTATGTTGTGGCTGATGCTACTCCTTTGCTATTTTAATATATGCTGCCTCTGTCATGCAGTGCTTTTCCTGTGGTTTTCCTATAAACTAGGCATTAAGAATTCCATAGGTAAATATTTTCTTTTCTCCCACAGTGCCTTGCATTACACTTAGTAGATGCGTAAGAGTTACTATTATTAGTGCAAAGCTCTACTGTGAAGAGAAACAGTGCAGTGGGGGGAACAATGAATAGGATTTCAAAACCTATATTTAATTTTAGACCAATGATGAATTACAGTGCATAGCCCTGGGCAGAGTAATTAATCTCTATGATCATTTTTGACCACACACACGTGCCTGTGCACCCCCCCATATTTTAATGAACATTAAATAAGATGCCTGGAAATCTGGCACGTAGTGTTTTCTCATATTTACTTACCTGATTTATGTATGATATAGCCAAACACAATGAATGTATTATTTTTACTTTTATTATTTTTACTTTAATTTTTAAAATTATTTTTACTTAAGTTTTGCTTTTATTATTTTTACTCAATACATTCAAGACTTCATTGATGACATAGAGAAATACTTGCTATGACATATGAAAAAGTCTCAAATTCCTGGGCAAGGATTTTTACCCAGTCATATCCTTATGATTTTGAATTATGGATTAGAGCTCATATTCTCTTAATTTCTTGGGGTGCAAGGAATCTCTGTCTCAGTGTAACTGAACCACATAATTTATAAAATTAATAAGTTGATAAAATTGAGTGGGAGGTCTGATTCATACATTTAGTTTCTAATTGGGCAACTCAAAAACAACAAGGTTGAATTTCAAGCAAATCCTTGAGATTAGTCACCTGAAGATGCCTTCCACATTATGCTGATGACATGGAGTGTCCTTACTACTGTCTTATGAAAAATAATTCTTTTAAAAACATTTTAAATAGAGATTGTGTTTGTATAACTAATAAGGGATTATTCATGTCATTCTAGAATTTCATTAACATTTCAAAATCTTTCATGTGACAAGCAATATAGATTCTTATCTATGGTATTAATTTTTGGATGAGGAAATCTCAGAAAGATTTTTTGGTTTCTCCGCTGTTGCACGTCAAGTTCATCATGGAGCCTAGATTAACTCTCCTGGTCTCTTAAATATGAGTCCTGGATCCTTTTCATAAAATGCTGTTGCCTTTCGGTTTTCATTGTTTTAATATAGTACTTTTTAAACTTTTAAAGAGTTTTATTTGTTTTGAATTGGCATACAACAATTATAAAAATTTATGGGATATGTAATACTTTAGTACCTGTATACACTGTGTAATGACAACTCAGGGTAATTAGCATATGTATAACCTCAAATATTTATCATTTCTTAGTGATAAGAACATTTAAAAATCCTCTAATTTTTTTTGAAATGTACAATATAACATTAACTACAGTCATCCTACTATACAATAGAACACCAGAACTTACTCCTCCTGAGTATAACTTTGTACTCAATAACCACTCCCTTTACCAATATTAGTCATCTTTAAGTTAACTAAGAGCTATTGGAACTACAGAGTTTATGTTCACTTTTTTCTCAGTAACTTTTTTTTATGTTCAGTCAAACACAGCAACACTTTATTAACAAGGAAAGAGTAATATGATCACAAGGAAATACTCAAAAGTCTAAAATGAATGATATCTGGGGCAGCATAAAATGAATACCAACAAGGGTAGGTACCCTAACATGTCTCACAGCTGTTGAATGAAAGTGGCTTTAGCTAACAAAAGATGAGCAACATTTACATCACAAAGCCACTGTAAAATACTTCATTACTCTGGGAAGGTAATGAACTGTCATAACCCATAACTAGAAAGAAGAGCCATTTAAGTGCATTAATTGGGTCAACCAGTTCTGTTAGGTTTTACTACTGTATGGTATTGATTTCCTCTCTACATAATGTCATCAACTTCCATATTCTTTATTTTTTTTAATCTTTCACATTCTCCATAGGAACATTAATCTTTTTGATTGAAATACTCCAAACCCCTCTGACCTCTGACACTGAGTCTAACCGTGAACTACTTGCAGCATAGATGTATTTTCTCAAAGTCTTCAGTGGTGCTAAATCAGCAAGTTAACATAGTCTGAAAATGCAAATGATAAAGGGCACAAAGCTGCCACATAAAGGAGAAGTATCCCATGTTCTTGCATCACATGACAGAGAATTTGTGGTTAAAATTATTTAAGACATTGGCTGCCGTCTGTTTGTGGCCACTCATTTAGCTAAGTGAAGAACACCAGTGTTTTAATAAGGTCCCTTTTTGCCCATGATATTTCTAAGCAAATATTTGGAATGCTCAGAAGATTCCACTTTTAGTCTCCCAGAGCCTCCTGAAACATAATTTAGAGTGGGACTTGGTAGGAACAAGTGTCTTCAATCTTCAGACTCTAGTTAAAACAGCAGAAACAGTTTCTGTTTAAATCCTGGGAAACCTCAGGAAATGTGCCTTATTTGTGAAATGGAAAGAAGATATCAACAAAGACAAAGAACGCAACAGATATCAAGGTGGGTAATGCTGATGATTTTCAGTCCTCATAATGTGTGCAAAACTATGTGGGACAAGTAGGCCAAATCAAACTAGACAAGTTTGAGAAAGATGTTTTCCTATTTGATGCACAAGAAGTTAATTTATGGAAATGGGATAAAAGAGGGAGTAGTTCTATGCTTCTCACTGTGTTACCTTTATTATGTTCCTAGTGTCACTGAGACTAGCTTAAAAACAGCCTGGAATGAGAAGATTCCTATCACCAGCCACCTTTTACTCTTTTCTTTTTTCTCTGTTGCTGTTTCTTATTTGTTGCTGGAGCCCCTGCAGGTTTCTGGTGTCTTGGGGGTATGATGTTACTTGCAGAGGCAGATATGGCTGCTGCACTGCCGGGTCTTGGGGAGGTGGGAAGACTGCTCATAGTTTACTGGCATCCAGTTCAGATAAAGCTCCTGCAATTGCTCCCTGAGTGCCCTTTCCAATCTGGTCCTTCTTTTTACCCTTCTTTCTTCCTTGGTAGTAAGAATGTTCCCCCTCCCCCCCTCCTCCCCCT
>NW_022900917.1:52032301-52055538 GCF_012274545.1 Fukomys damarensis
CTCCTCCCCTTCCTTCTTCTCCCTCCGCCGCCCTCTCCTTTTTTCAGATTTCCTTGACCTTGCTCCTTGGACCTTCTCTGGCGACTTTCCACCCTTCTTCCTCATGTAGGTAGCACCAGGAGAATTTTCAAGAGCCTCACCGTCTACTTTTAGAGAAATACTATCTGATGAGTGCAAGTGTTTACTAAGAGCTTTTGCTTTCTCTGGATCTGCAAGTGAGTAGGTAAAAATAAGCTGTGCCCAGGTGTAAATATCTTTTTTCTTTCTATAGCTGTTCTAGGTTACTAATTGCCTCCTTCTTCCACCTGTATTTGAGTTTGAAGTTTGCTGCTTCTCTTATGAAAGACAAATGGGCAGGAGATTTGGGCTGATGGTTTTGGTACCACTGTATAGTCTGTGTGAAGACGTCAGTGGCACTATCAACATCTTCCTCATGGCTTACATGGTCACTAAGGCAGACGCCATGCCTGGTTTATGCTTTAATGCTTCTTTGCTTCTCAGAATTAGACATGCTTTGGAAATATTACCTGGAGAAATTTTCAACTGTGCCATGGTCAACTTAATGTCAGCTGCATTTTCTGGATGCTGATATAAAAGTTCCTGAAGCAGCTCTATTCTTTTGTGCGCTGTTTTTCCCCAGCAGAGCTGGGAAGCTTGGATTAACATGGGTAGGAGATTCTCAGGACTTTGGGACTGTAAACTAGTAGGTATTTTGTGGCATTGCTCTGCCTGGTTTGTATACATAGCAGGGAAAGCTTTGTTAAATTCTGTAGCTTGCAGTTGTTTCTTGGAAAGCTTAAATAATATTCCTTCTGCATTGGTTAATTTCATCGTCTTAGAGTAAAAGACATTTTGGTTCTTTTTTTTTCTCATTGAATTTATTAGTACATTTTAGGCATACAGTACAGTTACACTCATCATTGGGATCTTGTACCTTTACATGACAGGTTTTGGTTCTCATTTTTCCCCTTTCCCTGCCCTCCCTTCACCCTCTCCTCCCTTCCCTATTTACAAATACTTTATTTCCATTTTTTCCTTTTCTCATATTTTTATTTTCTTTTTCCTTATTACCTTTCCCCTGCCCTTCCCATTTAATGGTAATGATATTATTTGCAGTTACAACTAGTAATCCTGCATCTGTTGGCTTCAGTTTTATTATCTAAATGTAAAGCAGCAAAGCCTCCTCTGTATGACCCTGAAGCTGTAGAACATAGGCCATCTGACCATGAATGATGGCCAGTTCTGTCTGTGGGTCTTCCTCCATCCCATCACAGTCTTCTGAAAATGATTTGTGGAAAAGATCTTCAGCTTTCTGTAGGATTTTCATTGCCTGGTTCAGCTGGCCTTGTCCAGTCAGTGCACAGGAAGTGTTGTAGCACAGTTTAGGGTGTCTTCTTAGAGGTCCAAGTTCTTTAGAACCACATTTTCCCAATTGCTTTGAGCTGCAACAACTGCTGAAAGGTTTGTTTTCCTCTTTTCATCATAGCCGTTTTGGGAGTTTCGCAGGAGATCTTTATACACAGCTAAGCATTCATCGTAAAGTTCCAAACGGTATACACTTGTCCTTACAGCTTTTTTTTAGCTTGTTTCTCTTTCTATTGTCTTGAAGGAATTTTCAATTCTGCTGAGCCTCTACTCGTAATATGCCTTCTCAAAGGAGAGAGAGTTATTGGCTAAAATTTTGGCATGTGCATTGACAGTATTCAAGGCTTCCTTGAAACTTCCATTCTGAGTAAGGCAGACCACTTCATGATGCAGGGCAGTTACGGCATCGCTGTTGATCTCGTTGACAGTCTTCAGAACCCACATGAAGTTTCCTTCTCTCCATAACGGTTCTCTTCACAGAACACCCGCCGACCCGCACTCCTCACTGTCATCACTCGCCATCTTGGCGAAGCGGGGTCTCGGCAACACTTTTGCTTTTAATGAGTAATAGGGATGGAAGCATACCATTTATTTGCCTTCTGTTCCCCTACTGCGACCCTGTCTCAGGATTGCTGTGTAGTTCTAGTTTTAGTTTTTAAAAGAACCCTCGCACATCTTTCCATAATGGCTGTTCTCAAACATTTTGAAGTCATGAAAACTCTTTGGCAGTTGACCAATGTATAAAATAGCTTAAAAGTAGAACTGCTGTTGTGCGAAGTTTGAGGAACTGCAAACTTATTCTCCTTTTCTTTAAGCAGTGGCAGTTGAGGATTTTCTGTGTCACTCCCAGGTGCTGCAGAAGGGGACAAATGTCTGCTCCATCATATTCTTTCTTTTAATAGAAAGAAAAATTAATGCACATATTTAAAATATATTTGAAGGTTAGGTTTGACTGAAAAGAGTTTTTTCAGTATGTGGATAAATTTGATCAGTGAGGAAAATGAAAAAAAATTACTGACTGTAGGAATGTGTGACGTGATGTGTTTTCTCTGCACGTTTGTGCAGGTACTTGTTTGTAATTTAAACACCTTTTCTGATGCTAAATTCTTGCTTGTTAAGGTAAATTGTTCCAACATTTGTAATATTTCCAAACAGCAATTGAAATGTTGCAGGAATATCTAAGGAGGCCAACAGGCAGGAAGGTTTATTTAATCTCTTTATGTATTGCTATAAATGCCTCCTCCAGGAAGTACATTGTAGCATTTTTCTGCCTTGACAGTGTTGCATTCACTTGCTACTTGTTAAAAGCCCTTTTTTGATATGTTTGTTATCTTGCCAGCTCCATCTTTTCAGAGGGCTGCTGTTTGTATTTGAAGCCACTGGGAGCTGAAAGTCAGCAAAGTAAGTCACACGCTCTCTGCTCTCCATGTGGGTCAGCTTTGCATAGAGATGTAATCCTTGTAGTCTTCATGTTGAAGCCTTGCATTCAGGCGTCCTTGAAAATGACAGGGGAAAGCAGTATGAGAAGACAGTGTTGCTATGCCAGCCTGTCATTGCACCTCCTCCTTATGTCTCTTTCGAATCTTTCTTTTGTTAAATTGTCGAATCCTTACTTGATATTAGCTTCTCATGTTCACTGACAGCTTCATATTGAAATGCAGGGGGAGAAACCTTCTTGGCTATTTTGAAGGAAAGAGAATGAAAATTACTAACACAGTACACTATTTCTAATTTACTTTTTTTCAGTTTTGGAAAGTGGTGAAAAAATAAAATAAAAATATTTTATTAATTCATATTAAAAATTTGAGTGCCAATTATATAGCAGCTATTAAACTAAGCCCTGGAGGTTTCAGTTTATAGTGTGAGCCAATTTTATATAGGGAAGAAATACACATAATTAAAATATCCTTTATCATGATTGAGGTTGTTGTACTGCACAAAGAGCTTTGGAAATATCAGATACTTTGGAGGAGAAAGAAGCTGATTTCTCTTTCTTTCTTTCTTTTTTTTTTCTTTTGTAGTATCACTGAGTCACATCTGCAGCTCAAGAAAGTGAGTTTTGAATTGAGTACCAGCTTTGCCATAACCAAGCTCTGGTCAAAATTCAAAGCCAGGAGGAGTCACAAGATGTGCTGAGGGCCTGCAGAGTAATCTAGAAGAAGGATAGTTACTCAATGAAGATATCAAAAATACACCCTGTGTGAATCAAAGGTGATAAGCTTCACACATTTGGAGCAGTAGAGGCAGAATCTCAGTGTGCTTCAGTGGGGTACAATCAATGACCTTTACAATATGAATAGCCTATTGGAAGCCACCTAAGTATTCCTCAAGGAATGAGTAAAGAAAATGTGGTATACATACAATGAAGTATTCTTCAACCTTTAAAAAGAGGAAGAAAAACCATGCCCATTGTACCACATGAATGAAACTTAATCTCACCATGCTACATGAAGTAATCCAGTAACAGTGGAACAAATTCAATGGGACTCCACTTACATGAGTATCTAAAGTCATCAGATTGATGGAAAAAAGGCAGAACGGTAGTTCCTATGGGCCAGGAGAAGTTACTGATTCATTCGCAGAGTTTCAGGTGAGGAAGATGAAAAGATGGTGGTGGTAGCTTCACAATATGCTACAAAACTAGGGACTTAAAATAGGTAAGATGATAAATTTTATTTTATGTATGTTTGATCACAATTAAAATAGAAGTTTACAAAACAAATCCACATTTTCATGTAGCAATAGAGGCTCTAAAAATAATTACTAAGAAGAATATGATAGCAAAGGGAGTGGAGACCACTTGAGCTAGACATCAAAATCTAAAAATGTCCCTATACTATGGATATTCCCCAGTAGGTAGAGGTTATTAGTTTCTGTGAATTGTTCCTGTGTGGGAGCTGAAATGACCTCAGAGTCCCAAGCCAGAGTCCAACCCCAGCCTTCCTAGGAGAGGAGAGCTTTCCCTTTGGGACCAAGGTCTTCAGATATATACGTGTTCTCTGTGGCTCAGTTCTCACCTAGACCCCTTTCCTGTGATTGTTCAGTGATATTTTGAGATTTCCTAGCAGTTTTTGTTCTGAATATCTTCTCTCCAATTAGAAAGCGAGCTTTTATTCCCCAGTGATCTGAGACTTTTGTATGGGTATGTCATCCTAACTGTGGGCTAGGCTTGGCCATAATTATAGTATCTGTGCCAGACATTTAAGGCCTATGCTACACTTCAGGGTTTTGTATTTCAGTACACCGTTTTCTCCTGTGTGGAACTGGTATGGTTTTTTACACAAGACATCTATCAAACATGTGTACAAAGGCCATTTTCAACTTCCAGAAATATATCAAAATATTCAGCTTCTTTTCCAGCCCCGAGCTTTATAAGCCACTGAACCCATGGCTCAGTGTCTATATATAACTTGGACTGTCTTCCTCACTAGGACCACTGCACATTGTGGTGACATGTGTATCCTCACCCAGCACACACTCTGCTTTGGGACTGTTTGCTCAGAGTGCTTGCGCTTCTGTTCCCAAATTCCTCAGGGCTCCTTCAGTCTCTGTCCCTTTCCTGTCAGAGCTTCTACTTGCTTCTTAGACCTGATGCTTGGATACCCTCGCCCTCATTTCCTGGATGCCTTCAAATTCCAGCAGTTTTTTGCTGCCAGAAAAAGTACCTTCCCTTCACAGGGGCTGTAGGAGCCTAGTGCACCTAATGGACAAAGCACAAGAGAGAATACAATTTAGTATTAAACAGAAGTGTGTATTTCCATGATTTAAGTATGCTACCTATATATCTTGTGAACTAATAAATGGTAGATGAGGAAATAGTTTATTTACTCTTCTTTTTTGGGACAGTACTGGAGATTGCACACAGGACCTCAAACATGCTAGGTAAGTGCTGTATCACTGAACCACATGCTTAGTCTTGTTATTTTTATTCAAAATAATTTGTTTTAATTACAAAATAATTTATAATAGAGTTTTCCTCATTTAAGTGTCCCCATCCTTCCTTTACAGGGGAATAACTTCTTAGGGGATGCCTGAAAATTGAGTATTACTAAATCCTATATTTGTTATTTTCCCCCCTATATAAAGTTTGGTTTATAAATTACGCACAATGAGAGATTGACAATAACTTAGCAACCTCCGCATATGATTTTACTCTTTACTTAAGTTGAGAACTTTTACCTTTTCACTTACAGGAAACACTTTATGGCTTTTCACTGGGTTATAAAAATCACCAGCATCCTTACTCTTTTTTTTCTTTCAGCTTTAATTGAGTTTATTGGTACATTTTAGGGATACAGAACAGTTACATTCATTGTTGGGATCTTGTACCTCTACATGACAAGTCTTGGTTCTTATTTTTTCCCCTTGTCCCTGCCCTCCCTCCCCCCCTCCCCTCCCCATCTACAACCACTTTATTTTCATCTTTTCATTATCTCACATTTTTTTCTTTTCCCTTTTTACCCTTCCCCTACCTGTCCCACCTTCCCTACACCTTTAGCTCCTTTCTTCCCATTTCTCAATGTCAGTAATCTTATTAGGATCTTCTGTATTATTGCAGATTATTCGCACCAGAGAGACTATTCTGTATTTACACGTGTGACTTATTTATTTCACTTAGGAGTATATCTTCAATATGTATCCATTTTCCTATGAATGAATCTATTTTCTCATTCGTTATGGCTGAGTAATATTCCATTTTGTAGAAAAACCACATCTTCTTTATCCAGCTTCCAGTGGATGGGCAAATGGGCTGTTTCCAAGTTTTAGCTATTACAAACTGTGCTGCTATAAACATGGGTGTGCATATTTTTCTGTGATATGATTCTTTTAGTTCTTTTGGAAAGATACCCAGCAGAGGGATGGCTGGGTCAAATGGAACCTCCAGTCCAAGATCTTTGAGGTATCTCCATATTGATTTCCATAGTGGTTTTACCAGTCTGCACTACCACCAACAATGGATAAGGGTTCCTTTCTCCCCACAACCCCACCAACATTTGTTATTGTGTGATTTCTTGATAGCAGCCATTCTTTGTGGGGTGAGTGGGAATCTCAGTGTTGTTTTCATCTGCATCTCTCGGATGATCAGTGATGTGGAACATTTTTTCATATATTTACTTGCTGCTTTTACTTTGTCTGAGAAATGTCTGTTCATTTTGGATGCCCATTTTTGAATCGGGTCTTTATATTTGGGGGGACTGATTGTTTTGAGTTCTTTATATATTCTTGAAAATAGTCCTTTGTCTGAGGAAAAGCTGGTGAAATTTTTTCCCAAATTGTAGGTTGTCTCTTAGTTCTGCTGATGGTTTCTTTTGAAGTACAGAAGTTTTTTAATTAGATGAGATCCCAGTTATTGATTCTATCTGCTAGTTCCCATGCTACTGAGGATTTGTTCATAAAGTCTTTTCCTATGCCAATGTCTTCTAGAGTTCTGCCTAACTTACCTTCCAGCAAGTTTAATGTTTTTGTTTTAATATTTAGATCTTTAATCCATTTGGATTTTAATTTAGTGCATGGTGAAAGATAAGGGTCCAGTTTTATTCTGTGGCAGGTTGAATTTCAGTTTTTCCAACACCATTTATTAAAAAGGCTATCTTTCCTCCACTGAGGATGGTCAGCTCCTTTGTCAAAGATGAGGTAGCTGAGTACATCTGGGTTTGTTTTTGTGCCTTCCAGTCTGTTCTACTGACCCTCAGGCCTATTTCTTTGCCAGTACCATGCTGTTTTTATCACAGTGGCTTTGTAGTATAGTTTCAAATTGGGAATTGTTATACCTGGTGCCATGTGTCTGTTGCCTAAAATGGCTTTTGCTATTCTAGGTCTCTATGGTTCCAAATGAATTTTTGGATTCTTTTTTCTAATTCTGTGAAATATAGTGTTGGAATTTCAGTTGGCATTGCATTGAATGTATATAGAAGTTTTGGTATTATGGCCATTTTCACTATGCTGATTCTTCCTACTCAGGAACAGGGGATATCTTTCCACTTTTTTTATAACCTCTTCAATTTCTTTTTTCAGAGTGCTGTAGTTTTCAGTGTAGAGATCTTTTGCTTCTTTTGTTAGATTGATTCCTAGATACTTCATTTTTTTTTTTGGATGCTACTGTAAAAGAAATTTTTTCCCCAATTTCTCTCTCAGTGAGTCTGTTATTTGTGTATAAGAAGGCTATTGATTTTTGGGTGTTCACCTTGTATCCAGATACTCTACTGAATCTGTCAATTAAGTCTAGAAGTCTTTTGGTGGAGTTTTTTGGGACTTTGATGTGGAGTATCATATGATCAGCAAATAATGACAGTTTAACTTCTTCCTTTCCTATCTTTATTGCTTTAATTTCTTTTTCTTGTATAATTTCTGTGGCTAAGGTTTCCAGAACTATATTGAAGAGGAGTGGTGATAATGGGCATCCTTGTCTTGTTCCTGATTTTGACATGAAGGTTTTCAGTTTTTGGCCATTTAATATGATGTTGGCTGTTGGTTTTTCATAGATAGCCTTTATTAAGTTGAGGTATAGATCATCTATTCCAATTTTTTCAGGGTTTTTATCATGAATGGGTGTTGAATTTTATCAAATGCTTTTTCTGCATCTATTGAGAGGATCATATGGTTTTTGTCCTTGACTGTGTTAATATAATGTATTACATTTATTGACTTTTGTATGTTGAACCACCCTTGCATCTCTGGAATACATCCGACTTGGTCAGGATGGATGATCTTCTTGATGATCCTTTGTATTCTGTTTGATAGTATCTTTCTAAGGATTTTTGCATCTATATTCATTAAGGAGATTGGCCTGTAGTTCTCTTTTTTAGTTGCATCTTTCTTTGATTTGGGAATCAAAGTGATACTTGCTTCCAGGAATGAATTTGGAAGTATTGCTTCCCTTTCAATTTCATTGAATAGTTTGAAGGTAATGGCTGTAGCTCTTCTCTAAATGTCCTGTTAAATTCAACAGTGAATCCATCAGGGCCTGGGCTTTTCTTTGTTGGTAAATTTTTAATTACATTTTCAATTTCACTGACTGTAATTGGGGCATTTAAAATATTTTTATCTTCTTTGTTCAACTTTGGTAATTCGTAAGTATCTAAAAATCTGTCCATTTCTTCTGTGTTTTCCATTTTATTGGAGTACAGGTTCTCAAAGTAGGTATTCATGATCTTCTGGATTTCTTTTGGATCTATTGTGACTTCACCTTTTCATTCCTGATTGCATGGATCTGAGCCTTTTCTTTCCTTTTTTTGATAAGATTAGCTAAGGGTTTGTCGATTTTATTTATTTTTTCAAAAAAACCAGCTCTTTGTTTCATTTATTTTTTGTATCATTTTCTTAGTTTCAATTGCATTGATTTCTGCTTGGATCTTTATAATTTCCTGTCTTGTTTGAGCTTTGGGATTTTCTTGCTCTTGTTTTTCTAGGAGTGTAAGTTTCATCATTAGGTTGTTTATTTGAGCCAGCTCTGTTTTCCTAGTGTGGGCATTCAATGTTATGAATTTTCCCCATAGAACTGCTTTCATTGTGTCCCATAAATTCCTGTATGTTGCATTGGCATTTTCATTTATTTGTAAAAACTGTCTAATTTCTTCTTTAATTTCCTCTGTAATCCATTGATTGTTTAGGAGAGTGTTGTTCAGTTTCCATGTGCTTGTGAAGTTCCTACAGTTTCTTGTGCTATTGATCTCCAGCTTGATTGCACTATGATCTGATATTATACAGGGGATTACTTCAGTTCTTTGTATTTATTCAGACCTGTTCTGTGAGCCAATATGTAGTCTATCTTGGAAAATGATCCATGTGCAGCCGAAAAGAATGTATATTCAGATTTTGTGGGGTGGAATACTCTGTAAACATCTATTAAGTCCATGTGTTCCAAAGCTTGGTTCAGTTCTATTATTTCATTGTTGATTTTCTGCCTAGATGATCTGTCAATTTGTGATAGTGGGGTATTTAAATCCCCCACTAAAATTGTATTAGTGCTTATTTGGTTTTTCATGTTACTTAGTATTTGTTTTATATAGTTTGGGGCATTTATATTTGGTTCATATATGTTTATGATTGTCAACTCTTCCTCTTGAATTGTTCCCTTTACAAGGATGTAGTGGCCTTCTTTAGTCTCTCTTAATGAGTTTTGGTTTGAAATTTACTTTATCTGAGAATAAGATTGCTACCCCTGCTTTTCTCTGGTCTCCTGATGCATGGAAAATTGTTTTCCATCCTTTCACTTTCAGTCTATGGGCTTCATTTTGCACTAGGTGTGTTTCTAGTATACAATATATTGTTGGATTTTGCTTCTTAATCCATTCTGCCAATCTATTTCTATTGATTGGTGAATTGAGACCATCAACATTGATGGTTATAACTGATATATTCTGACTTATTATTGTCATGTTATTGTCCTTTTGTTGACTCCTTTAACTTTTTTTCCATCTCCTTTTAGTTTCTTGCCTTGCCTATTTGATTTGGTCTGTTGGGCCTCATGGTATTGTGACCTTCATTGTCCTTTTCTAGGATATTGTTTAGAATTCCTTGTAGTGCTGGTTTGGTGTTCATGAAATTTCTCAGGTGTTCTTTGTCATGGAAGTATCTTACTTCCTCATCTATTTTGAAAGAGAATTTTGCACGATACATTAGTCTAAGTTGGAGGTTGTTTTCTTTTAGGACTTGGAATGCCTCACTCTAGGCTCTCCTTGACCTAAGGGTTTGTGTTGAAAAGTCTGCTGTGATTCTAATGGGCTTTCCTTTGCATGTGATTTGTTTCTTTTCTCTTACTGCTTGTAGTATTTTGTTCTTCTGCTGGATTTCTCGGATCTTGATTATTATATGTCTAGCTGTAGATTTTTTTTGATCGTGGCTAGTTGGGGTTCTGTATGCCTCACTTATCTGTATGTCTAATTCTTCCCTTCTGTTTGGGAAGTTTTCTGTCATTAATTCTGTGAAGAGCTTTTTTAAGTCATTTACGTTTTCTCCTGGTATTTCATGAATTCCTATCAGTCTTATGTTATTTTTCTTTGCATCATCTAGAAGTTGTTGGATTGATTTCTCATGATCCCTTACTGTTTTTGAGAGATCTCTTTTTTCATGGTCACTGACTGCGATCCTATCTTCTATATCTGAAATTCTATCTTTGCAATCTTTTATTCTATTATGTATACTTTCAATACAGTTTTTAATCTCCTGGATATTTGAATCTGTTTTATGGATTCCATTTCTTTCCTTTGTTGGGCATTCATTGTTTCTATTTCTTTCTTATGCTGAGTCTTCATGGCTTCTATCATGGTCTTGAGCTCGTCTATTTTTTTGTCAGTTTCTGTTCTAGAGTCTCGAATCATGACTTCCATTTTGTTCATCATCTCTATGGTTAACTGGTAAATTATTTCTGATTTGAGTTTTTCTAGAGCTTGATTGATCTGTTTTGTTACCTCCTGTGCTATGGGTCCAGGGTGTCCTGCTGATTCACTATCAGACTTTTCATCCTCATTTGTCCTGCTGTTTGCCTTTGGTGAACTGGAAATCTGTCGTTGTTTCTTGCTTAAGTGTTTTTTCATTTTTATTTTTGTTGTTGGGTTGTCCTTCTTTAATATCTGGGTATTACTTAAATCTTCCTGATATAGTTGCGTTTTAGCTTTGGAGTTTCTAATGACTCATAGACATCCTCATTTTCATAATATCAGAGTAAACAACTCTTTAAGTCTATCACAACCCTTTATCCCAATTGATACATTCAGCAGCCCAATAGGATCAAGCACAGCTTGCAAACTGACCAGTTGTGGTAGTTATTAATCTATCACCTTTAAACCATGTGAATTAAATTAATATCAAGAAGCAGCCCAAAATATGTTTGCAGTGAATATGCTTTTCAATATAGCATCTTTACCATTTAGGATGGGTGGTTAGACTGAGTTAGGATGAGAGGAGTAGATAAGTGAAAGAACTGGAACAGGTTTGAAGTGAAACCAGAGGATGTAGAATGACCTTACTATCTTTACAAAGCTATTAACTTCAGAGGGGATTGACAGAGTGCAGGAATAAGGACAAGAATATATCCCCTTAACAGTAACAGGCGCTTGTCTTCCCTTGAAGCTACAGAGCCCTGTGTGAGGTAAAATGACTGGAGAAAAGAACATAAAGTAAAAACAAAACAAAACAAACCCCTCCCCACAAAAAGGAAAAATAATAAAAGAAGAAGTCTGAACTAGGGCAGGAGCAGGAATAAAAAGGAAGATAAGGGATAATATGGTGGAGCAAGAGACTGAGTTGGAGAGAGAGGACAGAAAAAAAGAAAGAAATTTTAGGGTGGAATGAGGAAAAGAATAAAAAAAACAAAAAAGAATTTGAAGGGCCTCTTTCAGACTACATCTCTGTTGTCATATTATACTGCATGTACAGACATATGCTGAACCGAATCCCCTGGCCTTGGCTAGCCAATGGCAGGTACCCACGACTGAGACTGACCTCAGTCCACAAGGCCTAACTTGAGTTTCCCAACCTGCAGGGTTGAACTCCACTCAGTTCTATTACAGGTTTCCCCTGCCCTTTCTTTAAAGATGTTCAAAGTTGGGAGCTCAGAAAAGTACCCTTCATGAGCACCTCTGCCTCTGCAGAGTAGGTTCAAGGACTGGCCCAATCAGGACGTTTGAGAATGGGGGGGAGCTGGTCATGGGGGTGTTTCAAGGGCACCTTTCTTACTGGATCCCGGGCAAGCAGCTGGAGAGACCTCCTCCAGGATCCTTGGGTCCTTACTGGATCTGGTGGTGCGCAGTCCAGGAGGTCGCGCTCCTGCCAGGTGATCTGAGGCAGGCAGCTCTTACTCTTGCATATTGGTTTAATTGTTAAGTACAATTAGGGTTTCTTGAGTACAAGTGCAGTGATACATGACAGTAGATTCAATAATTGAAAGGGCTAATGAGTGACTAGTGGGTGGGTAGATATATAGTATAGATATATGCTGTCTGAAAGGTTGATTCATGCCAAACAGGATGGTGTAGGATTTCATCATGCTATTCAGAACAACATGCAATTTAAAACTTATGAATTGGGTATTTCTGCAATTTTCCACTTAGTATTTTTGGACCTTGGGAAACAAATCACAGGAAGCAAAACCATGGATAAGGAAAGACTACTGTATTTAACTAACAAGAATTTAATTTATATTAAATTTTTCAGTAATACACCATGTGAAAGAGTACATTTCTATTATCACATCTTTCAAAAATTATTTAGGTTGATTGCCAAATGTTGTCCATGGCCTAATGTAGGCTTGTTAAATCCAAATGCTAAACATAATGCTCAACTATTTTTTAATTGTAAATGAATTATCTCCTCTCTTATCTAAAGTGAAAACTTCTGTGTTCAAACAGCTTAGAGAGTAATGTGATAATCATTAGAAGGTTGTTTTGGTGATAAGAATGTGGCCCTCCTTCAAGGTGGCATATTCTTGGCTTTTACCTGGGATAGCTTGTACCTACCTACCCACTTTTTGGGCACCATGTACTCTCTTTTATTTTGCTCTTACATAACAATAGACAATTGACTATATTTTGGTGGCATTATGGGTGTCACTTCCTGTAGTGCTCTTTTTTAAAGCAAAACTGTTTTTCATATCTATCTATCTATCTATCTATCTATCTATCTATCTATATCTATATCTATATATCTATATATATAGAGATAGATAGATATCTATCTATCTCTATATATATACCTATATAGATATAGAGATAGATATCTATCTATCTATCTCTATATCTATATAGATATATATTGATAACACTCATCCTAGGGACTTTGCACCTGTACATGATATATCCTAAATCTTTTGCCTCTAGCACACTTAATGGCACATAATTAAAATGTAGCATCTGAAAGTGCTTATGTGAGACACATTTAGAACATACCTCACTGTCTTTCTTAGTCACTTTAGTTTTCAGGAATCCCAGATTCTCTTTATTCCATGGAGGATGTGTTAGCAGTGCCTTGCTATTCCTATCATCAATCACACTGTGATATAATCATAAGCAAATATAATAATCTGATGGAGAAATAAAATTATCTAAGTTAACATAAATCGCGTGACCTATTGATAACCCACTTGAGCTGGCAACAAATATGAATCTGCCTCAGATAGAACACATCTATTCTTTAACCTAAATTTCTGGTGTACTTCCAGATATACTATACTTTTTCCATCTTCTCTGGGGTCAAACCCCCCTCAGATTGTGTTCAAACTGGGGTTAAGGCTTAGGGTTTGACTGGCTGGCCATATTGGGGTATGCATGGAGATAACAGAGCTGCTATAGTTGTATCAGCTGCTGATAGCAAGTCTCTTAAAGATTTTTAAACTCAGTAGCTTGCATCAAAGTTGCTCAGTTTTGCTGCCCTTCTGAGTTTGTTCAAGCTCTTATGTCACACTGCAGCACACCTGCCTGCTCCCTGTGGGCATCACATCTTGAATTAAGTGGTGGCTTCAACAAATCTTTAGGTAGCAGTCTTATCAGCATTGCCTTCTGTTAATGAATGCCTGGCAAAGATCTCAGAGAGTGTCCCTTCAGTGTTTTTTCAGTCATGAAAGAAAAGGTGAAGAACCTGATCAAATTCCATATCCCTCTCTCAGTCACTGCCAGAATGTGCTTTGGATTTCACAGTAATGAATAGGTGCTATTACTTTCAGCAATGTTTTTATTATAATTTTTTCTCTTAAAAGAAGTTAAAGTTTCTGATTTCTTGATCTTTTAATTTGTAACTTTAAAATCACAACTGGAATGAAGTTTTACTGATGGGATACAATTTTGTTTGTTTTTAATAGAGTTTCCACTTAAGCTCATCTGAAAATATAAACAGAGCAGCTACATTGAAAAGGAATACGTGTATACATTTATATATGGTTGTATTATTACATTTCTCTCTAAAAATGTGGCCATATTTTTAGGTAACTAAAAAAAATCCTGTTCATTAAATACTAGCATTGTTTTCTCCAGTACCTTAAGATATTTGTATGCATTTTTTAATTATTTCTTGTAGCATAAGAATATGAAACCACCATCCTCTTTCTAAGGTTAGGCCCTTTAACTGTTAACTGTGTCCCATTTCTGAGTTAGTTATGCACCAATTAACTAAAAAGAGCCTGTGACATGCCAGGTATTTGTTAGAGATGGGGACAAATGTGACCACAGCATGTTGTTCTCTGCCATCATAGAGCAACTACACCTCTAAATTGGGCAATGCCTGTCAAGTTGTTCACCCAAACACCAACCCTCCCTCCATCACTTGACCAGTGCTTTAATTTGTTTTCTTTTTTTTTTTTTTTTTTTTATTGAGTTTATTGGTACATTTAGGGATACAGTACAGTTACATTCATTGTTGGGATCATGTACCTTTACATGGCAAGTCTTGATTCTCATTTTTTTCCCCTTACCTCTGCCCTCCCTTCTCCCCCTCCTCCCCTCCCCATCTACAAACACTTTATTTTCATCTTTTCATTCTCTCACATTTTTTTCTTTTCCCTTTTTGTTCTTCCCCTACGTATCACACCTTCCCTACACCTTTAGCTCTTTTCCTCCCATTTCTAAATGTCAGTAATCTTATTAGAATCTTATGCATTGTTGCAGAATATTCACACCAGGGAAACTATTCGGTATTTACACATGTGGGACTTATTTATTTCACTTAGGAGCATATCTTCAATATGTATCCATTTTCCTATGAATGAATCTATTATCTCGCTCTTTATGGCTGAGTAATATTCCATTTTATAGAAAAACCACAACTTCTTTATCCAGTTTCCAACGGATGGGCAAATAGGTTGTTTCCAAGATTTAGCTATTACAAACTGTGCCGCTATAAACATGGGTGCACATACTTCTCTGTGATATGATTCTTTCAGTTCTCTTGGAAAGATACCCAACAGAGGGATGGCTGGGTCAAATGGAACCTCCAGTCCAAGCTCTTTGAGGTATCTCCATATTGATTTCCATAGTGGTTGCACTAGTCTGCACTCCCACCAACAATGGAGGAGGGTTCCTTTCTCCCCACAACCCCGCCAACATTTGTTATTGTGTGATTTCTTGATAGCAGCCATTCTTTGTGGGGTGAGGTGGAATCTTAGTGTTGTTTTCATCTGCATCTCTCGAATGACCAGTGATGTGGAACATTTTTTCATATATTTTCTTGCTGCTTTCACTTCTTTGTATGAGAAATGTCTGTTCATTTCGGATGCCCATTTTTGGATCAGGTCTTTATATTTGGGGGGACTGATTGTTTTGAGTTCTTTATATATCCTTGATAATAGTCCTTTGTCTGAGGTACAGCTGGTAAAAATTTTTTCCCACATTGTAGATTGTCTCTTAGTTCTGCTAATGGTTTCTTTTGAAGTACAGAAGCTTTTTAGTAAGATGAGATCCCAGTTGTTGATTCTTTCTGCTAGTTCCCGTGCTACTGAGGATTTGTTCGTAAAGTCTTTTCCTATACCAATGTCTTCCAGAGTTCTGCCTAACTTACTTTCCAGCAAGTATAATGTTTCTGTTTTAATATTTAGATCTTTAATCCATTTGGATTTTAATTTAGTGCATGGCGAAAGATAAGGGTCTAATTTTAATCTGTGACAGGTTGATATCCAGTTTTTCCAACACCATTTATTAAAGAGGCTATCTTTCCTCCACTGAGGATGGTGAGCTCCTTTGTCGAAGATGAGGTAGCTGAGTACATCTGCATTTGTTTTTGTGTCTTCCAGTCTGTTCCATTGATCCTCAGGCCTATTTCTTTGCCAGTACCATGCTGTTTTTATCACAGTGGCTTTGTAGTATAGTTTCAAATTGGGAATTGTTACACCTGGTGCCATGTGACTGTTGCCTATAATGGCTTTTGCTATTCTAGGTCTCTTGTGGTTCCAAATGAATTTTTGGATTCTTTTTTCTAGTTCTGTGAAATATAGTGTTGGAATTTCAATTGGCATTGCATTGAATGTATATAGCAGTTTCGGTAGTATGGCCATTTTCACTATGTTGATTCTTCCTACCCAGGAGCAGGGGATTTAATTTGTTTTCTTTTTGATTCCCTTTTCTTTCCCTTAAAAGTTTATCTATTTCAAAAAAACCTTTTCTTTTTTGTTATTACTTATGCCCCATTCAGCTACTTCCAAATCCTTTTGCTTCTCTTCTGTTTATCCACTCTTGTTTCCAGAAACTTGCCTGACTTTAGCATTAGATATTTTCTAATGAAGCTTGTCTGATCAAAAGAACCAAATAACAGATTTGTTACAATGGCATTTCCTGAGCCTATCCTTGGAAATTTCTACTATCATAGGTCTGAGTTGCAGGTATAGAATCTATAGTTTTAATAAGCCATTTCTATGACCTCTAACGTGTTTTACCATCTCTTAAATCCAGCCTATCTAAATAAATCCATCAATTATCTCACTCCCCTCCTGATTTCCCTTCCCCCCTTCCTAGTTTTCTGCTTTCTGGGCCTGTCATTTCCTCATTCTCCAGGACTTAGAACACTAGATGATTCCTTGATTCCTACCCTTTTCCTATGCTGTGTCCAACTAGACACTTTGTCTTGCCAATTATCTCAAACATGGTCCCCTTCATATCACTCTTTCTTTCTTCCTCCCTCCCTTTCTTTCCTCCCCTCTCCTCTCCTTTCCTCTTCTCTTCTCTTTTTTTGGGTCTTCTTCTCCTGCCATGCTATTATTAAGGAATTTTTTAACTTAATGACTGCTGACACAGTTGCCTGCTCATCTGCCTGATTTCAGACCCTCTTTAGAGACTCCAATTTATCCTATATTGTCCCTAATGCTGCTTTTCTACCAAGATGCTAATGTACCAATTTAGAAAGAGAATGCTGCGGGGACACTTGTGTGCTGTGGCTAGCTCATTTGTTTCTCAAAGGCAAGTTATCTAGGAAGTCAAATTGCAATCGGGAGGATGTTTGGTATATGCGGCATCAGAGCAGAGGAGTTAATTATAAAAATAGGACAGTCTAATGGTATGAATGAAAGGTAGCAGGATACACTTACGTCCACAATAAGGATAAGTTTATTTCTCAGACTCGCTGTTCCTATCTTCACAATATGACATGCTCTTTCTGGGCAGTGCTGGGATGCACACTCCTAAATGCTGCTTTTGTCACTCCTCATTTTCTCTATCTCTGGCTGACATCTTGTGATCTGCCCATTAGGGACACAAACATACCCATTTGTGCTACCTTTAGATATTCTTGCTCTGACCCACTACACAATGATTATAAATTTAATTCCTGAATAGTGGTCTGATTCTCCCAGTTTCCAAGTTTTTAGCGTAAGATAGCATACCAGGAGCCACAATTTACCACAAATAATAACCCAATAACACATAAAATCAGCAAGAAATTATACTATTAACATGAGTGTTTTAAAAACTCTACACATTCTTCATCTTACTCTTCATGTAAGTGTCATTATAATCAAAGTATAATATTTTCCTTTCAACTTTCCCAGAGAAATAAAATAAAAAGCTGAAACTAGAAACTGAGAGGGGAGGAAACATTAAGAAAATGAAAGTTGAGAAATAGGAGTGTCAGTGAGGGCATACATGATCAAGAGATAGTAAAGTAAATAATTGCTAATAGATTCTAAGGGAGAGGTTTAACTGAAGGGATTGGCTCATCTTTTCTGCAAAACAATTATAGAATTAAACAAAGTTGCCAAGAAAAATTTTCTGGGATCTGGAATCTGTCTAAAAGAAAATGATAAATAGAGAAGCACCTCTTGATTAAACGAACAAATGCCACCCCCCCCAAAAAAAAACAATGTTCTCAACTTCTGTAACAAACAGTAAAAGTGTTCCATTCTTATACAGGAAGGTTCCCCATCCCACATCTACTCCTAGTTCCATAAGAATGGCAGGAAGTTCTTGCAGGATGGTACTGACCCTGAAAATCAGCAGCTTCTCTACTGATGGGCTGTCACTGGATGTAGAAAAGAGGGACACAGGTGTGGACTCTAGCTTTGCTAGCCTTTCTGGTAAAACACGAAAGGGATGGCCTTGAGATTTCAGTCCTCCCCAGAGGAGTGGCAGACAGATAGGATACCTAGAAATTTAACAGAAGGGTCCTTATAATGAGAGAGCCACAGAGGGTGTAGATAAGCTCCCTTTAGTACCTTGGCAACTGGAAAGCTGCCCATATGTGCAGAAGCAACCGGAGAGAGTCCACATTCTCCACATGCTCCTTGCTAATTGGAAAGCCGCATGTAGGGGAAAGGAAAATGTGAGAGACTCCCCCACACCCTCATCCCACCAAAGGAGAAGCCAGCAGACTTTAAAATACCTGAAAAAACAAACTGAAACTTAAATACATACAGTCCTCAAATTACACACAGGTTCCTTGACACAGAGTGGAAACTTTACTGGCCTGAGGTGTTTGAATACAATGTTTTCCAATGGTTGGCCAATTCTGAAGCCATGTAGACATATTCAAAATCCATAAAACATTAGGCTGGAGAGTGCACATAGAAATATAACAATCATAGTAGGCATTGCCTACTATGAATAACAAAATGAATAAAAAATGAATAAAACAAAATGAATAAAATGAAATAAACAAAATGAATAAAAATCCAGCAATAATCAATTCTTTTATAAACACAAAAATAAGTATTTAAAGCTATTACAATATACTGTATTACTTTCAATAAAATATTAAGCAGAAACACGAAGAGAAACAGGAAAGTACTAACCATGTTCAGGCAAAAAACTGACGTTATAAATTATCTTTTGGTGTGACCAGATAATTTAGCAGACTATTATGTCAACGAAGTTATTATAAATATGTTCAAAGAACTAACATAAACCATGTTCAGACCATTAAAGGAAAGTATGATGTGGCAGTAAATGAGAAATAAAAATAAAAAAGAAACTACAAAAAAGACACAAAAGTAAAATTTAAAAATAATAATTGAAATGAAAAAGTGATTCAACAGCAAAATTAAGAAGGGATAAAGTATCACTAGAAGATAGTCTATCTAGAAGATAGATATATCTAATTTAATGTATCCAATTAAAAAAAACTGAGAGGAAATATTTAGGAAAAACTAGAATCTCATAGTATTGCAGGAAACTATCAAGCTTACCAAGTTTCCATCATTTGAGTTTCAGAGGAAGAGGAGAAAGGGACAGAAATAAAATATTTGAAGAAATAATGGTTAAAATTTTTTCAAGTTTGATGATGAGTATCCAAGTTAAAATAAATCAAAGAAATTCATGCTTAGACACACTTGGCTATTGAAATAAGAACTGAAGGCGTAAAGAGTAAAAAGCAAAAGTCCATTATATAGAGGAGCCATATATTTATGACCCTGTTTTCATTGGAGCAAAGGGAAGCTAGACAAGAATGGAACGGCATGGCCGAAAATAAACCAAAGAGAAATTAGAAACTATTTTGAACTGAATGAAAATGAAAATACAAACTTCTGGGATGCATCTAAAGCGGTGTAATTAAGAAAATGAATGACTTTATGTATTTATATCCAAAAAGAAGAAAAATCTCAATCATCTAAGCTTTTATCTCAAGAATTTATAGAAATAAGGTCAAATAAGACCATGCAAGTCCAAAGCAGGCAGAATCAAGAAATAATAAAGAGGAAACTAGTGAAAGAGAATAGTACAGAAAATTGATGAAATAATAACAATTATTTAAAAAATAAAACTGACAAATCTTTAGCTAAATTTATTAAGAAATAGAAGACACAATTCATTAAAGTATGAATGATATAAGGACCATCATTGTAAGCTGCAGAAATTAAAGGAATGATAAAAATGGTAGAGAAAGAAAGAAAGGAAAATGAATGGACATCTAAATTGGAAAGGGAAAGGAAAAACTGCTTTTATATTCAGACTTCATTTTCTTACATGGTGAAAATCATGAAGAATCTATGAAAATTACCAGAAATAATGAGTTTAGTATATTTACAAGGTTCAAATTCAGTATACCAGAATCAATTTTTAAAATACGACCAGCTAACAGCCTAAAATTACAATTAACAGAACAACCTGATTCACAATATCATCAAAAAGAATAAATACAAATAAATTGAACAAAATAGGGTGTGACTTGTATATTGTAAAATGTGCACTGAATGGATGATCTAATCAAATGCATGAAGATTCTGTGTTTATGGGATAGAAAAAAATAGCATTTTGATTCTTCCCAAATTGTTCCATAGATCCAGTAAAATCTTCGTCAAAATCCCAGGAGTCTTTTTTGTAGAAATTGGTAAGATGACCTTAAATTTTTTAAAGAGAAATATAAAAGAACTAGAATTGCCAGACTGATTTTGAAAAATAAGAACAGAGCAGGAGTATTTACTCTATCAAATTTTAGAACTTCACATTAAAAATATAACAGTCAAGAAATCATGGAATTTGCATCAGGATAAGTCAGTGGAGCAGAATTCAGAATCTAGAAATAAAGTATTACATTTTTGGCCAATTGTTTTCTAAAATTAAATATTTTTATTTTGAAATAATTGTATTGACATGAAATTGTACTAGATAATACAGAGATTCCAGCTATTCTTTAATTTTTTCAATGATTACATCTCACAAAAATAGAGTTCAGTGTCACAACCAACATAATGACATTGACAAAATCAAGATATGCAATATTTCCATCACCACAAAGAGATTCTGTGTATTCTTTTGTAGTTTTCTCCAAAGGTAACATCTCACAAAATAGTAGCTCAATATCACAGCCAAGATATTCAGATTGACAGAATCAAAATATTGAATATAAACATCACCATGAAGATCCTTGTCTGCATTTTTTATGGCCATATAACTTTCTTTCACATAATTCTTATTTTTTATTGAGTTTTTTTTGTACAATCTAGGTATGCAATACAGTTACATTCATTACTGGGATCCTGTACCTTTACATGATAGGTCTTAATTCTCATTTTTTCCCTTGTCCCTACCCTCCCTTCACCCCCACCTCCCCTGCCCATTTACAAACACTTTATTTCCATTGTTCATTTTCTCATATTTTTTCCTCTCTTTTATTACCTTTCCCCCACCCTTTCCACTTTCCCTACACCTTTAGCCCTTTACTTCCTATTTTACATTATTAATTATCTCATTAGGATCTTGTCTACTATTATAGTTTTACACACCAGAGAAACTGTTTGGTATTTCTGTTAAAGAAATCTCTGTATGAACATTAAAAATAGGGAATCCTAAAATAAAACTAAAAAGGAAAGTAAAAGAGAAAAGGCAATGATATAAGATTAAAATAATCCTTAATTCTGAAGATGAAAATGGTCCCTGAACATATTTAAATTGCTTCTTGCTCTTGTAGTCTTATATTATTCTTTTGTTTCATTATTTAGAGAATACTATTAGTTTCTGTAATCAAACTGATGTAGATATGACCTTATATATTTAATGCAGTGCATTACCCCTGTACAAATGGAAAAAAAATTAACATTTCTAGACCAATATGGCTGTTAATTTCTATACAATGCCAACTCAACACAGTACATTGGGATAACTTTTTCCAAAGTTGACAGAACTGTTAAAGTTTCCAAAAATTCAAATTTTATATATATACATATAGACCAATAATAGCAGTATGTTATACATCAATAGCAGCAACAGCTTTTCCAGGTTCTGCAGTCATTTGAATAAAATTATAGACATTCAGCACACTCCATTAAAAAAAAAAACAACAAAGAAAAGAATAATATCCAGAAAGGAGCAAAGTTCTGTTGCTGTGGTGCTACCTGGCACCATTTTTTTATTAGCATCTTAATCATCATCTGGAAAGAGAACACTCTAGAGTAACATCATTAAAAATAGCTCTGATAAAGCATGGTCACTGCTGCATATCATAAAGCAGTTATAAGAAAATTTACATTCATAGAGGTATGTATGATACAGTACCATCCTGCATCTATAATACTAGAATCAGTTTTTGTTTGAACTTTACTTTGTGTGCAAATAAGATTGCTACCCCTGATTTGTTTCTGGGCTCCTATCACATGGAGAATTGTTTTCCATCCTTTCACTTTCAGTCTATGGGTTTCTTTTTGCACTAGCTGTGTTTCTTGTATACAACATATTGTTGGATTTTGCTTCTTATTCCATTTTGCCAGTCTATTTCTCTTGATTGGTGAGTTGAGGCCATTGACATTG
This sequence comes from Fukomys damarensis, assembly GCF_012274545.1. Taxonomy (NCBI): domain Eukaryota; kingdom Metazoa; phylum Chordata; class Mammalia; order Rodentia; family Bathyergidae; genus Fukomys; species Fukomys damarensis. The sequence goes on from NW_022900917.1 coordinate 52,054,819, forward strand.
ATGGTTATAAATGATATGTACTGAATTATTGTTTTCAAGTTATTGGCCTTTTGTTGACTCTTTTTAATTTTTCACCTTCTCCTTTTAGTTTCTTGACTTGCCTATTTGATTTGGTCTGTTGGGCCTCATGGTGTTGTTGCCTTCATTGTCTTTTTCTAGGTTCTTGTTTAGAATTGCTTGTAGTGCTGGTTTGGTATTCATGTAGTTTCTCAGGTGTTCTTTGTCGTGGAAGTGTCTTATTTCCCCATCCATTTTGAAAGAGAGTTTTGCAGGATACATCAGTCTAGGTTGGAGGTTGTTCTCTTTTAGTACTTGAAATATCTCATTCCAGGCTCTCCTTTCCCCAAGGGTTTGTGTTGAAAAGTCTGCTGTGATTCTGATGGGCTTTCCTTTGCATGTGATTTGTTTCTTTTCTCTTACTGCTTGTAGTATTTTGTTCTTCTGTTGGGTTTCTGGGATCTTGATTATTATATGTCCAGGTGTAGAATATTTTTTCAGCTTTAATTGAGTTTATTGGTACATTTTAGGAATACAGTACAGTTACATTCATTGTTGGGATCTTGTACCTCTACATGACAAGTCTTGATTCTCATTTTTTCCCCTTACCTCTGCCCTCCCTTCACCCCCTCTTCCCCTCCCCATCTACAAACACTTTATTTTCATCTTTTCATTCTCTCACATTTTTTCTTTTCCCTTATTACCCTTCCCCTACCCATTCCA
>NW_022900917.1:52056088-52134434 GCF_012274545.1 Fukomys damarensis
AGAATCAACAATTGGGATCTAATCTTACTAAAAAGCTTCTGTACTTCAAAAGAAGCCATCAGCAGAACTAAGAGACAATCTACAATGTGGGAAAAAATTTTTACCAGCTGTTCCTCAGACAAAGGACTATTATCAAGGATATATAAAGAACTCAAAACAATCAGTCCCTCCAAATATAAAGACCCGATTCAAAAATGGCCATCTGAAATGAACAGACATTTCTCAGACAAAGAAGTAAAAGCAGCAAGAAAATATTTGAAAAAATGTTCCACATCACTGGTCATTCGAGAGATGCAGATGAAAACAACACTGAGATTCCACCTCACCCCACAAAGAATGGCTGCTATCAAGAAATCACACAATAACAAATGTTGGCGGGGTTGTGGGGAGAAAGGAACCCTTCTCCATTGTTTGTAGAATTTTTTTTTGATTGTCCTAGTTGGGGGTCCTATATGCCTCAGTTATCTGAATGTCAAATTCTTCCCCTCTGTTTGGGAAATTTTCTGTCATTAATTCTGTGAACAGCTTTTTAAAGTCATTTGTATTTTCTCCTGCTACTTCGTGAATTCCTATGAGTCTTATGTCATTCTTCTTTGCATCATCTAGGAGTTGTTGGATAGATTTCTCATGATCCCCTACTGTTTTTAAGAGACCTCTCTTTTCATGGTCACTGACTGCAATCTTATCTTCTATATATCTGAGAGTCTATCTTCACATTCTTTTATTCTGTTGCATACACTTTCAATGGAGTTTAATCTCCTGGTGTTTGTTTGAATCTGTTTTATGGATTCCATTTCTTTCCTATGTTGAGCATTTACTATTGCCATTTCTTTCTTATGCTGGGCCTTCATGGCTTCTATCATGGCCCTGAGCTCATCTACTTTTTTGTCATTTTCTGCTCTAGAGTCTCAAATCATGACATTCATTTTGCTCACCATCTCTATGGCTATCTGGGAAATTATTTCTGTTTTGAATTTTTCTAGCACCTGACTGATCTGTTTTGTTACTTCCTGTGCTTTGAGTTCAGGGTGTCCTGGTGGTTCACTATTGGCCTTTTCATCCTCATTTGCCCTACTGTTTGCCATTGTTGTACTGGAAGTCTGTCCTTGTGTCTTGCTTAAGTGTTTTTTCATTTTTATTTTTGTTGTTGGGCTGTCCTTGGTTTAATCTCTGGGTTGTCACCCAAATCTTCCTGATAAAGTTGTGCCCTAGCTTCTGGGTGTCTAACGTCCCACAGACATTCTCATCTTCATAACATCAGAGAAAACAGCTCATCAAATCAACCACAATCCTTTATCCCCACTGATACAATTACAATATGATCAAGCAAAACTCAGAAACTGACCAACTGTGGTAGTCACTAGTCTATCACCCTTAAGCCATTTGAATTTAATTGAAATCAAGAAGCAGTCCAAAACATGTCTACAGTGAACAAACTTTTCAATATAGTATATTTACCATTTAGGATGAGGGCTCAGACAGAGCTAGGACCCAAGACCCCTGATCTCAATTACCTCATGGCTGAACCCCATGACGCAGATGGACCTCAGGCTCCAAGGCCCAGATTGAGATCCCCAACCTTCTGAATGGTTGAAGTCCACACCTTTCTACTACAGGTTTCCCATGCCCTTTCTTTAAAGATGTTCAAAATTGGGAACTCAGAAAAATACCCTTTATGACCACCTCTGCCTCTGCAGAGTGGGTCCAAGGACTGGCACAATCAGGAGGTCTGAGACTAAGCATGTGCAGTGGGGGCAGTTAGGGGAGTTGTGGGGCTACTTTACTGGCACTGGAGCAATGGCAGCTCCTGGGTGGAGTAGGTGTGGCTATCCTTCCTGTGGTGCATCAGGGCCCAGGCAGCCCTCCTGGCGCTGGAGTGATGGTGGCTCCAGGCCTCTCACATAATTCTTGACTTCTTGTGAACAGCAACCTACTCTCCAATTCTATAATTGTATTATTTTATAAATGTTATATAGGTGACATTATTCAAGTGACCATTTGAAGTGGGATTTTTACCACTCATCATAACCCTTTGCAGATTAACTTAAATTGTTGAGAATGCTAACATTTTTTCTTTTTATTGCTCAGTAGCATGCAGTGGTATGAACTGGTATCAATAATTTATTTAACTAATCATGTATTAAAAACATTTTAAATATTTCCAATTTGGGGCTGTTAGAAAAGAACACTATATACAGGTTATTATATGAACATAATTTTCTCTGGGATAAATTCCTCAAAGTAATGTTTCTGGGTTGTATGGTAATTAAACATTTAATTTTTTAGGAACTACCAAACTATTTTCCAGAGTGTCCATACCACTTCACACCACCATCAGTAGTGTGTGAGTGATCTAATTTCTCCACATCCTTACCAGTGTATGGTGGTGTCAATTTTTACTTTAGCCCTTGTGATAGGAGTACAGTGATATCCCACATGGTTTTGATTTGCTTTTCCTTATGACTTATGATTTGGGCCATCTTTTTATATGCTAGTTGCCATCCATATATTCTCTTTATTCAAATTTCTGTTCCTATCATTTGACCATTTTCTAATTGGTTCTATTTTTCTGTTTTACTATTGAGTTTTAAAAGTTTTCTATATATTCTAGATACTAGCCCTTTGTTGGATATACTTTCTCTCATTCTGCAGTTTATCTTTTCATTCTCTTAGGTTTTTAACAGCAATGCCATTATCATTTAGGGAAATAGGCTTTTAGACAAAAAGGTGATGGATATTACTATCCACATACACATTGTAACCAGTTTGCAGCTTTAGAGTGCTGCAAAGGCAATGGATGTTCAGTAGGATCTATTTTATAAATTTTGAATTTTGATCTGTTTTGGGCTAGCAACACTCTTCCAACACTGGTTGACACTTTCTCAGCCATGCTAAGAGAAGCAGTCAGCACTTTCTGGTGGGTTGTGTGACTAAACTTTACTGTATAAAAGGTTAAGTGTTCAATGTAGGATACTTTCAGCTTATGTTGTGTTTATTGGGAGTGTAATCCCATCATAATCAAGGAGCATGTATGATCAGACTGAAGACAGTAAAAATTGAGGAGGATGTTGAAAATGTAGAACTCTCACATATTGCTAGCTGTCATGTGAAACTGTACAACGACATTGGAAAAATTTATTTTATTCCTGAAAAAAAACCATAAAATTTCCATACAACACATTAATTCCTTTTCTAGGTGTCTACCAAGAGAAATGAAAACTTATGTCCACATAAATATTTGTACCTATGATATTTATTCACAGTAGCTTCAAACAAGAAATGATCTTAATGTTTATCAAATGGTGACTGGATAAACAACATGTAGTATATTCATACCGTGGAATATTATTCATCACATAAAAGGAAATAACTACATTTACATTCTGCAACATGGATAAACCTCACAAACATTATAGCGATTAAAAGAATCTAGACACAACTACACAACAAAGATTCCATTTTTATGAATTTTCTAGAAAAGGCATGTCCCTATAGAGAGGGTGACAATAGATCAGTGACTGCATGGGATTTAGGGTAAGATGGGATTCACAGAAAATGATGAGCGCAGCTTTTAGGGGTATTAGAAATGCTCTAAAAGTGAGTTACAGTGACTTGCATGACTCTGTAAATTTACTGAAAATCACTGACTTCCACACTTACAATGGCTGAGTTTTGTGGAATGCAAATTATTCTCCAATGAAGCTGTTGAAAAAGTAAATTGTGTGTGAAAAGCCACACTAATCCATTTTTCTAATTATTTTTCTTACAGCACAACTTTAATAAGTTATCACCATTTTCCACCCTGCTTTTTAGGAAAGACAGACACAGGGAATAAGAAAAAGGGGGGAAACCAAGTTATTTGGCTTATGCTCTTATATCTCTCCAGGCATCCTATTTTAAAGAGTCTTTTGAGTACTAGAAGTTAGTGAGCTGGAAGAATGGAGCCAGATAGATACCAAAAAGCTATTTTTCTTCATTAAAGTGAACTTTAAAGCTGGTATTTGTTCTACAGCCAAGCATTTCCTGTGTGTGCTCAGTGAGTCGTGTGGAAACTGTTGTGAGGAACTGTCATATTGTTTTACCTTCCCAGCTTGTGGTGTGTGTAATGATATAATGCAAGTGATTATTTTTGTTTAGAGAACTTAAACTCTTTTATGATGAGTAAATAATATTCTTAGGCTGGAATCACAATTCACAAATTAATTACATAGCATATCTACTCCTTGCCTGACCAGCGATTATGTGATTCTGAAGGAAATGTGTGGTTATTTTTCACCTGTGTTAATATAGAGTACAATTGTGTGATCATTAGTTTGAGTCCCTAAGACAAAATAGTCAGAGTCAGGAGCAGGAAATTATAAGGCAAGTCTTGTTTGCTCCAAGCATATCCTGTATTCTGTTGATGATGAATTGGACTTTATTTGCAATAAAACCATTGCTGGACAGGGTGTATGCAGCAGATTTTTTTCTGTGGGGATCATGAGTATTGGTTGTAAGTATTGTTAACTTTAGTAACTCCATATGTGTAAAGTTTCTCCAGTTTAGCAGGTGGTGTGTTTCCTTTGTGGAATTCCTGATTGTTACAGTTTCTTGTCTCTGACCTTCAGATGTGTGGTTGTCTGGGTTACTACTACCCATGGTGGTTGTTTTTGTTGAGCCTGTTTGCTCTTTTCCTGTGTGAACTTTCATTTACTATGGTAACCCCATCCCATAATAGTTTGTGGTTTTTTGCTTTAAAAGGCTGACGCTTGCCGGCAATAAACGTCACCTTGATCAGACTCTTGTCTTGGCGTCCTTCCTTTCTCTCTGCCCCATCTCCACCCTGCTGCTCTTTCAGGTTTGAGGCACTGCTGGACAGTGCTCTGCGTTGCTGGTGCGCGACAGTTTTCTGTTTAAATTCCCCAATGCTGAGACTGTTTTTTGTATATCAGCATTTCCACACAGTGCCTCAAGAGCTTATGTAATAATTATCTGTGTCCAATCACTTAGGGGCAACTTTGTTGATAACTTTGTCAGAGGCTTTCTGTTTGGAAACCAGTGTTGATGGAGTCTTGGCCTGCACACAAGTGATAGAAAACACTTCTGTCACAATAAATTAATTTCTTTTTACACAAAAGACCTGGTTCTGGGCCAGGGATTTAGCTCACTGATTTTGCCACCTGCCTTGCAAGCACAAGGACCCAAGTTCAATTCCCAGTACCACAAAAAAAGAACTGGTTCAAACACAGCTATTCTGTAGTACAGAAGATTATACATGTGTGACTCATTTCTTCCCAAAGTGTTTTCTATGGTCACTTTTGGCTGATTTTGGCACAAGGAACCAAGCTAGAGTGGTATGTGGTACTTCCATGGTAGATATTTTAGCCTGATTTCAAACTTCAAGTGACAATTTTTCCCTTTTCGCCAAAACCTAACTGATTATATTGTCACTCTGCTTATTTTGGCAGGTCTCATTTGTAAGAACATTTTCCAAAGCAAGAAGAAACATATAAGGAAAATGAGAATAAAGATAAAGTATAAACTGCCCAGGCTTCTGATGCTTAATATTTTGTCCTCAAAACTACTCAGGCTTCATCTCTGAATAGTTAGCTTATCACAGTCAAGTCAGTTCATTTTACAAAGGCTCATCTCTAAAATGGGAATGGGTAACTTTTTTTTTCTTTTCTTTTTGTGCAAATAAAATACTTTGTGGAAACCTTAGAATAGGGTCTAGCAGATTATCAATAAATATTAGCTATTATTAATATTATTTTTTATATTTTACATTGTGAAGACTAAATATTTTGAAGAAAAAGTTATTTTCTTTACACAACTTTAAACTGTACGAACAGCAATAAAGAAATATGTTTTAGGTATCAGAGCATTGGGCAAGAAATTCCACTTTGCAGTTCATTTAAGATGTGCCTACCTGTTACTAAGCCTCAAATTACAGGAATTTGATTACCATATTTCTTGCAAGTATTTAAAAATTATTCTAGGTACTTCAAGAGATTGGTGTAAAATGATTTAACTGGACTTGTGAAAATCCAAAATAAAATTTTCTTAAGTTTCAAATTCTCTATGAGTAACATTGCATTAATAGTATCGGTCCCAAGACTATACCAACAAGTGACTAATGATAATGTCAGAAGATCAAACCTACCTCAGCATAATTCAACATGAATAATAGCCAAGTAAGGAGGTCAGGGTTCTAGCACCTTTAAAATCAAAGCTAAGCACAGGTATCAATGCTATATGTTGCATTTTGTTTGTCAACGTCACTGAATTGAGCCTAGAGAACTGGTAATGCATACTTCTTGGTCTAGGGAGTTTTTAGAGAAATGACTGTCAGTTGAGTCAACAAACCGGGAGGGGAAGGGCTGTCCTGTACGTGGACAATGTAACCTAATGGACTCTGGGCTGAGATGGAATAAGAAGTGGTAAACCAGAAATGTAATGTCTCTGGCTATGGCTCTTTTTTCCCAAAGAACACATTTTTCATTGCTATTTCTCTTGCACATTAGACTTAGTTTTTTCTACTTTCAGATTTGTTCCAGAGTTGAGCCCTTCTGAGGGGCTCTTGGACTTCTAGTCTTGGGCTGGGGCTGAATCAATGATCTCTCTTCTTCTGTGGCTTTTGGCTTCTTGGACTGGGATGATGTAGGCAGCCATCAGGAAACCTTTTAGGATCTGTGGTCCCATGAGCCAATCCAATAAATATCCTCTTATAGAAGGACATATGTTATTGGTTTTGATTTGCTGGAGAACCCTGACATATAATTTCCATAGACAAAATATTAATTTTTCTACCTGGATAAATTTGTCTTCTTTAAGATGCAAAGACAAAGACAAAAACTTTTGGTAGCTATCTCAAAATATTGCTGGAAGTATTAGTTAAATACTGAATAATGAATGGCTATAATCTTTTCTGTTGTTTAGCAGCTGATTTCAATTCAGTTCCACTTATTTCACCTGAACAGTTTTAAGCATAGACTATATTTCTAGAATCATAAATGTTCAGTGCTATAGAACATCATTTGAATAATTATTGTTTAGATTTTTTCATTATGGAAAACAAGAACCTGGTAGAGAAATAAAATGCTTTCCATGAAATTACTGAGAAATGCAGACATTACATCTAATTCATGATGTCAGTTAATGGCTCATTGTACCAAAGGTTTTCTGAGTACAAGTGTCTGATTTTATTATGAAAAAGTAACCACAACAACAATAAAACATCTAATATTGAAGAATATCTCAGAAATATGCCCACAATTTAAAAATCCTTTTGGTATTACAAGGGTAGATTTAAACATTTCTATAGAGGGCCCCAATATTCGAATCACTGAGAAATAACTGATTCCTTACAAAAGTTGATTTTTTTTATTTAAGTGGATCTACTGAATTAGCATCTGAAAAAAATTTAATATACCAGTATCTTGTCAGAGTTTACCCATGGAAAAAACTTAGTTTAAGGAGAGCTAAAATTGTTTGCATTTATTAAATCCTTAATAAAGAAATAAAGGCTTGTCATATGATCTTAGTTTTTAGATTTCAGTAAAACATACCATGTAGTGGATAGATTGGCAGAGTAAAATGTGATGAATTTTTATAAATGTACACAGATAACCACTATCATGAAAAAGATACAGAACATTACATTATCACCAACAGTAGTGCTTTCCTACTCCATTCTAGCTAATTCCTAACTCAACCAGAAAGCTAGTAGGTCTAATTTTACAATCAATTAGTTTTTCCTGATGTTTAATCGGATATAATGAAACTACATCATGTACTCTGTGGCTGACATTATATTTTGCCATGATGCATGTACGTTTTATTACTTTTATTATTTATTCTATTATGTGAATATACAACAAATTGTTAATTTATTTTATTTTGACACAATTTGTGTTGCTGCCTGTTGTGTGCTATTTCAATAAGGTACTATAGATGTACTTATACAAATTTTTGTAGGGATATTTTCATTTATCTTGAGTGGAACTGCTCAGTTATGGAGTGGATATATCTTCAAATTTATAATGAGCTACTGAATTGATTTGAAAAGTAATTATGTCATTATTTATTCCATGGGCAGTGTAAGAGTCTTGTAGGTGCTCCAGCTCCTTGCCGATATTTTTGTCAATATTTTAATTTCTAGCCTTTCTAGTGAGTATGCAGTGATATTTCATTATGAATTAACTTGCACTTCACTAATGTTTGACAGTGACATATTTTTCATGTACTTATTAGCTATTCAGATAGATTTCATTGTAAAGTCTTTTCATGTTAGCTTGTTGGCATTTTAACTCTTGATTTGCCTGCTGTTATTAAACTCCATATTCTAGATACTAGCCCTTAGTCAGATGTATAAATTGCAAATGTTTTCTCTCAATTTGAGGTTTATTTCATTTTCAAAGTGTGTGTGTGTGTGTGTGTGTGTGTGTGGTACTGAGGAACGAATTTGGGTTCTTATGCGTGCAAGGCAGGCAGCAGCACCATTGAGCCAAATCCCCGGCCCTATTTCATTTTCATAAAGGTGTCTTTTGAAGAAATCCTTTTAATTTTGATGAAGTCCAAATTCTCCCTCTCTCCCTCTCTTCTTCCTTCCTTCTTTTCTTCCTTTCTTCCTCCCTTTTTTCTTTTTTTCAAGATTATAGGAATCTCCATTACAAAATGTTTAATGTTTCTTAAATATTTAATAGAATTTACCAGTTAATTCCTAAAGTTTTATTTGTTACTTATTAATAATTTAATTTTCCACTAGGCATATTATTAAAATATTCTACTTTTTCCTGTAAGATGTGGTGATCTTGTCTTTCAATGATTTGTGCACTTTACTCAAATGTTGAGCATGAAGTTGTTTATGATATTGTTTACTTATTTATTAATATCTGTTGGATCTACATGGAAATCACTTTGTACATTACCACTATTGCTATTTGTGATTTTTTTATCCTTAATCAGTATTTAAATTTCATTGATCTTTTAAAAAGCCTTTATTTGTACTGATTTTTCCATTGTTTATCAGCTTTCTTCTGCAGTGATTTCTGATCTTGTATTGTTTCCTTTAGTCTACTTCATCTGGTTTTCATTTATACATCTTTTTCTAGATTACTGGGGTAAAAACTGAGATAACTGCTTTTATACTCTTCTTTTCAAATGTAGGTTTTTTTAGAGGTACAAACCAACCTCAGACTAGTGTTTTAACCTTATTCCATAAACTTTAATATGTTGTATTTTGAATATTTTGATTATTATTCACTTAAATAATTTTAAAATTTCCTTGGTAATTTTTTCTTAGATTTCTAAGTGATTTTAAAAGTATGTTTTAAAATTTGAAAATATTTAGAAATTTTCTATATATCTTGATATTATTTTCTGATCTAATTCAATGGCATCATAGAATATACTCTACATGATTTTAATCTTTTTTAGATTATAAAACCTTTTATATAGCTAGAATATGGTCCATCTCAATAAATATTTTATTTATACATAAAAGTTATGTTTTGTTAATGTGGAATATATTCCTCTATTAATATTGTCATATTTTTGATAGTTTGAGTCATCTATTATTCCTAATTTTTCACTCAATTACATGGCCAACTATAATTGTGAATTTGTGTAGGAAAATTTGCAAATATTTTTACATATATTTGAGAATTTATGTACTTCTTTTATTTCTGTCTTTTTTGGTTAATACTAAGACTACATCTTTATGGCTGGAGATTTAGCTCAGTGGTTCAGTGGCCTGCCTTGCAAGTGCAAGGACCAGAGTTCAATCCCCGGTACCAAGAAAAAAAAAAAAAAAAAAAAAAAAAAAAAAAAAAAGACTACATCTTTAATTATAATTGTGAATTTGTGTACTCATTTTATTTCTGTCAATTTTTGATTAATGTATTTTCAACTATTATTAGATACATAGATATTGAGAATTATTAAACTCTCATTGACTTTTATTAGAAATTAATAGTAACTCAATTATTTTAAAGATTATGATTCTTTCTATCATAATAGATTTTATTCTGTATTTCTACTTTTTTACTCAAATCTTTTATGGTATTAATAGAACCTCTCATGGTTTGGACATGTTTTTGTAATATATCACTTTTTTCACACTTTTTACTTTGACATGTTTTTATAGCTTAGGTTGGTTTCATACACATGGTATATATTTAGCTATTACTTCTTTTTAAACCTGATCTAACAATCTCTGCTTTGTTATGAGAGCATTAATTACTGTTACAGTAGGTATCATAATTATTTATGTAGATAAGTTTATCTACATAAACTTATGTATTTAGTTTCTTGTCTCATCTTTTCTTTGCATTTTTCTGTGTTTCCTTTCTTTGCATGAATTAAATGCTTGAGTGATGTGTTTTATTTCCTCTAGTGATATATATTGGCTATAACTATTCTATTATTTTTAGTCTTTCAGTTGTTATTATTTTAATCAGTTATCTTTTAAAGAAATTAAAAGAAAAGACAAATTTGTTTATACTACTCACATAGTTATAGTTTCCTGTATTTTTCATTGTTTGTCTAGATCATAATTACTTTTCTGGCAGTAATTTCACTTTTGGTAGATCTGATTAATTCTTACAGCTATCTTCTTGCTGAAATAATCATTTTCTGGTTTTGAGGATCAAATCCAGAGGTATTCTACCCCTGAATTACATCTGCTTCCCTTTCTATTTTTATTTTAGTTATAATCTCTCTAAATTGCCTAGGCTGGCCTTGAACTTGGTATCCTCTTGACTTAGTCTCTTTAGTAAGTAGAATTATAGGTGTGTGCTACCATGCCAACATTGTTATTTTTGAGGGGTATTTTCCTTGGACTTAGAATTCTAAATTAATTACTTTTTTTCCCTTCCTAAGCATTATAAATATATGATTTTGTAGTCTTCTGGCTTAATTTTTATTGTTTTGTTTCAATTTTTTTGAGACAGGGTCTCTCTGTGATACTCAGGCTGGCCTTAAGCTATGTAGTCCAGGCTGGCCTCAAATTCATGTCAATCCTCCTGCTTCAGGATCCTGAGTGCTGGGATCACAGACCATGCACCAACATACTCTGCTGACTTGTATTTTTTCTGTTGACAAATCTGAGTACATTTATTTTGCTTTTGTAATATATTTTTTGAACTCCTCTACACACTTTTAAAAGTTTGCTCCCTGCCTTTGTATGCAGGAATTTTATTATGATGTATTCACATATGTTGCCTTTTCTCTTTATCCTGGTTAGGTTCTCCAGTTTCATTACTCTGTAATTTTATGTTTTGCATTAAATATAGGTAGTTTTTACACTATTTTTTCCAAATATTTTTCTGCTTCATTTCCTTCCTCTTTTTGTTGAACTACAATTACATTTAGATTGTTTATTCTTTCTCCACACTTTACTAAGGCTATATTTACATTTCCTATCTAATTCTACTGAAATAGTTTGACAACTCTAAATTTAAACATGCATTTTTGTCGTTTACAATTTGCTGTCAAACTTAGTAATGCCTTTTTAATTCCAGGTAGAATAATCTTTAAATTTAATAATTTACCTTTGGTTTTTTTTCATAGTTTGCATTTCTTTGCTGGTTTTATAATCTGTGCACTCATGACTATCTTTTTTTTAAGATCCTTAAACATTCTTATAAATTACAAATGTCTCAGGACAGAATCTATATTAATTTCTTTTTGAAAACAGTAGGTCACATATTACTATGTCTAGCAATTTTATGTTGTATTTTAGACAGTTTAGGTGAAAGGTTCCATGAGTCTAAACATATAATCTCACCTTAAAATCATTTTTATTTATTTATTTATTTTTTGGTACAGGGATTGAACTCAGGTCCTTGTGTTTGCAAGGCAGGCAGCAGAACCACTGAGCTAAATCCCTGGCCCAGTTTTTGTTTTGATAATTACTTAAAATAATAGCGAGTCCTTTGTGTCCTGTTAGTTTTGCGTGCACTTTTTGCTAGGAGAAGCTCTTTGTTTTTGAATTTAGTTCTAGGCCATGCCCAATACTCAGAGGTGTGGTTACTTAGTGAACTCTCTTTGCCGACTGCACTGGAACTCCTGTATCCCTCAGTACTCTAAACGTCTGCCATGACCACAGCCTCAGCCTTCACAGAGCAGGTGAGCTCCTAGGCTTTACAGTCATGGCCTAAGATGCATAGCATAGCTGTTGGCCAAAGACTTCATGAGGTGATCTTCTGTGCTGCTCCCAGTTCCCTAATATTGGGCCTAGCATATTTTAGCAACCACAGCAGTTTGGAGCTGTGCTCTTCTTATCCGGCTTGGTTAGACTGCTGATTTGCTTGGGCTACATCTCGATGTGCCACAGGAGTATGCAGCAGGAAGAAAATCAGAATTATTGTGGAGTTTATTTTGTACGTTTTCTTTCTCCCAAGAATCACAGTTCCTTGCTGCTTGAAAAATAATCTCACATTTTTATCCATTTTTGTAGTTGGTTTGGTGAGAAAGCAAATCCCCTAGTCACTCTAGGAAGTTCTCTTTTTAACCTTCACACTCTGATTCCACAGTATAAAGGGTAATATTTAAATCTCAATATGATTTATCCTGACACCTTTTTTCTGTGGGCTACTCTCTGTCCATTGTGAATGTGCTCAGAATAAATGAGTAAAAAAAAAAATCTTATATGCTATATTTTTCCATGACAAAAGCAGTTTTCAAAATAAAGTCTATAAAGTATGATAAATGTCAAAGTCAAATGTTAACTATTTTTGCTCTGCTTTATTTCTTGACTCCTATAGAAATAAAGATTTGTTTTATTCTAAATATATTTTCTAGATTGGATTTTTCATTAAATGACAGGGTCTCTCTCCTCATTTTATTTTTGATAATGGGTTTTCATTTAGGAATAGTTTTACTTATTTATTTATTTATTTATTTATTTTTGGTACTGGGGATTGAACTCAGGACCTTGTACTTGCAAGACAGGTGGCTGAACCACTAAGCTAAATCACTGGGGCAAGGAATAGTTTTAAAATCTATCTACATGAGATTTATCAGATAGATGCTCTGACACTAGTTTTATCTTTCCATAAGGTTAATGTGTTAAATCAGAATTAATAAGAATCTTGAGTTATAAATTTAATGCTTATTACATGTTTTATCTTCTTGGCTCAGTAGTAGAATATATTAGCTTTCTAGAGTTTCCAATAAAGTTTGAAACCAGATGTCTTAATTAATTGTGTCTGTTTGTCTAAGAGAGCTAGGATGCTGAGCTATTATTTTCAAATTTATTTTTTGTACCTTACTGTACTCACTAGGAAAAAAGGGTGAATTTCATACAAATTCAGCATATCAGCACACTGGATCAAACATATTTCCATATCTCTTGAATTGCAGATTTGCTAGACTTTCACCTTATTGCTCTCTTTCTATATGAGGCTTTTAACTCCACACTCTCCTTGGTTCATTTCTCATATTTGCTTTTGGATTAATTACAACTCTGCCTCACTGCTTGCCTTGTTTTCTACCAGCAAGATAAACACTGAACAGAGCCTTTTATCTCAGCAGGACCTCTCCAGATACGACATTCAAACAACTCTTCTCTCTTCTATGTATTATTTGTGGGATTTGATGTTGCTGTTTCACTTTTGGTGTGAAATCAAAACTTTTTGGGGCAATGCAGCAGATGTGGCAATAAGTACACACACTTACCTGCTTTCCTGTGGTTTAGTCCATGGCACTTCCTTTGGTAAATCACTTTCAGCTGCTATTTTCTGACATGAACTGTATAAACTTGGATTTACAGGACTTTCAGGCTGAGGAATAGTTGTAAACTCAGCCATATTGAAGGGTGATGAATAACTTTGTTGGAGAGAGGTTATTTATGATGTCAGTGAACACAGATTCATTTGAAATTACTTATCATTATTCTACAAGGCATGTTAATCAGTTGACCACATTAGAATGCATGTTGCCTTCTACTTTTCGGTGAATTTCCCCCTAACTGTTGTATATCAAAGGTTGTCCATCAACACCTCCATCTGTCCTCTTATCTGGACCACACCCATCCCTGTACCAAGTCTGTGGGTTGAAGGCTACATTTTAGACAAGCAGCCAAAGTGGTTCCCACATATGTGAAAATTCAGAACCAGTTCATCAGAGGAAATGTTTTACAATCTGAACTTGCAAAATATTTAGAAATTAGATTTGATAATTTAACCTGGGGAATTCATATGTCAGGTGTTAGTGTTAAATTTCTAGTCTAGAACTTTGCACATATACCTGTTGTATTCACAGTGGTAATGTCTTCTGTAGGTGGATTGAAGACGGGAAAATTGGCCTTGCCTGTTTCATCTATATTATCAATATCAATTGACACCCTCACCATTTCCCTATTTTATAAAGTGTTATAATAAAATCACACTTATTGTTTAATTACTTTTTAATATCATCAGTTTTCTGGATCATTTATTATTGTCACTGTAGCAACTGATCATGATGGTATCATCTCTCTCTGAACTGGGGCTAATAATGCCTTCTGGGAACCTTGTAACCTTCTGAAGATATTCTTGTTAATATTAAAAGAACAAATAGGATCCCTTAATGGTTGCTTTTATTCCCCAAGAAATAGCTTTGAACACCTACCAGACTCCATCCTGCTTCCTGGCTTATTATCTCAACAGTGCAAGGTCAGAATTACAAAGTGGACACTCACTTAATTGATCTCCTTGCTCTCAACAACCACTTTTCAACACAACAGGCAGAATGAACTTTAAAAATGTGATTTCAATCATGCCACTCCCTTGTTCAAAACCCTTCAGTTGTTTTCTGTAGCAGATTCCCAGTTGTACTTCCCAGACACATGTTTCTAGTGTTGAAGCACTAATTTCCCCAGATGCTGGGATTGCTGACAGCTGACGACACTCAGCTGGGACTTTTTTAGAAATTGCCGGTGCTGAAGAGACCTGCCTCATCCAAGGTCACCCTCATGGCAGCCTGCATCCCATGATGTTTGAGTCATGGGTAGTAAGCTTACATCATATTGGACATTTTATCTTCAGGACTACAGGTGGAATAGGCGGCATCTCAGTTCAACTTCTCCTTCTGCCAAATCCTGCTTCCTTCACACTTGTGTAGGTCTAGGTGCCTGAGATCCCTTCTCAGAAACTTCCTGTCTGCACATTTCCACCTCAAAATCCATCCCAGAAAACTCAACTCCTGAGACTTCTATCTTACTCCAAGAACAGCCACTGTCCTTTGGGCCCCATATGGTCTAGGCCTACCTCCTCACCTTTTCTTTCCTCTCCACATGTGCAACAGTCACTCTGGTTTCCCTGCTGTTCTCAGACACACCAGATTTGATCCCACCTTCTGGTTTTGTACTTCCCTCAGACTAGAACAGAATCTGTCCCCAGAACTCCACATGGTCTATGTTGGGTCTCTGTCCCAAGTCATTCCCTGAGTAGGATCATCTCAGATGATCCTTTTTATTTATTTATTTTTTGTTTTTTGTTTTTTTGAGACAGGGTCTCAATATATAGTTGAGACTGACCCGGAACTCATTATGTAGCCCAGGCTGGTCTCGAACTCACAGCGATCCTCCTGCCTCAGCCTCTCAAGTGCTGGGATTACAGGTGTGTGCTACCATGCCCGGCTCAGATGATCCTTGTAAAGGTACAAGATCCCAATAATGAATATAACTGTACTGTATACCTAAAATGTACCAATAAACAATTAAAAAAATAAAGTGTGTTTTTTCCATCAGCTTCTGCCCCCTCGCCCAGCTTTTCTTCTCTTCCCAGGATTTGTCAAGTTGAACTAAATAAATAAGTACATTTATCTATTATTTATGTTTCCCTTTCTTGAAAGTTACAATTATGAAGTCAGTCTTATTTCCAACTCCAGAGCAGTACCTGAAGTGTAGTAAGCGCTCCATAAACATGTCTGAATTGCTATAGGTGGATGGGTGAATGACTTCTGACACAAATTGCTCACACAAGACAGACACTAGTTTATACTAATTTTGTTCTTTGACTTTTAGTCTTCATACCTAATGATGTTTTACGTATTATCACATACACATTTCTTAGCTCTGTCATTTGTTGGCTGTGTGACCTGAGGTAAGTTAACTTCTTTGCCTTGATCTTCTTATCTGTAAAGTATAGACAACAGCTTTGTAAAGACAAGTACAGTACTTAGAATTATGCCTGGAATGTGGCAACTACTTTGTAAGTATTTGTGTGATATTTTAAAATTATAACTAAATTGAAAAATTAAAAAAATTTTGCACATCTCTACTTATTTTCTGGGATCAATGCCTATGAGGAGAATTGTGATTACTTTATGTACTTCTATTACTTAGGGACTATCTGCTGTAATGAACAGACTAATGCGTGATGGATGAATACATGCTGTTTTTATCACAGTGGCTTTGTAATATAGTTTCAAGTTGGGAATTATGATACCCCCTACCATGTCTTTTTCATCTAGAGTGGTTTTTGCTATTCTAGGGCTCTTCTTGTTCCAAATAAATTTTATGATTGTTTTGTCTACTTCTGTGAAATATGTTGTTGGGATTTCAATCAGGATTGCATGGAATCTGTATAGAAGTTTTGGAAGTATGGTCATTTTCATTATGTTAATTCTTCCTACCCAGGAGCAAGGGATGTCTTTCCATCTTCTTGTATCCTCTTCTGTCTCTTCATTGAGAGAGCTGTAATTTTCAGTGTAGTGGTCTTTTGTCTCCTTCATTAGATTGATTCCTAGATATTTCATTTTTTTGAAAGTTATAATGAAAGGCATTATTTCCCTAATTTCTATCTCAGTGTGTCCATTATTTGTGAACAAGAAGACTATTGATTTTTGAGTGTTGATGTTGTATCCAGCTACTCTACTGAATCTGTCAATTAAGTGTAGAAGTCTTTTGCCAGAGTTTTTTGGGTCTTCTATGTAGAGTATCATATCATCAGCAAATAATGACAGTTTAACTTCTTCCTTTCCTATCTTTTCTTTATTGCTTTTACTTCTTTCTCATGTCTAACTACTATGGCTAGTGTTTCCAAAACTATATTGAATAGATGTGGTGACCATGAATATCCTTGTCTTTTTCCTGATTTTAGCATAAATGTTCTCAGTTTTTGACCATTTAGTATGATGTTGGCTGTTGGTTTGTCATAGATAGCTTTTATCAAGTTATGATAAATAGATTTTTTTTTGTCTAGATTATCTGCCTATTTGTGTCAGTGGAGTTTTGAGGTATGCCACTGCAATTATATTAGTGCTTATTTTGTTTTTCATATCCATTAATATTCATTTTGTATAGTTGGGTGCATTAGTATTTGGTGCATATATATTTATGGTTGTCATTTCTTCCTCTTGGATTGTTACCTTTACTAGGATGTAGTGGCCTTCTTTGTCTCTCTTAATAGTTTTGGTTTGAAATCTGTTCTGTCTGAAAATAAGGTAGCTGCCCCTGCTTTTTTCTGGCTCCTATTGCATGGAGAACTTTTTTCCATCCTTTTACTCTCAGTCTATGAATTTCTTTGTGGATTAAGTGTGTTTCTTGTATACAGCATACTGTTGGATTTTGCTTCTTAATCCATTCTACCAACTTATTTCTTTTGATTGGTGAATTGAGGCCATTAACATGAATAGTTATTACTGTTATGTATTGACTTTTCATGGTCATGCTCTTTTCCTTTTGTTGGTTCTTTTATTTTTTATTTTTCCCCCTCTTCCTTTAATTTCTTGCCTTGCCCGGCCTGGAATGTTTGCTGTGTTGGCCCTTATGGAGTTGTGGCTTTCATTTTCTTTTTCCAGAATATTGTTTAGAAGTGTTTGGAGTGCTGTTTTGGTCTTCTTTGTGAAATCTTATTTCCCCATCAATTTTCAAAGATAGTTTTGCAAAATACATCAATCTAGGCTGGAGGTTATTTTCTTGTAGACTTGAAATACCTCACTCCAAGATCTCCTTGACTTGAGGGTTTGTGTTGAAAAGTCTGCTATGACTCTGTTGGGCTTTCCTTTGTATGTGATTTGTTTCTTTTCTCTAACTGCTTGAAATATTTTGTTCTTCTGTTGGGTTTCTGGGACCTTGATTATTATATGTCTAGGTGTAGATTTCTTTTTGATCATGGCTATTGGAGTCCTATATTCCTCACTTATCTGTATGTGAAATTCTTCCCCTCTGGGAAATTTTCTGTCATTCATTCTATGAACAGTGTCTTTCATGTTATTTGTGTTTTCTCCTGCAACTTTATGGATTCTTATCAGTCTTATTTTTCCTTGTCTCATCCAAGAGTTGTTGGATCAATTTCTCATGATTCATTACTTTTTTTTTTTTTGTTACTGGGGTTGGAATTCAGAACCTTATGCTTGCAAGGCAGGTGGCAGAACCACTGAGCTAAATCCCTGGCCTGATCCTTTCCTGTTTTTAAGAAATCTCTCTTTTCATGATCAGTGACCACAATTCAATCTTCTATATCTGAAATTATATCTTCACATTTATTTATTCTGCTGCAAGTGATTTCTGTAGTGTTTTTAATTTCCTGGATATCTGTTGGAATCTATTTCATGGATTCCATTTCTTCCCTGTGTTGGGCATTCATGGTTTCCATTTCTTTCCTATGTAGGGCATTCATGGTTTCCATTTCTTTCCTATGTTGGGCCTTCATGGTTTCCATCAAGGCCCAGAGATCATCTATTTTTTTTATCTGTTTCTGTTCTAGAGTCTCTAATCATGTCTTCACTCTTCTCACAATGTTTGTGGTTTTCTGGAAAATTATTTCTGCTTTGAATTTTTCTAGACCCTTGTTTACCTGTTTTGTTACTTCCTGTGCAATTGGTTTAGGGTGTCTAGATGTTTGACTGTTGGGCCAAGGAGGAAGGGAATAGATAGGATAGAGAAAGATTAGAAGTGAGGTCAGGGGACACAGAAAGATCACACAAACTCTAGGAAGCTATTGAGAGTAAAGGAGAAAACAGAATAAAATATACATAAGAACAGAACAAACTAACCACTAGAAGGGAGGCTAGAGGCTCTACTTACTTTCTATTAAAACCAACGGCAATTGGGCTGGGGATTTAGGTCAGTGGTTTTGCTGCCTGCTGTGCAAGCACAAGGACCTGAGTTTGATCCCAGTGGAAATTGAGGGGAGGAAAAGAGAAGAAAAGGAAAAGAAAAAAAAATTCAAATTAGTATAGGAACAGGAACAAAATGGGAGAAATGAAAATCAAAGTGGGAGAGAGAGCAAGTGATAGAGAAAGAAGATAAGAAAAAGAAGATTAAAAGGAAAAAATTTGAGAAAAGAAAAGACATATAAAATTTTTCAAATGATTAAAGATAAGAGAAAATATTTCTTTGAAAATAAAAAAATACAAATAGAAATAGAGGGTCTCCTAAAGGGTATGCCTCTGTTGACACAATAGACTGCATGGGAAGGAGTGTACAGCAGATCTAAGTTAATTAATCTCAGCAAAGCAGCAGTTGTCCCCTCTTGTTCAGGCTGATTTTTGGCTGCAAGGCCCAAGTTGAGATCTCTGACCTCTTGCTGGGTTGAACTCTGTAAGGTTCTACTGCAGGTTCCAGCTGTCTTTCCCCTGAAATTAGACCAGGTTCTGATGTGAGGTACTGGTTGCTCCAATTTACCAACTATGATGGTGTGGTGTGTCTATCTCAGATATTTTCTTCACTTTCTCAGTGGGCTTCACTTTTCATTTAAGAGCCTCAGAGGGGCCCTTTTCTTCTTGTTTGAGGTGGGATGGGGCACAGACAATGTTTTGTCAGTGCTGGCATAGCTGGGCTCCTCTGCTGCACTGGGCTGAAGTTGCGGGCCTACCAAGGGGTCTTGTGCTGCTTCCGTGCTCTTCTGTTTCTCTGCACCAAATAGGTGGGTTCACCAGAGGGTCTACAAGAAATTTAGAGAAGATGTAATGTCAGTATTCCTCAAATTCTTTAATGAAATTCAAAGGGAAGCAATGCTGTCAAACTAATTCCTGGAAGCAGACATCACCTTGATATAGAGAAGGATCCAGTCAAAGAAAAGAATTACAGGTCAGTCTCCTTAATGAACACGGATGCAAACATCCTAAATAAGATACTGGCAAACAGAATGCAATAAATCATCAAAAAGATTATATATCGTGACTGAATAGGATCATCCCAGGGATGCAGGGATTGTTGAAAAAATGCAAATCAATAAATGTAGTATACCGCATTAACAAAACCAAGGACCAAATCCACATGTTCATTCAATAGACACATAAGATGTATTTGACCAAGTCCAACACCCATTTATAATAAAAACCCTACATAAAATTGGAATAGAAGGTCTTTATCTAAATCTGATAAAAGCCATCTATGACAACTAAGAGCCAATGTCATATGAAATGATCAAAAACTGAAAGCTTCCACTCTAAAATCAGGAACAAGACAAACATGCCCACTATCACCACTCTTATTCAGTATACTTCTGGAAGTATTAGCTGGAGGAAATAGAAAGAAATAGAAGGAATAAGTATAGGAAAGGAACAATGCAGGTCTAGTTGCTCTGGGAAATATTTAGAGAAAAATAAATTGGGTAGGAAAATCCTAGATTATGGTATAGTTTCAAGAAAGTCTATGGGGGAGTTTTTAGACAAGGATGGCCATCAAAGACACCCATATCATCTATGAACATGCTTACTGTATTAGTCTATGTTCTCTAAAAAACTGGAACCAATAGAATGGATGTATAGTTATGCAAGGAGATTTACTTGATTGACTTTTAGGATCAGAGGCTAGACAGTCATCCTACAGTGGCCATATCTGTTCTGAAAAGCCAGAGGATTCAGTAGCTGCTCAGTTCAAGGATTGGAAGCCTCAGAATAAGAGGGCTCAATGTTACAGCCCCAGTTCAATGCTGAAGACCTGGAGATTTGCTGGTGTGAACTGATGTCAAAAGGCTGAAGAACTTGGAATCTTACGTCTGCAGGAAATGGCAGGAGCCAAAGATCACCTGCTTAAGAGGAATGGAGCTTATATGCATGGGTAGGCCGCCTTCTCCCTTTTTTTGTTCCATCCAGTTTACAAGCCTACACTTGATGCTATTTACAGACATGTTAGGTCTTCCCCCTTAGTTCATTGATCTACTGCTATTCATCTCTGAAAACACTCCCAATGACATACCTAGAAGTGTGCTTAATCATTTTCTAGGCTCTCTCAATCCAATCAAATTGACAATTAAGATGAACCATCATACCTACAACCAGTACTCTTGTGCTTCATCATCAGCTGGGAGCAGCCATGGGAATTCAGGGCAGGAATTCAGGATGTATCAGCCAAACAGCTGTGCAAGTCTTCACAGAAGGACGTTTCATTCATTTGGAAATCTGGGAGGGGCTATTTCATATGCTAACACTCCTGGCGTGGTCCGGAGGGGAATCTCAAACATCAAGTTAAACAGGAGAAATTTAACACAAAGATTCATGAAACTCCAATAAGAGAATGGTGATCAGATACAAAGACACTCCCTGTGATGCCCTAGGGCTTGGGTTAAAGAATGCCAAAGAAGGCCATCTTTTGGAAGGACTATAGCATTGAGACCTAATTGCAAAAGATGTAGCTCGACCCTCGACAGCAGGGATTTTGGCTGGTTTGCCCTGGCTAGGGCTTGTGTACTGTCACCAGGCAAGCAGAGAGTTCTCTGGTTTATAGACAATGAGCAACCAGTGGCATGGATGTGCAGTGAAAGCAGTAACTAAGAGAAAACTGCTTGTGAGCCTGCAGAGGGATTCAGGATGCCATGTGGCAGGAGGCCTTTGGGGTATTGGCCTTTTGAGAGATCACAGGAAGTTCACCAAGCTGGACTGAGGTTCTGGCCATGAGGCTTGGGAAGAGATGCAGTAATTCCTCACTCTCATTTCACACTTCCACTGTCTTACAGGAAGTCCTTGCTTCAGTGCACTGTCCTGAACAAGATGGTCACGGTGATCACTGTGAAGGACAAATGTGATGAGATGCTGCCCATGCTAATGCAGCAAGTAGAAAGGTGACCTGGGGGCTGAGAGGTGATGCACTCATAATTGGGACACATAGTCACCTCAGAAATCATGAGATTAGGACTTTTTTGTAGTCATCCCTTTTTAAAGAGGAGAAACTTAGGCTCGGGACATTAAGTTACTTGAAGATCACATATTTAGTAAATAGAAAAGTGGAGATCAAAACTTAACTCATGTTCCTCACTACCAGGTTGCATTACTGTGATTCATCATAAAAGTATTACAATCTTTTTACAATCTGTTTATAATAGCAAACTTGTCATAATGATAAGCTCAGGGATTTGTTAGTATGCAATCCAAATAAGTTGGTTTTCATGTTATGGTTTTTGGCAGGCATGAAAAGATATCCCTTCCTTATATTCTGTAGCAATTTGACTGTACCAAGAAGACAGGGACAGATTTTTTTAACCTGATATAAAGAAAATGAACCTGCCTCATATAAAAGAATCAAAGATAACAAGACTTGCAGACTGGTATCTAGGAGGAGCAGTTAAAGGCCTCCTGGTCTGTGGCCTCAGGGAAAAACCATAAAGGCATTCCTGCGTGAAGGTTTTTCTCAGTCAATAGACTTGTAGCTTTTCTCCCTTTTCCCCTGAGGTTGAATTTGAGGAAATGAGCTACATTAAAACCAGACAGACTTCTGCTGACTACAAGGAAGAACGTCTTAGCCATTGTGATGATGAAACACTAGAATAAAGCTCTTTGGGAAGTGTTAAAATATCCATTCCAAGAGATATTAAAAAGAAAATAAAAACTATTTATCACGAATGATTTAGATTTTCTGCCAGATAAAAATAGCATTCTCTCAAGGTTCTTCTGGCTTCAGAATTCCAGTATGTCTTAGTCATCTTTCAATCTTCCTTGACAACAGAGGTAAATGCAGCCCAGCTACAATGAACACCAAAGGGCATCGTTAATAATGGTTTACTTTAGTGGTCATATTCACCAACAGCTTCACACATTTTGCTTTTCATCTTTGCAGTACTACAAGGCAAATAGCATTATTTTCATTTAAAAAATCATGAGACTCAGAGAAGTCAAGTAACTTAATAGAAGCCACACAGGAAATAAACAGTTATCAGAATTCTAACCCAGAACTAAGTCCATACAGCTTCATGGATGAACTGGTTTTCTACTCTTTCATTGGGCTGCTTGGCAGACATATTGGAGGCTTTCTCTGAATCCCTGAAAACTCTCCAGGCCACCCTCAAAGTCTGCCAAGTCTGATTTGTACAACCAATTTTACATTCTTTAATTAGAAATTAGCAAATGAATATGCCACAAGTGGAAAGAGAAGGACAGCTGATAAAGACAAATAAAAACAGGAAGGGCATCATGTCTCTGCTATCTGGGCCCTCATGAAATAGCTAGAAATTGACTCCGTTTACAAAACAAGTGTGAGAAGAGCAATGAATGATACAGCCTAAGTCAACCATGAGAAAGGTGTTTTGTAATAGGAAAGTGTGAAAACTGAACAACCATAATAGTTCTTGCAGGGACTGAAATCCTTATTCCCCAGTGTTTCTCTGAGGCATCTGTTACTGGGTTTTGAGAACGAAGAGTTCTTACTCCCTTGCTGTTAATCATTTCCATCTGAGGTCCCAAGGAGAAGCAAGAAAATCCCTTTGACACAGAATCATTTCTGGGATGGCTCTCCTGTGGGGAACACTTATCAGGAGTGGTGGCTGGGATCACAGGGCTCACTAAGACCTCCATGGCCATATTAGCTGACCAGCTCAGAATCCCACTTCTTCCCCAGTCCAGATAGTTTCAAGCTGAAATTTCCTTATGTGTCCTCTATAAGACACTTATTCCCCCAAAACATTACTTACTTTAGAAGATTTCTCCAGAACACTCATCTGCTCAGTCATCAAAACATGTCCTCTGGCCTGTGCCTCTTTCCACATGAATCAAGATAACTACTTGGGTTTGTGATATAAAAGTGAATAAAAAGGTTTCCATGCTATCAAGGAGTTCAGAAAGTAGTATAGAAGATAAAAACGTCAATAACCATAATATCATGTGAACTCCGGTGAAAGCCTCTAGGACTATGTAGCAGACAAAGTAGAACACGGTCTCTAGAGGCTGAAGAGTGAGCAGACCCTTCTGTATTAGTCATCTCAGGCTGCTGTAACAAAATCCATAGATTGGGTGGCTAATATAAAAGACATTTATTTTTTTACTTTTTTGCAGGTTGGGGAAATCAAAGTGTCACCTTTAAGACCTTATTTAACCTCAATTAACTCCTAAAGGCCCTGTCCCCAAATATAGTCACAGTAAGAGGGATTCAACACATGGATTTTGAGAGGACACAATTCAGTCTGTGACACCTTCATTATGTTAGGAGTTTGTCAAGTAGAAGGTAGATAGGTAGTGGTGAGGTATTAGGGGGTGAAAATCTCAGGTAAATATACTGCGCTCACAGGTTCAAAGGCCTTAGCTGACCCAGCAGATCCAGCACCTTAGAGGAGTAAGGAATAATCCAACATGACAGTCACAATGAAAATGATGGAACTGGCTAAACAGAAGGGAAAACCTGGAGTATTTTCTAAGCACAGTATACTTTATTATGTGGGCAGTCAGGATATTGTTGGCAGAACTTTTAATAGAGAAGTTGTACAAATTTACATTTTAGGAAAAAAAGCTGATTCCCATTTAAAGAAGAAACAGTACAATAAAGGAAATAGGGCAACTATTTGTATTTTAAAGATTATTCCTGGAACTGAAATGTTCAGATATCCTGTCAGTTATTTTCATCATATTAATCTAGATCAGTGCTATCCAATAGAAATACAGTGAAAGCACAGATTACAGCTTTGTAATTTTAAACTATCTAGTAACCATATTTTAAAAGTTTAAAGAATGAACTCAAATTTCATAATATGTCATTTAACCTACAATCTCAAAAATATCAATTCACAGGCAATTAATATAAAAATAACAGCAATATAATATTTTATGTTTTTGTTACATGTTGTTACTGAAATCACTTTCATTTTATACTTCAGAACAACAGTTCAGAGAAATTAGATGCCAAAAGTTCATCATCATGTGACTTGGTGAATACTGGGCAGTACACATGTAAGAAATGTTTTGTCAGAAACTATTCTTCATTAAACTAAATATTAAAGTCATAGTTTATTATAAAAATATGAAACACTGACTAGGATTTTTTAAAATGTACAATTATCTAGCTCCTTCTATTTCATATTCTAGTTTCTTAAAGCTATATACTAAGGCATTATTTAAAGTTCCTGCTTAAAAGGCAAATTTTCTGATAATATTTTTTATAAAGCCATCAGAGAAGCTGTAACCTGTGACTACCCAGAGGAGTATTTGATTAGGGCATTTACTCTATCATAGAGATAAACAACAAGATATTCTCTGACTCCCAAGTCTAACCAGTGGATGTTGAGGGATCAAAATAAAATTCACCCTTATATAGTAATCCTTACACAACATCCTTTTTTAAAATAACATGGGGTGTGTTTAAAGTATCATGGATATGTGATTCAATGAAGAAGTAAATTAGCTTAGTTTACCAATATTTATTTCTCACAATTACGGTAATATGTCTAAAGGCAAATTTGACAATAACAATCTTGAGATGATTATTACACGCCCAATTCTGAAGTCCTTTTTTCAACTGAAATGATTTTAGGTAGGAGTTTGAATTATGTTGACTCTGATAAAGCAATTAAATGAAAATTTTAAATTATATTCTCAAATAAAGAAAATAAAATGAGTTGCAATCTTCCCACCATATTCATCTATGTCCAATTGGCCAGGTCATTTGCCACTGCTCATGAGCCCATGTATATATTATAAACTTGACAAGTTCTCTTTACACAAAAACAGAAGAACAGGTGCTCTGTGGGATGTTGCGCCTGTCGGAGGACAGCCTCTTACCCTTTCTGTCATGGCCAGCCCTAAGTACAGGCCAATACAACACCATCATTTTGCCCTTACACTTCCATTCCAAGCCAGTCTATCTAGGAACCAAGCGTAGCTTCTGCCTTCTCCATCAGTTGCTCACAGGGATCCCTCATTGGGCAAGAGATGTAAGCTAAGGGAGAGATGCTGCTGCAGCAGTGGTTTATGCCTTAAGGTCTGAGCTCCCTGCTCATTCAGCTTTGGAGAATACAGCCATTTGTCGTCGATTGTTAGGTACTTTTGTTCAGGGTCCAGTACCAAGCCTGGAGCTGTTTATCAAAAAATCTGTAATTCTGTGCTACATATGGACGACAGCCTTGCTTAGAACACTACATTCTTCCATAGAATGTCATAAATGTGACACAGCATCTTTTTCTATCTCTAATAGACCAAGTCAGGTAAATTAAATGAATGAAGTTATCTGGCAAGGCGTTATAGTCTGTTGTCTAGATTTGCTGTTGAGCCTTTTGTTGTTCTGGCCCCATTCAGAGCTGACAGCTTCTTGTATCCCTGGATGTAAAGATCAGAACAGTTTGCCCCAACCTCTGAGGCCTGGCAGGCCCTGCGCTGCCTGCTTAGTGATGAGATATGCAAGGTACACTGCAGGATCAATTAGTCATGATTCAATGTCCCTTTCATGCACGAGTGACCTCTATGTTCTGCACTTTCTCCTGTTCATGTACGGATCTATCTCTGCCCCACACCTGTTTTACCATCTCATGTTGTTCTGACTGCCATGGATTTATAATGATTCTTGACTTCCCATAAGTTGCTTTGTTCTTCTTCAGTCATATTGGACTATACTTGGAACTTTATATTTCCTTATCAAGTTACACTCACAGACACACAAACATATACACATGCAAATATGTTTTGATTGGCATGGTTTTGACTTTATAGATTAATCTGGCAATAATTGACATCTTAAATACTAAGTGATATACATAAATATCTAAAGATGTCCGCGTTCTTTCATTTTTTCAATAATTCAATTTCTACATAAAAATGCTACATATATTTTACTAATATTACTTTCAAATACTTAGTATTTTATTCAACCCAAATGTTGTCACTTTCTTTTCTGTTACTACTAAGCAGAAATTATTTCTGTATATTGACCTTATATCCAGAATCTTATTAAAAATATCTATTCATTTAAATAATTTATCTGTAGATTATTTTACATTTTCTTTGGTTCTCTTCAATTTTCTAAGATCCTTTTTCATGGAATTTGTGAATAAATGACATTTTTTCTTTCCAGCCACTATAATTTCATTCATTAATTAGTTATTTGCTTTATTGTATTCGTTAAAATATCCCATCCAATGTTTTCTAAAGTGGTCTGGTCTCAAAGAGAAAGCTTTTAACATCTCACTATCAGGTATACAACTTGATTTTGATGTATTCTTCTTTTATAGAATGTTGAGTTATATTGTGATTAGCATTCTGTACCTCTGCTTAAAGGTGATAATGACTTATGATTTTTATTATATTTTTCATTTTTTAGTATCTGTGGGAAAGATTTTTTTCTCTTACAGTCTCAAGGAATTTTTTCTAAATATTTTCACGTTATATTCCTGTCCTTATAGGTAAGTTTCGGGATCTGAAGTTTTCCCGGTAAAACTGTTTTTAACAGAAATACAGGTATTTATATTTCCAGTTTCCTTTGCTATTTTAGTAAGTTGTATGGTTCTAAGAACTTAATTTCAGTAATATATTCATTAAAATTTCTGAAACATTTAATGAATTGAGAATCTGGTAATGAAATCCTTTATACTATTCTAATATTTGCTATTTATTATACTGTTTCTTTATTATCACAAGTTTTTGGAATAAATTTAACAAATGATGAGCTAGATCTTTCTATTAAATGCTACAAAGCATGACAAAGAGAAATTTTTAAAGAACTTAAAAATAGAGAAAAATGAAGAGTCTGTTATGGCTTGTGTTTAGCTGTCCCCCCAAAGCCTCATGCGAATGAGGTGGGGCTATTTTGGAGTTGGCTGAATCTACAGTGTGTTGTTAATTCATGCTGGGGCTAGGCCTGAGAGCACAAGGATTAAGGGTGTGAGTGCTACCAGCCCTCAGTAGTCTGAATAAAATAAAAGGGGCAGAAAGACACTGTAAAGGTCCCTTGTTGCTTTTGCTGCCTTGTGCTTGTCATGGTTTTCACTATGGATGGAAAACTCCACATACTATGAGCCAAATAAACCTTTCCCCCTTTTACTTAGGGTGTCAGATATTTTATCTCAGCAACAGAGAAAAGTAACTAAATAGAGTCATACACTAAATTTGGTGAAATCCCAATTAAAATGCCAGTAAATTTTTATAATAACATTGATTAACTGATTGACAGAGGATGATAGATATAGATAGGTAGATGATATATGCAGCCCATTCACATTACTTGAAGTAGTTGCGTTCTATAACATCACTGCAAACATTAATTTAGTGAATACTGAGCTATTTTTGCTATGGGAAATGCTAGGTTTTGTTTCCACAAAACTCTGGGCCACAATATTTTAACTATCAGTGTGTAGCATTACACTACATGTATTTCTTTTTAAAGACATTTTATTTAATATATATTACTGATTAATGTTGACCTAGTAGCCAGGTCACTACATTATAAACCAATTTACAGAGTGAAACCATCAACAAAACAGACAAAAACGCAGAATCTGGTGCTCTATAAGCCCCTCAAGGGACACTTGTTTACAATATGAGAGCTGGAACTTGAAAGCAAAACATCACTTTAACTTCTATTGGGAATAGTCATATCAGATAACTTAAAATGTTCGCAACTCTGAGCATGTTTTAAGGAGAATACAAAAGTGCAGCAAAAGTACCCTAATTGTTTACATGGGGTTTATAAATAAATTTTACAAGGCTGGGGATTTAGCTCAGCGGTTCGGTGGCCTGCCTTGCAAGCGCAAGGACCCGAGTTCAATCCCCGGTACCAAAAACAACAACAACAACAAACAACAAATAAATTTTGCAAGTAGACGAATTTGCTGTCATAGGAATGAGAACTCATTATATTGATTTGTGCATGTGTATATATACATAGATATTTAGATATATGTAGGTTGAAGGAGAAGGGGAGGGCAAACAAAGAAGGGGGTGCGGGGAGTAAGGAGGGAAAAAGGAAGGAAAGGAAAGAAAAGAAGCAGAAGCTCCATATTCCTTTAAAAAACCTTGAGAACAAAACATTGGCAGGTTTAAGACTAATTTTTCTCCAACTTTTGTAAGTACTGTTACCTTTCAAACACACAATTTAGATGGTACATTATGAAAGCTTAGACCGGAGGTCATGGACTTCCTCCTCCCCATTCATGATCCCATACATGGACTCATGGGGCTCATGGATCCCTGGGAATTTACATTATATCTTATGTGTGTCATTTCCTGCATAGACATTTTTAGAGAGATAAGGCCACCATCAGAATTATCAAAGAACCATGCTAAGAATATGAAGAATCACTATTTTAAAAGACGTTTTAATAGCAGGATAGCACTAGAGTGGGCACACGAAATGTCTGTCTTGATAAAACTTTACAATAAAATAGGCTCTGTGTTAGGAAATATTTTTAATTATGTTAATTTTGTAAATGCAAATTAGTCTTGTGGGTATGAAGGATATTATCCTTGTTCTTAGTAAGTATATAGTGATGTATTTATGGGTGTAGTTTCATAATGTCTTCTATTCTCTTTTAAATGGTTCTACCAATATTATATGTTTGGACACACAGATAAACATGTACCAAAAGCAGTAAGAAAAATGGGCAAAATATTACAGTTGGTGAGTCCAGGTGAAACATATACAGATATTCATTTTATTTTTCAGACAACTTTTCTGTGTGTTTGAATATTTTCAAAATAAAGGAATAAAAAAAGAGGCACACTCTCAAAAAATTTTTGATCAAATGATCAGAAAGGTCAAGTGTCACCTTGACTGCTAGCCTTGGATTTCTTTCCAATAATATATTTACTGTCAGATTTTAAAACATGCTAACAAAGTTATTGGGACAATTTAAGCAAAGAATTTAAAGTCAGCAAAATGTTTATTTAAATATAAAAGAAGTAACAGGTGGGCTGGGGATTTAGCTCAGTGGTTCTGCTGCCTGCCTCACAAGCTCAAGGTCCTGAGTTCGATCCCTGGCACAAAAAAAAAAAGTAACAGGCTCACACATTCAAAAAGGGCTTCAAACAAAAACAAAAAAGGATATGTCATCCACCTAAAAGATGGAAAGATTGTGAAAAGGAGGTTGATGAGGTTATTTGATTGTAAAATAATTTAACTGCTTTCTTAATTCTGAAATCAGTCAGATTGTAGTTGTGAAATAAAATGGACAAAAATCCTAAAGATGAAGAAATATAAAGGAAATATTTTGGTAAGAGGATAGTGAGAAAAGATGAAAGACAGTATAAGTACATGGAGTTTTCATCTTTAATGTATGAGGTTCAAAAGAGAAATAAAAAATAAGTAAGGTTACTATAACCATATATAAAATAAAGATAAATGTTAAAAAATAATAATTAAAAATCTGTGGCAAAGAAAAGGAAGAAATAGAGATTTGTCCATATAAGAGTTGTCCATACAGGGCTCTCTGTAATAGCACATTTTCAAAACTGAGATTATCTAAGTAGGCACAAAGAAAACATTTGAAGAATTTAACAATATTCATTACTAAAATTTTTGTCTAGGAATAGATAGGAACCTCTTAACCAAATACATTTATAACTATTACTAAATTTGTATGCAAGGAACTCCATTCCCAGCAATAGAGTATGAGAAAGCCTATTCCCCATATCACTACCAAAGGGCTGTCTGAGCAAACATTTCAGTTATTACCAATCTTTTGAGAGAAAAATGTTACTTATTGTACTTTTTATTTCTTTTGGATTTCTAGGCTTCTTCATCTTCTTTTTCTTGACAGAGAACAATTCTTGTATTAGTAACATAGATGCCACTTAATTGGGTGTTATATTCTTTTCCTGTAAGCATGGATATTGTTGGTTAAATATATTTTATTATAATTTTTCATATTTGTAAGATAACAAAGTTTTATGTTATCACCTGTTTGTTTCTTTTTCAAGAAACTTTTTTTTGTTTATGTCATGTGCTCTGAGTAACTGATTTGAAGATAATGATACACAGTGTAGTATCTATTGTTATTCTCTTGTTTGATTATGAAATTTTATTTTTCCATAAAAAATTAATAGAGGGAAAAAGAAGTTGATAACTATGAATGTGTTTTAAGACGAGTCTTGGGTGACTGCAGGTGAGTGGAAGATTTACTTTTCACATTGTGAATTTTTAATACCTGTACCATAAGCATAAGCATTTTGATAAGAGTCTTGTTATGAGAAAAACTATTTATCTCAGTGGTAATAACCACGGTTGTTGCTGAAACTACTCTGGTTAATCCAACTTAGAAACAATCAGTTAAATTCTGAGGGGCAAAATTAAACTTTCTATGGGACTAATTTTATGCAAATTTATACTAATTTTTGCTCGTTGAATAGTTTTGGTTTCTCTCACCAAGTACACAAAGAAATTAAGAAAATGAGCATGTTGTTATTATCCCAAGCTATTATAAATGTAGTGATCTTGATAAACATAATTTTAAAGAAATTATTCAATAGTCAATAATATCTAGTCATTGCTTCTAGGCATTAACCCTTAGCCTAAATGCCTTTATCACCTATCCAGAAAATGTAGCACATCTCTCACAAGTAAGAAATGCAATCAATCCAGAAAATGTAGCACATCTCTCACAAGTAAGAAATGCAATCAGGAAGACAGTACAGAAAAGAATTTCAGGCAGACCACACACCCAATGGCTTTGGCCCTCAATCTATCCAAGAAAATATTTTCAGGTGTTTTATTGATAATTTGAAATTAATAATCTGTTTGTTTCTAACTACAGTCATCTTCTGTCCAATTTATGAAACTGACAATGCTATGTATAAATAATAATACCTAAAATATGGAGTCTCAGAGTTAGTAAGGTTACACAATAAGCAAAACAAACTCAATCATGTTAATTGTTTTGGAAGAAAAATAGATCGTAGAATCGTAACATTCTTTTACAAAATGCAAATCTGTCTATTGAGGCTTCTGCATTCTTTGCTCAGTCATGGTCTACGAACAGCATCCACATCCCAGCTAGGCCTTAGCATTCTCCCACTGAATGTAAACAATTTCACAGGACATCAACATCAGACAAGGTTACTCTACAACTATGACTATGATAAAATGAGTCAAAAAATAAAACCACTTTACAATTTTATCTAGGGACGGATAAAAAAACAAGGTCATTGTGCAAATGACAAAACTACCAGACACTCTTCTCTCTTAAAGTGATTAGCTACAACTTCTCTATTAATTATAGTTCAACCTCACTCTTACATTCCTTCTGTTTCATAAAGATTTATTAAAATTCTAGTCACATAATTATCTTTTCTAGACAGCTTCCATTTCAGACTAAACACCTTCTTCTTTTGAACTTCCCCCAAATTAAGAACATACCCTTTCTGACATTCCCACTGTTCCTCTTGACACCTGCACCTCCCATTTTAATGTGCAATAACCTAATTTGATGACTGGGTTCTTAACTAGAGAACTGAAAGAGTAGTCTATACCCCATCAAATCTACCCCTCCATTCAATGAATAGAAATTCACTCCATATTCATTCTACTAACCTACAGTACATTCATTCAGTTTAGTGAGACTTCTATCCTAAAAACTTTTAACTCAATATACTCAATTATTTTTTCAACATCTGCAATTTTGAGATGTTCAATAGACATCTTAAACCTAATATTTCCAAAACAAAAGTCCTCCAACATTCCTTTCCTTTAAAATGTGATACATTGTGGCTCAGCCCTCCTTAGTAAGTGACATCCCCATGACTGTGACTGAAGATACTCAGGCCCAAATCTTTAGAGACACTGACACATCACTGCACTGCCACCAGAATTATCCCCCACACAAAGCTTATCCTAGCTACTATGAAATAAAATTTGCCATTTCTTTATTCAACAAACAATATGTATGTTATATCCCCATGAATTCTTAGATATTAACTAATCTTGATACAGGCAAACTATTCCTATAAAGAGACTTACTTTGGGCTTGAGCACCATGCAGTCTTTGCTGTAATGATTTAAGATTTTCATTAGTATAAGATGAAAAAAGCCACAGACAATACATAAACAAATGGACATGGTTGTATCCCTCTAAAACTTTTTTATAAAGATATGTATCAGGCTGATTTGGCCTGGTTTATAGACCACTGAACTAATTCATCTTATCCATTTAATGCATGAAGATAAACTAATTGAACACTGTTATGCCTTGGCTCTAGATGTCTCCCCAAAACCTCATTGGTTATAGGTGTGGCTTTTTGGAGGTGGCTAGATCTAGGGATTGTGATGCTGAGATTGATTCATGGTGTGATGCTAGGATTAAGGCTGCCCCACCTTGGGTGTGAGTGCAATCTGCCTGTGGGTAGCCTGGATAGGATACATGAAACAAAGGGGCTCACTTGTCACTTGCTCCTTGCTACTTTGCTGCTTTGCTGCCTTCTACTTGCCATGAACCATTTCTCCTCTGTGATATCCCCCTGCCATGATACCTTACATTGAAGCCAGCCACATATGGACTGAAACCTCTACAAACTTTGAGCCAAATAAATCTTTCCTTTTTTAACTTTGAATGTCTGGTATTTTTGTCTCAGCAGTGAAAATAAGTTTTACTAAGATACAAAGGATAAACAGCGTTACTCATGTTTCAAATTGAACAGGACAGTTTTAGTGTATGTCTGCTGTCTTAATATAATTTCTAATATGTCCTCCTTCACTTTCAAACATATGCCAGTTCATATAATAAATGAGACTATCACCCTTCATAATTCCAGGCCTTTGAAAGTTACAAACTCCCATATTTTTCATGTTTTAACAGCATCCCACAAATTATTCAATTGAATAGACCTATAGCACAGATAATACTGTTTAAAAAGATAATGTACTGTTGTTTAACTTTTTAATACTCCAATAATAATAATCAGTTCTCTAAAACTCAATAAGTATTTCTGGATAATGGAACAAATGATTCAATATACTGTTATATTTTGTGTATGTATAGCACAATTATTCAAAAGAAATATTATATAGTGTTCCTGTGTATATACAAGCCATCTTTTGAACATTAATGGGAGTAAATATAGAAAATTGTAGGCAAAATATTTACTACTTTATCTTAAATTACACCACTAGTTGATTCTTCATCACACTTCAAGAGTTTATTACTTCTTCCCATTGCACACTTTTCCTGAATGAGCTAACATGGCTCCAAAGTTAAGCGTGACTATAAATAGTAAATGCTGGTGCAAAGCAGTCATTTTGTGCTTATGAGGACATGGTTATGCTGGGCTCCTAACTTCCCTCTGCCTGTTTTTTGCCTTTAGGTTGGCTCAAGAGTCTGAAAAGGGCGTGGCACAACATATCAAAATACGGTTAATGCTGCATGCCCTCAACAGCAGCTATGAATGAGTTCACTTGTGTTAGTCAGTTTCCCATCACTGTAAAATAATCCTACAGAGAAAAAGTTTGTTTGAGCTCACAGTTTTGGAAGGTTCAGCGTCTATTGGCCTTCGCTTTTGCAGTCTAATGGTAAGGCAGAACCTCATGGCCAGAGAGTATGGAGGAGCAAAACCATTCACTCCTGGCCAGAAAGCAAAAGAGAGAAAGAAGAGACAATCCACTTTGAGGTCAGGTATGTTCTGCTTCCTTCCAATAAAGCTCCCCCTTGGGAGCAAACCTTTCTTGCAAAGGTCTTTGGGAGACATTAAAGACCCAGACAGTAGAATTGCCATAATCCATTCTCTGGCAGAAATAGGATAGATTCTGTCTCTACTGATGAAGTGTGAGGTTTTACTTGAGACAGTCATAACATGCCTGTGGGCATTTTTTAGCACTCAAAAGCATTTACCACCTTAAGTCATTTTGAAAAGTGTGCTGTTAGATTTATGTTTACTGAAAAAATTACATTTAGAAAGTAATTTCACTCATAGAAAAAATATTTTACTTTCATGATGGAGATATTTGGAATATGCTTGGGGGACCATTTCATATGAAAATGATAAAAGTTTATTTCACAGTTTAAAAGAATGTTAATTTTTTTGCTTATTTTATGAAACTTGGGCCTGAGGCTTGCAAATCATTCAGTTGTTATTGGTGCTAAATAAAATCTTGTCTTTGAAGACATCTGTGTGAGTGGGTAAAATGTTCAAGGGCTTGCAATGTTTTGTGTCTATTGTTTTTGGTTTGAATGGGAAAATAGAAGCTAAATAGCTTTATTTAAGATCTTCAGGTAGGGGTAGATTATATCTTGTATAATTTATAAAATGTGCTGTTTTTCACTTTACATAGATCACTCTTAAACTTCAACTCTAAGCTACTTGTGAGCAAGAACTGTACTTTAAAAGTTTCCCTGGAATTTTCTAGTTATGCCAACAATGCTTTCCAGATGTGAATGCCTGGTGTAGCGCTTGTCAAATTCTTATTTACCAAAGCTTTCACCTAAATTGTTATTAGTGGTTAAGATGTGTTATGTACATGTACCAAATGCCCACAAAAAGTTTGATCATTATGTACCACAAACATGTACCAAAAAAGAAATAAAAATAAGTAAAGCAATTACACAGCAAAATAAAAGATATAGAAAAATAAATTAGCATCAGTGGTTGTATTAGAATGCATCAGCAAGTTAGTGGCCATTTGTTACTCCTTCAAGGTGTCTTCATATCTGATAAATATGACACAGATTAACTGAGGGGAGAGATTAAATTTACTGGACATTTCTAAATGTATCTGTGAATCAAACAATAACAAATGTTGTAAGAGTTGTGGGGAGAAAGGAACCCTTCTCCATTATTGGTGGGAGTGCAGACAGGTGCAACCACTATGGAAATCAATATGGAGATACCTCAAAGAACTAGGATTAGAGGTTCCATTTGACCCAGCCATCCCTCTTCTGAGTATATTTCCAAAAGAATTAAAAGAATCATATCACAGTGATATATGCACACCTATGTTTATAGCGGCACAGTTTGTAATAGCTAAAACTTGGAAACAGCCCATTTGCCCATCAGTTGGAGACTGGATAAAGAAGATGTCAGTTTTCTATAAAATGGAATACTACTCAGCTATAAAGAATGAGAAATTAGATTCATTCATAGGAAATGGATGCATATTGAGGATATACTCTTAAGTGAAATAAATAAGTCACACGTGTAAATACCGAATAGTTTCTCTGGTGTGAAAAACTATAATTGTACATAAGATCCTAATAGTTTAATTGACAATTTGAAATAGGAAGAAAAGGGCTAAAGTTGTAGGGGTAGTGGGAAGGGTAGGGGAAAGGAAATAAGGGACAAGAAAAATATGAGAAAATGAAAAAATGGAAAGTAAGTTTTTGTAAATAGGGAATGGAAGAGGGGGTGAAGGGAGGGCAGGGGTATGGGAAAAAAATGAGAACCAAGACCTGTCATGTAAAGGCACAAGATCCCAATGATGAATGTAACTGTACAGTATTCCTAAAATGTACCAATAAATTCAATGAGAGACAAAAAAGAATGATAAAAAAAGAAAAGAAAAGGCTAGCCTATCAAGTATAACCCACACCTTTCAAATCCAGTAGGTAAGAATAGGTCCCTCTAAGGGCCAACAGGACCATCTAAGGTTGTGTCATTCCCAACAGTGAAGTAATATAGAAGCTATTCTTTTATTTTTTACCTATTTTTTTATTTGGTTTTTTTTGAGACAGTCTCATTATGTAGACCAGGCTAACCTTGAACAAACTATGTAGCCAACCATTGCTGGTTTTGAACTCATTGCAGTCCTCCTGCCTCAGCCTCCTGAGATGTAGGATTGCATATGCACCACCACTCCTGGCTGAAGCTATTCTAATTCTAAAAGTCAGAGAAAGAAAGAACAATCCTCCTTTCACCCCACTTATGTTTCTACTCTTGACTGGGAAGGACTTACTGGTAGGAAATTCAGACAGCTAAATCCATGTGATGGGAGGAAGAGCAATCTCCAGGTTTGGATAGTGGAGCTGTGTCCCCAAAGCTCTGTTCACTCCTTTGAGCATGAAGCTAAAGCATATTTTCAAGGCTCCTTCCCAGTGATACGCAGACAGGTGGCTATGTTCTCAACAACTGAACACAGGACACCAAGATCTGCTCTTTAGTATGAAGCTTGAAACAGTGCCTGTAATTACCCTGCTCTTCTTCCTGAAAACTGGAACCTACCAGAAGGATTAGTGTGAGCAGAACAGGCACCCAACTGGCACTTCAGCCCATAGAACTGGGAATTCAGCTTCTTTCAGAGGCATTAATAAAGAAGCATTTACTTGGTTAACAAAAAACTTTAGACAAATTAATTTAGCAGACTGTATTTGAACAATGAATGACTTACTTATCAAGCATCACTCAGAACAAGAGGTTCAGAGAATTTCACTGCAACAGTATGGACAGAGAGCTTTTATAAGCCAAATGCCTATAAGGGAAAAGAAGGAAAACAAAAAACACATATATGATTGTAGAATGAAAAATGTATAGTTAGAGGATACTTAGTGGTTTGTGATTAGTAAAATCTCTAGATTCATTTTACATTTATGCTGAGCTTCAATTGGCTTACATAGGAACTTAAAGCACCACAGCCATCCCAATCTAATGAGGAAAGGATTTACTTTACTGGTAAAAGCAGGCTGAATGTTTCTTCTTCATGTTTGGCCTGATCAAGTGGCTCTCTTTCTTGGTACTGTCCTGCCTTCAAGGTGCATACCTATTTCATGACTCCTGCTCCTAATTAAAGAATTTCCAGTATCAAAGGTGATAGATAGCCCCATGGAACAACCTGGGAAGTCATCTCTTCTAGCTTCTGACTCCTGGCCTTGATGAGTACAGCATTGACTGTATCACTGGGTGTCCATTAGTTAAGTGCTTTTACTGGGCCTACTCTTCACACACAAGCTTTTCCAGGGGAAGCCCTTCAGGTGACATCAAGAAGGGAGAGAGTTGAACACATTCATCTGACTTCAGGCACAAGTGTAATCACTGTTCATGAGGTAACCATACATAATAGGATCCCCACTTGAATTCTGGGCATATTTCTCAATATGGTTCAGAACCTTAAGAGGAGGAATACAAGTGTTTGGCAGCTTTATACCCAACAAGAGGGCAACATTTCAAAAAGCTGTTATAGGCCCCTTCAGCCCAATGTACCAGAATAACCCAGCCATGCAGACACCAACACAGCAGTGTTTGTGTTCCCCAACCCCCACAAACGAGAAAGAGGGCCATTCTGAGGCTCCTAGATGAAAGTTGAAGCACATGGGAAAACTGAAGAAAATCTCTGTGATAAAGGCACACCACCATAGCTGGTAAATTGGAAGGACCAGCACCTCACAGCAGAACCTGGTCTAACTTCAGGGGAAGGACAGCTGGAACCTGCAGTAGAACCTCGCAGAGTTCAATCAAGCAGGTGGTCACAGATCTCAACTTGATCCTTGCAGACAGAAACCAGCCTGAACCTCAGGAGACAGTTGCTAGCTTGCTGAGACTAATTAACTTAGATCTGCACAGTCCTTCCCACACTGTTTATTCTGCCAACAGAGGTATACCCTGAAGGAGGCCCTCTATTTCTATCTGTATTTTTTTTATTTTCAAAGTAATATTTTTATCCTATCTTTAATCATTTTAAAATTTTGTCTATTTTTTTTCTCAAAAAGTTTTCTTTTTAATCGTCTTTTTAAAAATCTTTCTCTCACCCTCTCTCTCTCCCACCTTGATCTTAAATACATCCCCTTTGTGTTCCTGTTCCTATCCTAATTCAAATTTATTTTTAGTTTTTCTTTTCTTCTTTTTCCTTCTCTCAATTGCCATTAGTTTTACAAGAAATTAATTACAGTCTCTAGCCTCCCTGTTGTGGTTTGTTTGTTCTGTTGTTGTGTATATTTTGCTCTGTCTTCTCCTCTTCTCTTCAACAGCTTCCTAGAATTTGTGTGATCTTTCTGTGTACTCAGACCTTACTTCTAACCTTTCTCTATCCTATCTATCCCTTTTTCCCCAACTCCTTCTAAATCCCCATACTGAAGGGTAAAGTAGCTATAGTGAAGAGTTTATTCACTATAAACATATTTTGGGCTGGTCCTCAATTTTGATTTAATTCACACAGTTAAATGTGATAGATTAATAACTACTACAACTGTCATTTTCTAAGCTGTGCTTGATGCTATGGCATCATTTCGGCTAAGGTGTTACCTGTGGCGGTCCAGCCGTCACAACACGAACATGCCTGAGTCGGGGAGTGAGGATTGAGAAAGGAAAGAACACTCAAACCTGAGTGGAGATGAAGAGAAGTCTGATTTATTTCACAGAAACAGCTCCTTTTATAGGTTCACAGCAACAGGAAGCTTTTAAGGGCACACAACACCAAATCATTGTTTTTCAAAGACCGAATTTCCTGACTCTTACTGATAACATCAGATCTATGGCTGTCTCTTTGAGTTTCTTCCGTTGCAGCAACAAGTTTAACAAGCAGAGTCCTAGAATGTTAGATTGTATCAATGCCTTGAGTGTAGAGGTGAAGAAGTTTCCTTTTAAATGTCAAACTCCTAGAGGGCCATGGCTGGGCTCCCACAGTTACCATTGATCCAATCCATTGTCCTCCCTGGTATAATGAAAATGACAATGCCTCAGAGTCATTAGAGGCTAAAAACCTAAAGACCATCTATATCAAGAAGATCGAAGATATTTAACCCAGGAATTAAACTAAGGACAGTACCAATGACAAAAATAGATTTGAGAAGACTTTTAAACAAGATTCAAACAGAGACTTCCACCTCACCAAACTCTGAGAAAAATAAGGTGGAAAAGCCTGACAGTCAACCATCTGGACACTCTACTGATACCACAGGAAGTAACAAAAAAGATAAATGAGGCTCTAGAAAAATTCAAAGCAGAAATAATTTTTCAGAAAACCACAGATATTGTGAGAAGAATGAAAGAGATGATTAGAGATTAGCAGCAGAATGAATAAATGTGGAGATAGAATTTCAAATATAGAAGATAGGATTGTGGTCAGTGACTGTGGAAAAAGAGATCTCTTAAAAACAGTAAGGGATCATGAGGGGATCATGTTGATCATCTAACAACTCTTAGGTGATGCAAATAAGAATAATACAAGACTGATAGGCATCCATGAAGTTTCAGGAGAAAGCATAAATGACATGAAAAAAAATAGTTCACAGAATTAATGACAGAAAACTTCCCAAATAGAGGGCAAGAATTTGACATACAGGTAAGTGAGGAATATAGGTCTCCAAATGCCCATGATGAAAAAGAAATCTACACCTAGACATATAATAATTAAGGTCCCAGAAACCCAACAGAAGAACAAAACATTATAGAAAAGAAACAAATCACATGCAAAGGAAAGTCCATCAGAGTCACAGCAGACTTTTCAATACAAATCCTCAAGTCAAGGAGAGCTTGGAGTGAGGTATTTCAAGTCCTACAAGAAAACAACCTCCAGCCTAGACTGATGTATCCTGCAAAACTATCTTTGAAAATTGATGGGAAAATAAGATACTTCCATGACAAAGAACACCTGAGAAATTTCAAGAATACCAAAATGGCATTTGAAACACTTCTAAACAATATTCTGGAAAAAGAAAATGAAGGCCACAACTCCATAAGGGCCAACACAGCAAACATTCCAGGCCGGGCAAGGCAAGAAATTAAAGGAAGAGGGGGGGAAAAATAGAGGAACCAGCAACAGGAAAATAGCATGACAATGAAAAGTCAATACATAACAGTAATAACTATTCATGTTAATGGCCTCAATTCACCAATCAAAAGAAATAAGTTGGTGGAATGGATTAAGAAGCAAAATCCAACAATATGCTGTATACAAGAAACACACTTAATCCACAAAGAAATTCATAGACTGAGAGTAAAAGGATGGAAAAAAGTTCTCCATGCAATAGGAGCCAGAAAAAAGCAGGGGCAGCTACCTTATTTTCAGACAGAACAGATTTCAAACCAAAACTATTAAGAGAGACAAAGAAGGCCACTACATCCTAGTAAAGGTAACAATCCAAGAGGAAGAAATGACAACCATAAATATATATGCACCAAATACTAATGCACCCAACTATACAAAATGAATATTAATGGATATGAAAAACAAAATAAGCACTAATATAATTGCAGTGGCATACCTCAAAACTCCACTGACACAAATAGGCAGATAATCTAGACAAAAAATCAACAATGAAATAACAGAACTGAACCAAGTCTTAGAATAAATGGATTTAGTAGATGTCTATAGAATGTTCAACCCCACAAAATCAGAATATACATTATTTTGGCAGCACATGGGTCATTCTCCAAAATAGCCCACATGCTAGCTTTTAGAACATGTTTAAGTAAAGCAAAGGAATTGAAGTTATTCCCTGTATATGATCAGACCACAGTACAATTAAACTAGAGATCAATAGCCATAGAAACTGCAGAATTTCACAAACACATAGAAATTAAATAGCACCATCCTGAACAACCATTGTGTCACAGAAGAAATTAAAGAAGGAATTAGACAGTTTCTCCAATTAAGTGATAATGCCAGTACAAAATAGAGGAATCTATGGGACACAATAAAAGCAGTTCTATGAGGGAAATTCATAGCAGTAAATGTCCATACTAGGAAAACAGAGCAAGCTCAAATAAACAACCTAATGCTTAACCACAAGCTTCTAGAAAAAGAAGAGCAAGAGAAAGTCAAAGCTCATACAAGGGGGGAAAGTATAAAGATCAGAGCAGAAATTAATGCAATGGAGACTAAGAGCACAATAGGAAAAAATCAATGAATTGAAGAGTTGGTTTTTTGAAAGAATAAATAAAATCAATATACCTGTAGCCAACCTTGTCAAATAAAGGAAAGAAAAGCCTCAAATTCATGCAACTAGGAATAAAAAAGGTGAAGTCTCAAAAAATTCACCAGAAATCCAGAGGATCATTAATACCTACTTGGAGAACCTCTACTCTAATATAATGGAAAATACAGAAGAAATGGACAGATTCCTAGATACATATAAACTTCTAAAATTGAACAAAGAAGATATAAAAAATCTAAACACCACAATTACATTCAGTGAAATTGAAAATGCAATTAAAAATTTACCAACAAGGAAAAACCCAGGCCCTGATGGCTTGCTGCTGAATTCTACAAGACATATAGAGAAGAACCATTGCCACTACTCTTTAAACTTTTCAAAGAAATTGAAAGGGAAGCAATACTTCCAAATACATTCCTAGAAGCAAGTGTTACTTTAATTCCAAAATCAGGGAGAGACCCAACCAAAAAAGAGAATTACAGGCCAATCTCTCCAATGAACACAGACGCAAAAATCCTTAATAAGGTCTGACAAACAGAATAGAGAGGGTCATCAAGAATATCATACACTCTGACCAAGTCAGATTTATCCCAGGGATGCAAGGTTCAACATATGTAAATCAATAAGTGTAATACACTATATTAACAGAGTCAAAGAAAAAACCATATCATCATCTCAATAGATGCAGAAAAAAACATTCAACAAAATTCAACACCCTTTAATGATAAAAATCCTACAGAAAATTGGAATAGATGGCCTCTGTCTCAACCTGATAAAGGCTATGTATGAAAAACCAACAGCCAATATCATTCTAAATCACCAAAAATTGAAAAGCTTCATGCTAAAAATCAGGAAGAAGACAAGGATGTTCACTATCACAACTCCTCTTCAATATATTTCTAGAATCATTAGTCACAGTGATTAGACAAGAGAAAGAAATAAAAACAATTAAATTAGGAAAGAAAGAAGTTAAACTGTCACTATTTGTTGATGGCATGATATTCTACATAGAAGACACAAAAAGACTTCTAGACTTAATTGAAAGATTTAGTAGAGAAGCTGTATATAAGGTCAATGCTCAAAAATCAATTGCCTTCTTGTACACAAATAACAGACTCACTGAGATAGAAATTAGGGAAACAATTTCTTTCACAATAACATCCAAAAAAATTGAAATATCTAAGAATCACTCTAATGAAAGAGACAATGGACCACTGCACTAAAAACTACAGCACTCTGAAAAAAACAGATAAAAGAGGATATAAGAAAATCTAAATACATATCTTGCTCCTGGGAGGGTAGAATTAACATAATGAAAATAGCCATACTTTCAAAACTTCTATACATATTCAATGCAATCCTGATTGAAATACCAACAGTATATTTCATACAACTAGAGAAAACAATACAAAAATTCATTTGAAAGAAGAGACCTAGAATAGCACAAGCCATTCTAGGCAAAAGAGACATGGAAGGGGGTATCACAATCCCCAACTTGAAACTATACTACAAAGCCTCTGTAATAAAAACAGCATGCATGGTACAGGCAAAAGAACAGACCTGAGGATCAGTGGAACAGATTAGAAGATGCAGAAATAACTCCAGGCATACTCAGCTATCTCATCTTTGACAAAGAACCCAAACATCTTCACTGAGGAAAGATAGCCTCTTTAATAAATGATGTTGGAAAATCTGGCTTTTAACTTGCCAAAAATTAAAACTAGATCCCTATCATTCACCATGCATTAACGTAAAATCCAAGTGGATTAAAGATCTAAATATCAAAGCAGAAACACTAACATTACTGGAAATAAATTTGGTAGTACTCTTGAAGACATGGGCATAGGAAAAGATTTTATAAACAAATCCTCAGTAGCATGAGAACTTGCACAAAGAATCAACTACTGGGTTCTCATTGTATTAAACAGTTTTTGCAGTGCAAGAGAAATGACCAACAGAGCTAATAGACAACCCACCATGTGGGAAAAATTTTTACCTGCTACTCCACAGACAGAGGACTACTATCTAAAATGTATAAAGAACTAAAAAAAAAAATCAGAACCTATAAATACAAAGACCAATTCAAAAATGGGCATCTGAAATGAACAGACATTTCTC
The DNA here is from genome assembly GCF_012274545.1 of Fukomys damarensis. Lineage (NCBI taxonomy): Eukaryota > Metazoa > Chordata > Mammalia > Rodentia > Bathyergidae > Fukomys > Fukomys damarensis. The sequence continues at coordinate 52,100,092 of NW_022900917.1, forward strand.
AGACAAACAAGTAAAAAGAGCAAATAAATATATGAAAAAATGTTTAACATCACTAACCATTTGAGAGATGCAGATGAAAAGAACACTGAGATTCCACCATACCCTAGAAGGGATGGCTGATATCAAGAAATTAATGAATAACAAATCCTGGCTGGGGTTTGGGGAAAAAGGAACCCTTCTCCATTGTTGGTGGGAGGGCAGAATGGTGCAAACACTGTTGAAATCAATGTGGAGATTCCTCAAAGAATCTGGAATAGAGGTCCTATTTGACCCAGCTATCCCTCTGCTGGATATCTTTCCAAAAGAATTAAAAGAATCATACAACAATGATATATATTCACCAATGTTTATAGTGGCATAGTTTGTAATAGCTAAAACTTGAAAACAACCCAAATGCCCATCAACTGGAGAATGGATAAAGAAGATATGGGTTTTCTATAAAATGGGGTACTATTCAGCCATGAAGAGTGAGAAACTAGAAGTATTTATTGTTAAATGGATGCACATTAAGGTGATACTCAAGTGAAATAAATAGGACATATGAATAAATACCTAATAGTTTCCCTGGTGAGAAAAACTAAAAGTATAAATAACATTCAAATGGTTTAATCGATAGTATGAAATAGGAAGAACATGCTTAAAGAGCAAGTGGAAAGGGAAAGGGAGGTGAAAGGTAAAGGGAAAGAAAAAATGTGAAAAAAGGAAAAAATGGAAACAAAGTCTTTGTAAATAGGGAAGAGTGAAGGTTGGGCAGGGGAATTGGGAACAAAATAAGAACCAAGACATATCATGTAAAGGTACAAGATACCAACAACAAATCCAAGTGTATTATTGGTTTTATATGTACCAATAAACTTAATAGGAAATAAATAAATAAACAATTAAATAAATACATTTCTTTTAGAATTAAGTATTGAATCCATCATGAGCTGGGCTTGTTTTATAGATAGTTTTATAATTAATTTATAATTAATTCAAATACATGGACTGATTGTTTTATTCATAATTTTTATATCTTTTTGATTCAGCTTTGCTAATTCATATGAATCAAAAAATATGTCCATTTCTTCTACATTTTCCATCTTATTGGAGTACATGCTCTCAAAGTATGTAATGATGACTGTATTGATTTTCTTCAGGATCTGTTGTGATTTCATCCTTTTCCTCCTCATTGCATAGATTTGAGTCTTTCCTTTTAAAAATAAGTTTGAGTAAGCATTTATTAATTTTATTTAATCTTTCAAAGAACCAACTCTTCAACTCAATCTTTGTATTGTTTTCTTAATCTCAATTCTGCCCTCTTAAGTCCTGCTCTGATTTTTATTATTTCCTCACTTGTGCATGCTTTGAGTTTAACCTCTTCTTTTTCTAGAAGCTTGAGCTTCAACATTAGTTTATCTACTTGAACTCACTCTGTTTTTATGATGTGGAAATTCACTGTAGGAATGTTTTCATTATATCCCATAAACTCTGGTATGTTGTATTGACATTACCATTTAATTGTAGAAATTGTCTAATTTATTCTTTAATTTTGTATGTGATGGTTGGTTTTTCAGTAGAATGTTATTTAATGTCCACGTGTTTATGAATATTTTTGTGATTTCTTTTACCATTAATTCCCAATTTTATTGCACCATGATCTGTTATGCACGGGATAATTTCAATTCCATTTTATTTATTTAAGCATATTCTATTAGCTAGTGTGTTGTCTATTTTGGAAAAGCTCCTATGTGCAGTTAAGAAGAATGTGTATTCTGTTGTGGGGTGGAACACCCTGTAGATCTACTAAGTCCATTTGTTCAAAGGCTTGCTTGAGCTCTGATATTTCTTTGATTTTTTTTTGTCTAGTTGATCTATTTGTGACAGTGAGGTATTCAGGTTCCCCCATTACAATTGTATTACTGTTTATCTGATTTTTCATATCTATTTATGAGTGTTGCATACACTTGGATGCGGTGGTACTTGGTGCACATATTATTTATAACTATAACGTCCTTCTCTTGTATTGTTAACAAGTACATAATGAGCATTTTTGTCTTTTCTGATCAAACTTGGCTTGAAATTCACTTTGTCTGCAAATAGAATCCCGGCTTTATTTCCATTTTCCTGTTGTATGGAGTATTGTTTTATACGCTATGACTTTCTGTTTGAGTGAAATATTTTTCCTGTATGCAGCATATTGCTGGTTATTGTTTCTTTGTCTATCTGCAAATTCATTTCTTTTGATTAGTGAATTGAGACCACTTATAGTGATGATTATAACTGATATGTATTGACATCCTTGTCTACTTTTGGTTTCCTTTCTTTCTCTTCAGTTTAATTGTTTCCCTTGCCTGGTGGATTTATTCTCTTGTGATTCATAGCCTTTGTTGTCTTTTTTTAGAATATTCTTCAGAACTTTTGAAGTGCTGGTTCTGTGGTTATGAATTTTTTGTGGTGTTCTTTATCATGGAAGTATCTTATTTCTTCATCAACTTTGAAAGATAATTTTTCATGGTACATCAATCTGGGTTGGGTTTTTTTGGGGGGGCTTGAAATATCTTACTGCAACTTCCCTTTGACTTAAGGGTTTGTGTTTAGAAGTCTGCTGTGATTCTGATGGGCTTTTTTTATAGGTGATTTGTTTCTTTTCTCTAACAGTTTTTAATATTCTGTTCATATGTTCAGTTTTTTTTAGTCTTGACTATGATATGCCTTGGTATAGTTTTGTTTCTGATCATGGCTAATTTGAGTTCTGTATGCACCACTTTTCTGTAGGTCAAATTCTTTTTCCATGCTTGGGAATTTTTCTGCCATTACTTCTGTGAACAGGTTTTTTTTAATATGTCTTTTGTGCTATCTTCTTATTTTTTAAAATTGATTCTGACCAATTTATGTTATTCTTCCTTGCTCTATCTAGCAGCTGTTGGATTCATTTTCCACAGCCCCTTGCTAATATTAAGAAGACTTTCATTTGATGATCACTAATCATAAACCTACCTTTTAGGTTTTATGTTCTGTCTTCACACTGGTTGATTATGTTGCATATACTTTGAATAGAATTTTTAATGTCTTGGATATTTGTTTGAATCTGTTTCATGGAATCCAATTCTTTCCTATGATGGGCATTCATGGTTTCCATCACTTTCCTAGGCTCTTCTATTTTACCTGTATCTACTTGATTTATTAACCAAAGCTTCATTATTTTCATCATTTCTTTTGTTATCTGTGAAATTATTTCTGATTTTTTCTAGAGCCTCATTCATCTGCTTTGGTACTTCCACTGATAACATTTCTGAAAGTTCATTTGGGTGGCTTTTGATTTATTCTACCTTAGTACTTGCTGCATTTAACAGAGAAGTTTAGGGTTGTGTCTTCCTTCTGTATCTTCTCATGTTCTATCTTTTAAAATTTGTTGTCTGCATTGATGCTTATAATTGCTTATGTCAGGTAGCTTTAAAATTAGTATTGGGATTTCCTCAGAGATGTCTCCTAGGTGGAGTTGGCTTTTAGCTTTTGAGTCTGTCCCCAAATCCTGCCTCTTCAATTTATTAAAAATGAGAATTTGCTGCCTATTTGGCTTAGCATCTAGTTCTTTGGTTTTGAACTATGGTATTGCTTATGACCCCCCAACAATGTCAGTACTGCCACACAAGGAAGACTAACTGATCACAACAACTATGTAACCTTGGCTAAAGTAGTGTAGTCACTAATAACAATAGCATCAAGCACAGTTTAGAAAATGACAAACTGTGGTAAGTGTTAATTTGCTACTTTAAACCATACGAACAAGATGTATATAAGAAAATCTAAAGCATATTCACAGATTATATACAGTAAATATTCCCTCAATGGAATTATTTTATCCATAGGGGAGAGAATTTAAAAGGGACAGGAGGAAAAAATAGAGAAAGAAAGGAGGAGAAAGAGATTAGAAGCAAGGCTGGAGGACAAAGAAAGATTACTGAAGTTATGAGAAATTGGTGAAGAAGACAGGAGGAAAAGAAAGAAGAATAAAACAATCCAGAAAAAATAAAAATAAAGCAAAGATAATATAAAAGAGACTTCTGTGCACTTTCAAGCCTGGGAGTTTCTTCTAGTCATTTTGTGGGAGAATCCAATTTAGGATGAGTCTTCACTGATACTGGTAGACAAAGGAGACCTACAGAGCCCATATCCATGCTGGTAGTCCCAGCAAGACTTCAGCAGGATTATGGTAGGCTGCTGGAAAATCCCAGTATGCCTGCAGTAGGAATAGGGCTGGGTACCGATTCTGGTGCTTTCAACTGCATAGAACTTTAGGCTGATATTGGTTTCTGATTGAGGGGTTGGGGCCTGAGTTGTTCAGCCAACAACACTCTGAATGTCTCATGCTGGCTTGACCTTGGCTCCCTGACCCCAGTTGTCTCACATGGTTGTGTCTCACCCAGGAGCTGGCAGCCCTGAGAAGACAACTGACAGATCTCCCAAGTCCCAGGTTCAGTTGGTCCCTCCCTAAAAATCATGTACTGCCAATAAATTTCCAGGGGATTCTTGGTCACTCATCAGCTGTTGTAGCTCACATTATCCACTACTCCTTTCCACTAATGCATTTCTCCACGGCGGCCTCTGGAGTCACCCATCTTAACTGTGTCTCTGTAGATTCACACTTTATTTTTCATGCTACAAGCCAAAAATTAGGCAAAAAGTGCAGCTTGCTACTTCCTTTTTCTACATGGAGGTCATCTCTTCACTTTCCATGTGGACTCCAATTCTCCCTTAGGATCTTTCCTGGGTCTTGGGGATCCACTTCCTTCCTTTTCTTCCCCAAGTTGTTATATTCCAGTGTCTGGATTCCTAATCTTGGAAAGGCTGATTTGATGCTGTTTACTTTTCCACCATCTTCCTTGATGTTGAAGCTTGATTTATGTGATTTACTTAAGAATAGATCCTCAGATTTCCATGCAGAATGCTGAAACTTGGTCTCAGGATTACAACCTTCAAAGCCCAAGTTTCATCTTCAATGATGAAATTTATTAAAAAGCTGGAAACAAGGCAGGAATTCCATTGAAATTGACAAAATTTCATTTTAATGACTTTTTAATTATCCATGATTTACAGCACATTTTAAAATATACCTTCTCTCAACCATAACTCATAATAAATTGATTGCATGAGACAAGTTGAAGCTTGTCATTCATTTTTATTAGGGTTTGACATATACCACTTTTCCAACTGAAGATCCCTACCTTTACATTGGATGCCACTCAGCAGCAGCATTCACCATATAGTTTTAGTCATGCCTTGTAAATAGACAAGACTCTTGTCCCAGAAAACTCTTGAATCTTTAGAAGACAAGATTAACATGAATCCTAGGCTTCCATTTTCCCCTGCTGCCCATCCACATGTAATAAAGTTGCATTGCTTACCTTGTATGATTATTCTGTTTCATTGGATTTGTGACAGTGAGTTGATACATGATATTGGTAAGGCATTTAGAGTCTTCCTCTGAGGTTTATGCCAGTAAACAGTGAACCTATCTCACATATTTTTCTACTACTATTAAGGACATAGATTGGCCATTGATGCTACCTGATTGGTGTTGTTTCTAAAAAGGTTTTTCATTTCTTATTAATACATGTTTGCAATGCATAATAACTAGACTAATCATGAGGAGTTTGTACATGTACATAATTTATCTCCTTTTTTCATCCCCTTCTTTTCCCACCCATCCTTGACTTATAATTTATCTTTTTTCTTTGCATCTAGCAATTAACACAGTAGAGTAAAAAGTTCCAATTAGCACTTTAGAATTATATGTTTGGGAATGTTCTCATTAATATTTGTTTTAATAATGGAAGAAGTATGTAATAATGTGGTACTATACCAGCTTTATAAGTTAAAGTTTTCTCTCCTCACCTCAGAAACATTTTCTAATTTTTGTGCCTCTGTCTAAATTCTAGCAGAAGTAGAATAAACTTATAGGAGGTTTTTATCCACTCCCAGGCTCCTTTGGTAGCCTTAGATAATAAAAAATTGGTATTTAATATTATGACAGGTAGGGAAACTATGTAGGTGTCCACAGTGTTTTGGAAGTTGGCTTAAAATCATTTGTTTGTATGGTTGTAGTTAAGAGTTAACAATAATAGATTCTTCACCTCTGGAATCTGTATGTTGATTAGAGCATTCTTTTCATATGTAAAGAGATGGTCCAAACTCAGGAGGGAAAAAATAGTAGCAAAGAAATTTGAGATAGTTTGTTTCATACTGTTTAATGTGTATTTGATATACAAGACTGACTGGTTTATTATTCCTTTCCTCCTTTGTCTCTAAAACACTTTTCAATAATTCAGGCTACTGAAGGATGTGCTCTTCCTGCCTGATTCTGATATAATATTCTGTATTTACCACAGCATGCTGTATAGTATCCTGTGCTTTTGTGGCCTGTACATGTATGGCCTGCCTTATATTACTGGTGGCAGTTGTTTTCCTTTTCTTTTTTCGTGATGCTGGACATTTAACCTACAGCCTCCTGTATCAGTGAACCATACCCTCAACCCACAGGTGCCAATTGTCAGCTAAGGAATTGGTAGCAAGAGATTTTATAGTAAGTGAATAAGGAATGATTTTATAAGAAACTCAATGGATATATTCGTGACCTTCCAAATTAATTCAGAAGCATAGCTAGAAACTGACTAAGCATGTTGGTTGATTCAATCAATATATATTGCTAATATAATTCCATAACTTGATTCAAAGAGTAAAATTTTAATTTCAGAAAGGTAACCTGAAAAGAACATTGTATTAGGATAATTCATTCTTTCAGTTATATGTCTCTTTTTTAAAATTAATTTTATTGGAACATTTTAGGTATACAATATAATGACATTCATCATTGGAAATTTACATCTTTACATAATCTATCTTGGTTCTTATTTTTTTCCCCATTCCCCTGCCCTTCCTTCAACTCCTCTATCCCTCCCTGTTCACAATGGCATTAATATGAGAAAATGAAAAAATTGAAACAAAGTCTCAGTTATATTTTTCTTATAGCAGTAGAGATAAATTGGGTAATTGGGACTATTTCTAGAATTTTATGCTCACCCATACACACTATTAACATAAATAATTCTTTTCACTCAAGCCCTAAAAATAGTATCTGTGCTTAATATGTTCATCCATATACCTTTTAAAATACCCTTTAAAAGCTAAAGATGATTTTTAAAGAATTAAACATGGAGTGGGATTTATTTTGTAATCATACTGACAAGTAGCATTTTTAAAAATACTGCTAAGCAGAAATGGCAGCTAGGAAATTGATTTCTTATGACAAAGAATAGCCTTTTGTCTCCTTATTTCCAGTGGAATAGAAAGAGAATACTAAAATATTCAGTAAAATTGAGCTCTTTCACATCTTTGGCCAGAAGCCAAAACTATTTTGCATTGTCACACTGTATTCTCCTCTAATGGACTGCTCTCTTCTTGTCCCTGCTCAAGCAGTGACTTCCTCTTCAATGGAGAGCAGGTGTGATGTGCAGGATGGCTCCTCACTGTGTCTTTCCATGACCAGCACAGATCTATACATTTCCAAGCCACTAATGGAAGTAGGACTCACTCCAGTCAGCCTAGCCCATGGAGAGCTAGTGGGGCGAGGAGAAACAGAATTCTTCAGTACTTCTAGAAAGCCAATACAGGGAATTCTGATGAAAAACAGTTCAAATGGGAAAATTGCCTTTTAAAAATTGAGTTAACAGAGTCAACTGGTAATATATTCCTAATTATATTCTTTTATGATTGGTTAAGCCTTTTTTGCCCATTTTCTGTCATGTGGGGCCATGAGAAGGGCTAGAAGCTGGAAAAACAGATGTGGTGGTAGGTGTGCTAATTTCAATCAGATTTATTCAATTTACTAGGAGGCTTTGATTGAGCTCTGCCCAGTCTATATCAGTTCTTTTATGGTCCTCATCTTATGATAGTTGATGTATTTGTCATTACCTGTTCGCTGTCAGTTGTAACTGAGAGATTGTGCTCCTCTTGAAAACAAGGCTTTGATTTGCTTGTTCCTGAATCATTACAAATAACATGTGCTTGCACACAGTGGGCACATAATCCATCCTCTGTGCTGAATAAATGACACTAATAATAGTTAAAAAGGACCAACAATCCTCAGTTGGGGAGAATCAATACGAGATCAGAGCAGAGGCAATTGGTGAGTCCACAGAAGGGTACTGGTGCAGGTCAATGGTAACTACCCAAAATAAAACCAGGAGACTCTACTCTAGGGGTACTCAGAACTTGACACTTAGGGAGTCCTGGACTGCTGGCAATGCAATGATCCAATACCAGGTCATGTTTTCAGTTAGAGTTTAAGGAGGCCTGATTTGGAAGGAATAAGGAATAGAGAAGCTAAGATCCAAACTCAACTTGATGCTCTCCATACAATGACAGAATGGACCTAGATATGTAGATGCTGCCACACTAATTATCAAATTATCTTCTTGTAGTCTGATCCCTTAGCCCCCAGTGCTGTCTATGTCACTTACTGACCACCAGCAGGTAAATCAGGGGCTCCTAATATCAAGTTGCTCTTTGGAAAAATGGTAATAAAAAAGGATTTCTTGCCTTCTGGTCACTAATTTTCTCAGTTCAAATGCTACCTCCCTAAAAGTGAAAAGCAGTAGGTGGCAATCTGTGGACTAAGGCCTCGGATTTTTTTTGTTTCTGAATTCTTTTTTTTTTCTTTTTTTCCTTTATTGGTACATTTTAGGTATACAATACAATTACATTCATCATTGGGATCTTGTACCTTTACATGATATATCTTGGTTTTTATTTTTTCCCCATTCCCCTGCCGTCCCTTTACCTCCACCCTTCCCTATTTATAGAGACTTTGTTGCCATTTTTTCCTTTTCTCTTATTTTTTCTTTACCCATCTTAGCTTTCCTCTACCATTTCCACTTCCCCTACACCTTTAGACATATTTTCCTATTGCACAATATCAACTATACATTTTGATTCTTACTTACACTTTTCATTGGATGTTTGTCCAGCACTGTCTTTGGTGATCCTGGCCCTCAGAACACAGCCAATCTTCTAATGGATCACATGGCTCTAGCTATGGAGCACCTCAATGTTCAGAGGCATGTTTCCTCTTTCTCAAGTGTCCCACTAGCCCTTTGCATTTTGGTGGGCCCCCCAAAAAGGGATTTATGAGACTGATATCTAATATCTAGGTATCTTAATAAATAGAGGCTTGGATTTGAGTTCATTCTCTTCAGAACAGAATGGATTAATATTTCTCACAGCCAGAGCTTTGGGTTCTTACAAACAACTGCTGGAAGTGGAACTCTGTGAGGGTAGGACTTTGCCTAGTCCATGTTTATAGCCTTATAACCAGAGCAGAGCCTGGGCCCTGTAGGCCTTCAGCAGGGAATGTGTAAATGTGTAGTCAGTGTTGAAATCATGTCACCCAAATAACAGCTCACGTAACCCTCACTGAAGTCTTGGTGGCAGATGCCATTATCACCCCAAATTGTAAAGGAGGAATCCTTCCATTTAACAGAAGAGCACGGAGACACAACTGATGTTTCTAAGATCCTACCATCTTGACACAGCTGAGGGCAGAGCTGGATTGTCATTGTGTTCCACAGCCCAAGCTTTCTCCTCAGGAAAGGGACTCTCTAGGGATCAGGATCCACTTGTCCATTCATTTGTTCACTCATTTATTCTACAAATATTTATGAGGCCCTGTGACATAGCAGCCTGTTGGCAAATTCTGCTGAAATAGTCTGGAAAGATAGCAGCGGGTCCCAGTTTCAAGAAGCACCAGGAAACACTCTGTCATTGCACTAGATCCTTTCACCAGTGGGAAGACCCAGACAGTGCTTCATTCTGCCCTGGGGTCTCCTCTTTTCCTTTCAGGGACTCATCCACATTCACTTCCTAGTTTTGCTTCTATCTCTAATCAAGTAAAATTATATCACTGAAAAAATATCCTCTTTTATATACTTCTGTGCATACTTTTAATTTTTCCCTCTTCCTTTCCAATTTATGCCCAGTTATCTGAAGAAGCATCTCTATTTCTGACATCCTTACCTACAGCTGACAGACCAAAATATATCAATAATGATGTATCTATGTCACAGGACAGGGTATCCATATAAATCAGCAGAAAACAACTCTAAAAATTTCTTCAACCAACTACCAGCTGATATATTTTTCTTAATATTGTTTTACTACTGCTAATTGATTTCTTTCTGCCTCAAGAAACAATTTTAAGATAAATATGAATTTATTTCAGATAATTTAATTTTTATCCTATTTTTGTTTTATTTAAAATATATAATATTTTGGCAAGAATTCTATGAATAGTCAAGGGTTTTAGGGCTCCTCTGAGACCCCCAAGGATTGTTTATTACATACATTGAATGGAAAAACATGTGTTTTAAATTTGAAACGCATGCCAGTAGCGAGCTGGATTTTTAACTCATTATAGAATAAATTGTGAAGCTTATTTAGAAATTCATGCTTATAAATCATTAAAATTCTGGCATTTTCATGTTATTCTAAAACAGATCTTCCTTTCATGTATTAATTCTTCCATTTTCATGCCCCATCAAGCTCCTATTCTAACAGCTGGGTTAACAGTAGGCTCTAGAACTAGATGATACCCCCAAAATAGACATTTTTTTAATGTTTCTAAGATCCTACCATCTTGACACAGCTGAGGGCAGAGCTGGATTGTCATTGTGTTCCACAGCCCAAGCTTTCTCCTCAGGAAAGGGACTCTCTAGGGATCAGGATCCACTTGTCCATTCATTTGTTCACTCATTTATTCTACAAATATTTATGAGGCCCTGTGACATAGCAGCCTGTTGGCAAATTCTGCTGAAATAGTCTGGAAAGATAGCAGCGGGTCCCAGTTTCAAGAAGCACCAGGAAACACTCTGTCATTGCACTAGATCCTTTCACCAGTGGGAAGACCCAGACAGTGCTTCATTCTGCCCTGGGGTCTCCTCTTTTCCTTTCAGGGACTCATCCACATTCACTTCCTAGTTTTGCTTCTATCTCTAATCAAGTAAAATTATATCACTGAAAAAATATCCTCTTTTATATACTTCTGTGCATACTTTTAATTTTTCCCTCTTCCTTTCCAATTTATGCCCAGTTATCTGAAGAAGCATCTCTATTTCTGACATCCTTACCTACAGCTGACAGACCAAAATATATCAATAATGATGTATCTATGTCACAGGACAGGGTATCCATATAAATCAGCAGAAAACAACTCTAAAAATTTCTTCAACCAACTACCAGCTGATATATTTTTCTTAATATTGTTTTACTACTGCTAATTGATTTCTTTCTGCCTCAAGAAACAATTTTAAGATAAATATGAATCTATTTCAGATAATTTAATTTTTATCCTATTTTTGTTTTATTTAAAATATATAATATTTTGGCAAGAATTCTATGAATAGTCAAGGGTTTTAGGGCTCCTCTGAGACCCCCAAGGATTGTTTATTACATACATTGAATGGAAAAACATGTGTTTTAAATTTGAAACGCATGCCAGTAGCGAGCTGGATTTTTAACTCATTATAGAATAAATTGTGAAGCTTATTTAGAAATTCATGCTTATAAATCATTAAAATTCTGGCATTTTCATGTTATTCTAAAACAGATCTTCCTTTCATGTATTAATTCTTCCATTTTCATGCCCCATCAAGCTCCTATTCTAACAGCTGGGTTAACAGTAGGCTCTAGAACTACATGATACCCCCAAAATAGACATTTTTTTAAAAAAATCAAAATGCAGTCTGTCAAAGAATACCGCTAATATTTACCAGAACAAAACAGCCAGCTCAGAACTAGATTTATCTGAATAGATTCTTACTTATATCCAATGAACCTAGAGAATAGGATTTCCTAGGTTTTCTGTACTTTTTCCTCTTCCAAACAGGTATTTAAGAATTACGTAGATTTTGTTCCTTCAAAACTGCAAGTACAAGTGCAATTTTCTGAGTCTCATAAGTCCCAGCACACACACACACACACACACACACACACACACACACACACACACACACGTATATATGTATATATAAAAATATATATACATATAATTGTTCCTTCAAAACTGCAAGTACAAGTGCAATTTTCTGAGTCTCATAAATCCCAGCACACACACACACACACACACACACACACGTATATATGTATATATAAAAATATATATACATATACATATACATAATCAGTATAAGAAGGGAGAGACACTGGAGCAGCAAAGCTTATCCTAGGAAGTTGTCATCGTTCCTTCTTTCCAGATGGCTCCCAAAATATTTGCCAGGAACACTGTCTTCTCATGACTTAGAATAGAAATGCATAGAGGATCATAACAATTGTTCCCACTACAAACTGTTTTCTGCAATTACCAACGGAAATAACAGAAATGCTAGGAAAACACATATTCATCAAAATAGCAGATTGTTTTTCTCTGTGAGCTGTAATTAGTTCCTATGCCAATTTCCATTCTCTGAATTGCATGCTAGATGATAGGCAATTTTTCTATGTGTGTGAGAGAAAAAACGAATGTATTAGCTCATAAGCGCATCCTGACTGGATTACAAATTAGTTTCTTTGGAAAATGCATCAGTAAATAAAGTCTCTCTGATAGAAAAGTACATGTTTCCAGAAATCCTTATTTGGAAACATTGGTTTCCAATTTTTGTGTACTGTACCTTTGCATTTCTGTATTTTTGTTGGCCCCCACAATGCAATGAAGAAGAATAATTAGACCTTCCCTCAATGCACTGCATATGTATGGTATCTGCAGTCATTTCAGGTGAAATGAGATTTAATTTATTATGGTAGTTCCCCTTTCCCTTTAATTCCAGTAAATTAGAGTCTATAACACATATGGAGATTTTGGTTGTGTTTTCAAACAAAGGTTATTGAGTACTTGCTATGTGCTAGACATCATGCCAGGAGATTAAAAAATGAATATAATAAATTCCTGTCTTCAGCTTGCAATAAGATTATTATCCCCTAGGTTAGAAGGTTCTTGTGAGCAGCAAAAGTGCATATACCTTGAGGGGAATAATAGTAACCCATCCATCTTCAGAACATTGGTGAAAACATAGCCTGGTTCTGCTAATTTTCTGATTTTAAAAAGAAATAAAAGTGCAGGGTTTTTATATATAGCTTTTGACATTCAAATACTGATAGTGTTTGACATTTTAAAACTCTAGGCAAGACAAACAATCCATATATGACTTCAAGACTCAACCCATATCTATTTGTTAAATTAATAAACAATAGTTAAGGTATGTGCAATTATTCAAAATCCAAAAGGAATGAAAGGTGAAGTCCAAATCCCCTTGCCTTCTGAGTTTCCCAACCACTAGTTGCCCTCCCAGGGACAGTTACTATTGCCAGTTTCTTCTAGATCTTCCATTAAGTCTTTGTTCTTAAACACTTATACAAGCATACATTTTATTTTGTTTTGTTTTGTTTTGTTTTGGTACCGGGGATTGAACTCGGGTCCTTGAGCTTGCGAGGCAGGCCACTGAACCGCTGAGCTAAATCCCTGGCCCCAAGTATACATTTTAAACTTAGTTATTTTTCTTATTGCTGAAATAAAATAACCAGCAGCCAAAGTTAAAGGAGTGAGGATCTCACTCTGTGGCCTACATATCCTAATCCCAGTCCTTTTTCTATGACTTCTGCACCTATTTTTAGATGGATTGTGTTGCTTCTCGATTATTTTCTATGCCTTCTGCCACAGTTCTTGGCACTCTGCAAGCCCACCATTGGGTATTTCTATGAGGCACCACTAAGTTCCCCCTTTTGCTCTACTCTTTGGACTCAGCATCACTCTAGAATTCACTTTCAAAGCTAAGTTTAGAGGAGAAAGAACTGGGCCTTGCTGGTCTTGGCTCCCTTTAAATGTACATACTCCTTCTTTTGTAACGTGGGTCCATTTACTCTACTTTTATTGTTCAATTTCTTTAGCTGTAAAACAGAAACAGAAGTGTACCTAAATTATCATGCCATTAAATGTAAGCATTTAATGTGTTTGCTATATTATTATTATTATTTATTCTCTTCTAAGGTGTGAGCAGGGATCAGAGAAACTTTATTGTCTAAGCATTTACTGATTATTTGCTTTTTAACTTTTCTTTTCAAGAACAGGACAGTTTTTTTTAACCTCCTCCCTTCCCTTGCATTTAGATAACATAAGTGACTTTAAAAATACTTTTTATGGAAGCTTTGTATCTGAATACAAAATTATTTTTAAAATAAACTTAAGCAAGCTGAGGCAGGAAGAAGGCTACTAGTTTGAGGCTAGTCTGAGCTACATAGTGAGTTCAAGGCCAATCTGAACTACATAGCAAGACCCTGACTCAAAAATAAATGAATAGATTTATAAATAAATACACTTCAGAAATTTTCACTTGTGGATAGTCTAAAGTCCTAGAGGACACTTCTCTCCTTCTGCTGAAAATAACAGACACCAGAAAGACATGATAGAGCCAGAGAAGCAGACAGGCTTTTACAGAGTACATGCTTGCTGGAAAGAGGAGAAACATGAATCTAGGTAAGTTTCTGATTCTGTGGCTTTCAGTGTGGAGCTGAATGTAGTCTGCATGGCTCAGAGAGCAATAGAGGCCTCATGGAAGAGCTGTTTTCCTGGTGCAAGAAACCAAAGTGAAGCCAAGGAAGCTGTGAATGCTGTAGAGAGACAATGCTGGAAGGGAAAGAGGTGGAGAAGAGATCCCTGGGCTCTGTCCCCATACCTCTAACTAACCTAAAAGCAGGCATGCATGGGAGAGACTCAATACTGCTCAGTGAAAGATCCACACTGAAACTGAAAAACAGTTCTATATCAGCCAAGAAAATTGTATTAATAGAAAATAAAACAATAAGAGAGGAAAATAACAGTATCCAGAATCTATTAACATCTGTAAAGACTGAGTTACAATCCAAAGTTATTCAATTTACAGAGATCCAAGAAAATGGGACATAGTCTCAAAGGAAAAAAAAGTGAATTGTGTCCAAACTAGAGATGAAGCAGTAGCTGGAACTGACAGGAAAGGATGATAAAGCAGCTATTATAACAATAGCTAAAGAAATAAGACAGAACATGTTTTCAGAGAATAAAATTCTCAGCAGGGCCCTGGAAACCTCAACAGAGATTAGAAACAATAAAGTAAGGAAATTTTGGAAATTATTGAACTGAAATTTACAACTATGATCAATAAATTCACAGGAAAACTTAATAATTAAATGGGCACAATACAGGGAAGAAGAAACCAATTCAAAGAGCAATAGAGATTATTCAGAATAAAAAGCAGAGAAGGTTTTGAAGAACTAACAGTGTCCTGTTCAACTAAATGAAATGATAAAGGGAAAAGAGCCAAAAAAACTTTAACATTCTTGTTTTATTAATATGTATTAATCGTACAATTATTTCACTGTGACATTTCCATAGCACATATTGTACATGAATCATGTCTATCTACTCTTTTACTCTCTCTTTTGTATTCCCTCCTGGGGCCTCCTTCCCAGTTCCTAATAATTCCTCTTGTACTTTCAGATCTTTTTCTTTTCTTTCTTTTTTCTTTTTAGTTTCTACCTAAGAGACAAAACATGCAAAAGTTGTTTTTGTGTCTGCCTTATTTCACTTAACAAAATGTCCTTCAGTTCCATCAATTTTTCTGCAAATGATAGGATTTCATTTTTATTTATTGATGAACAATCCATTGTGTATATGTACCATATTTTTGTTGTGAATCATTCTGTCACAGGGCATGTAGGCTGATTTCATAAGTTGGCTATTTTGAATTGCACCACAATGAACATGGGTGTTCACATAACTTTATAGTACATTGACTTTAATCTTTCAAGTATTAGCTGAGGAATAGTATAGCTGGATGATATGGTAGCTCCATTTTTAGTTTTTGGAAGGATTTCCATAGTAAAATACTAATTTACATTGCTACCAACAGTGTAGAAAGATTTCTTCTTTACATTCTCACCAGCTTTTGTTATTTTTTAAAAATAGCCATTCTAATAGAAATGAGATAGAATTGCAATGTAGTTTTGATTTGCATTTCTCTATTAGTTAAAGATAGTGAACATTTTTCATATATTTATGTGGCCATTTGTACTTGTTTTGAGAGGTATCTATTTTGATCTTTTGCCCATACATTTTTTTAAAGAAACAGCAGTTGAACATTCTCCAAATTTGACAAATTGGCAATGTTTAGATACAGAATGATACACAAGCAACAACCACAGTAAACCCCAAGAAGCTGAGGCTAAGATATGTCATAGTTCCACAGTCTCCTTCAAGGGCATAATCTCACTGAATTTAAGACTCCTCACCCAGTCCCACTCCTAAGTTTCCACATTTCCATAATATCTCCTAGAGGTCAAGTCTTTTATGAGCCTTTGGAGAACAGTCCAGATCCAAATAAAAGCAATATTTATACTTTCTGGGACTTCTTCAGGTAGTTAGAACTTAACATCAGAGCCATGGACCATTCCAAGGATAATGGGAAGGTACCCTGAAACTCTCCTAATGATGTTAAAATTCATTGAATATCTATTTATTGGGATTTTAGTGGGCAAAGGACCAAATATCTTGTCTGATACTGTCTAAAAGACGAGCAGAGATAGGTCATGTAAATAAGTATAGGAAAGATAAAGAATGCAAGAAAACTGCAATCAAGGGTCTCACAGACAGAAGTTGGAAATCACATGAAGAATTCATTAGTGTTGAGTCATGTAATTGAATCAGCAAAGAAAAGAAAAATAGTTGCATGCTGAAATTCTAAGTGGAGGATAAATGAACTTGAAAGTACAAAGAAATGTCCAGAGAAGATATGCTCTACTTAGGACACCTTCACCATCTGTGCTTACAATTTACTTCTTCCCTAAGATTTAATATATGCTACATAAAAATACAGTGAAGAAAATAGTACTTGTCTTGCTAGCATAGTGGGCAGAGTGGCAAACCCTACCCAAGATAATCATGGAAAATTTCATAAAAGACGTGATATTTGAATTGTATATCAAAGTATGAAGATAAAATGTCTACTCAAAAGAAGAGATGGAGGGAGGAGAAAGGGCACATTATATAGGAGGAGATCCATGGAAAACAAAATGTGATTTCACTTAGGCACTCTATGAAAAGGAGTTAGAGTCTTCAATGGGAAGGTGAGCTACCTATATAATCTGTATTACTCAAACACAATATATTTTTTAATAAGGCCAGATAAAGACATTTTTCAGATTAAAAAAAATTTGAAATGATCTGCCACCAGCAGGTTTGCATTAATGTTTTAGTAATGACAGGCTTAATATTTTCTGTTTTACCAACTAGGCAAAGAACTTAATTTTCAGGGTTGCTATTTAACAGTGTATTGATGATCCTGGCCAACACAATAAAGGAAGAAAAAGTAATAAAATACATTCATATATTCATATACTTATTTCCAGGAATCTAAAAAAAGCTATCAGACCTAATAGATGAATTTAGCAAGTGTACATGATACGAGGTCAATGTATTCTATTGCCACTTTATTGTCACTAACACCTACAACTGATGGAGAAAGAAAAAAAATGAGGGTTGTTTTTGCTTATACCATAGTTGGACAGCTCAAGGCAGGAGGGCAAGGTAGAAAGGTCTGCTGGAAGAAAGGCACTCAGTTCATGGCAACAAGGAAACAGAGAGTAAAAAAGGGAGGTGTTGAAAAGGGAGATAGGTCACCTTCCCTTCTTCTGACCGTATCCTCTCTTCTAACAGCAAGTCAGCTATAGTGTTCCCATAATCTATTCTTCTTCCCAAAGCCCCACCTATGAGTGAAAGAAGCTTTGGCATACATCTAGATATAAGCCATAACAATATATGAAAATGGTTTAATTTGTATATGCAAAGAATGATTAGAAAATGAAATTTTGAAAAAGCAACTGAATTTCCAATGGCACAAAATATATTTAAGAAGAAATTTAATGAAGAAATTTAAAATCTTTACACTCAAAATGAATACTTTGAACAGAGATGCTAAGAAAGATCTAAATAAATGGAGATGTTTACCATGTTCATGGATTGAGCATGCTATTAATATGGTAATCTTTCCTAATTTTATTAATAAATTCATTGTTATTCAATTAAAGTCTTACCTGGCTACTCTTGAAGAGATTGGAAAAACTCATTCCAAATTTCTATGGAAAGGAAAAAAACTTTAGAAATAAAGGGGAAATTGGAAGAATTTAAACTTAAACTGTTTTTAAGGCTATCATAAAGCTGTAATTAATAAAGTGTTTTAATGCTGGATGTATAATAAGAGTAGGAAATAAAATCCAAAAGTAGGCTCACATTTATGTAGTCAGTTTTTCTTCTCTTTTTCTTCCCCACTTCTTCTTACCTTATTATCTAAAAAGTTTCAAACATTTAAAAAAAGAATTCAAAACAAGAAAAAACTGCTGTGCGTCAAAAAAAGAAAAGATAAACTTTTGGGCTTAGAGTATAGCTCTTTGTAGTGCACCTTCTTAGCATGCACAAGGCCCTAGGTCTGATCCCAACTGCTAAGAAAGAAAGAAAATCAAGCAAGCAAGAAAGAAAGACAGAAAGGAGAAATGCAAATATTTTTAGAGAATAGCTTCAGAATTTAAACACATTTCTGAATTTTACTCAAAATCCATATTCTTTCCTTCTGTGCTATTCAGCTATGTATATTCAGCCACTTACTTCTGGCAATTTATCCAATTTCTGTATCTGAAATATAAAGTATGTGTACAATCTAAGAACGATTGCCCACTGATGTTACTCAGGTGTTATGAAGATACATTGATCTAAGGGTGGAGCACCAAGGGTGTGGAGGGAAGAGGGAAATTACACTCTAATTATGGTTGCCCCACCACTATGCACCTGGTAAATTGAAGAGGGTTCTGAAAACTCTTGGGGGGCTTCTCAGGTCATTGCACTGCTAAGAGCATGATGCTACCATATATCAAGGTGAACTCAGAGAGCCCCCTTTGGAGGGCTGTAGAGAAGCCATCTGTACTAACAGCTGAACAACCATCTATATGCACCTTCTCAGTCATATTTGCTGTGTGGCCCATTAAGAAGAAATGTGGCTCAGGAAATATTACAGCAATAAAGGGACAAAGTCATTTCATAGTTGCCTTTCTCCTTTGTAAGGGAAGAATGAGCCTTCCTCAGCATATGTGTGCATGCACATGGATATATTTTATATGTATATATAATACGTACATACTCATTTCAATTACACATTGACTTAGACCAAATGAAAAATAGTTAACATTTACTGTTTACAGTATATTAAGTACTATTCCACCACTTTGTATGTATTAACTCATTTAATCTGCATAAAAACCATAGGCATTTTACTAGAGGCATGCTTATTTTGCAGATCAGGACATTGAAGACAGGCAACTAAACAACAGGAACCAATCTATATATGACAATAGGTTACACCAGGACTTGAAACTAAGCAGTCTTGCTCCAAGCCTAGGACTGGATGCATATTTTAGTTTAGAAATGTTCTTTCTTTTTCTCACCTACTGTATCTTCAAGGAGTGAGAGAAGACCAAGACAGGAAGTATCAGTTTAGTAGGAAGGTGCTGGAGGCAGAGACAAAAGCCTACACAATGGGGTGAAAAAGTAGAGTCAAGGACAAGTAAAAGAACAGAAGATAACTCTAAATTCAGGGTCAGCTGTAAATATAGACTAAATCCTGGCCTGCTTTCTGTAGAAGCAAGGCTCTGGGTAGACTCTCACCAAGGTCTTCTTTGGAAATGAGGTCAGATATCTAAACCTAGACAGACCAACAGAAATATTTACAGACAAATATTTATTACCTAGGTCTCAGAGGTACAGCTTGAGGTTATATTATAAGATGTGAGATGGTGGAGATGGGTGAGGGGAGAAGAAAGTGAATCTGTAAAGACAGTGAATACAAGAGTATGGTGAAGCTAACTAATCTAGATTTTATGTTGAAGGAAGTAAAAGAGTAGCATCCTTAAGCAACTGACCCAAGGTAACTCAGCCAATAATTGTAGAGCCAGCCCTGTCTCCTAAAATCTCCTTCTTTAGTACCCAGTGGGCATCCTCACTATGAAGCTAGGCTATTTCTTGGCTAGGCAAGAGGGCCTCCAAAAGCCAGTTGGAATTGTAAAAGGAAATTTAAACTTGTGTCTTTGAAATGTTTCCTATTTAGCTACTGTACTATATAAAACAAGATACCTCTAATCCAAGAAATGGTTTCTAAAGACTGAGCATATATACATACCTTGTCCTAACATGGTGGCCTTTTCTGGAAGAGAAGCTGCCATTTTCTGATTGGGAAAGCTTCAGCACAAGAGAGTTGGAAACAGAATTAGCCATGTTTTCTGCCACATGATGGAATTCCCATCTTCCTTGGGGGAAACAAGCAAACAAACAAACAAACAAACATCCAAAGCCAATACCCATAGGTGTGATAGAGATACAGCATTCTATATACATCATGACTCTGTTGTTCTTCTTGTAACCAACATGTGTGCTTCCTCGATCCTGATTTAGCTGCCTTATAAGCCATCTTTTTTATTAGGTGGGATGCTACAATATGATATCTGTTAGAAAATTCTTCCTTTTTGCCTAATTATTTTGAGCTACTTTTGTCACTTAGTATCTAAATTAAATTGTATTATTGTCATAATACTGCTTCTGTCTTTAAAAGCACATAAAAGTATCTATCCAAACCCTTTGCCAAGTGATTTGTCTTCCTCTAGGTAGAGGAGATATATCGCTGCCCCACTGACTTTGGGCTTGACAATAGGATTCTTGGACCCAATGGAATGTGAGAAGTGACAGGGTGGTAATTGAAGTACAGTCTTCAAGAGGTGGTTCGTACTGTATTTCCAATACTAGTTGAGTTCCTGCTCCCTCCCATAGAAATGATTCATAACAAGTACCATCCCCTGCTCCAGTCTGGCTCTCAGAATAAGAGAGAGGAAGAGCACAGTCTCCTAGTTTCTGCCCTGTGACCTAAGCCATGAATGCCCCTTAGTTTTTGCAAGTCTCTCAGATTTTGAAGTTGGTACACAATATTATCTTCACAAGAACAGATTGATGTGGAGCCATTTTGATCTTGATCAATTTGCCCTGTGCAAAGTGCTTTTTATATGCCATAAATCTCAAAGAATTGGATTATTATTACCCCATACTATAGTTGATAAAGCTGAGTCTTAGAATATATCAACAACTTTTCCAGGCTAGTGAAAGAGGTGGGAATCAAGCAGCTCTGTCTCATTCCAGAGAACATGTTTTTAAAGATATTTATATCATCACCTCAAGCTTTCTCAAACTTCTACAATTTACATACATAACATATTATGTTGCTATGTGCAGGGACATGTGACCTGCCTTGGAACATGTCTGTCTGAATTGGTACTTTATTGTGATATTCTAGTATGTAAAAACATACACATATGCCTTGTATACATGCATCAGTATAAGCTTACATTATTCTATGTAGGTGTGAGAAGCTTTAAGAAATTCTAGAGTAGATATTAAAATTATTAATCAAATATAGTTCACCATTCTTAGTTAGAATATTAAATTCTTGCTGCTCTTTCAAAGGACTCAGCATGGGCTTTTTTTCTTTTTCCCATATAGAAAGCTCCTCGAGTACATTGAAGTGTTAAAACAATTTACAAAAATTTGATTTGCAATTTTTTACCCCTCCAGAATAGTGTAATAGTGAGTTTACATCTGTAACCCACAGTAACTACATCAGCAGGGGAGATCTTATGACAACTAACAGGAGGCTTTTTTGTTTTGTTTTTAAATTGATGATTCAGTTGCATTCTCAACTATTATTTTTTAAAGAGCCTTAGACATTTAAACAAGCAGTTTCAGCAGCAATTGTTACTGTTGTTATTTTTAGAAATATGGCAGAGTCTAAGCTCTAACTTATTCTGCTATCTACATATTTGCCTAATTCTACAAGTAATCAAATGTATCTGTCCTTGCTGAAGTTGTCTATTGACATCAGGTGGGATTTAGGGACGGAGGAGGAGGGAAAGGGGAAAACAGCCCAGGATACAGCCCTACAGGGTGCATTAATCTGATGCCTGGCTATCTCCAGCCCATTTATCTATGAGCTTTTTAGAGTGAAAGTATAAATTTATCAAACAGCTTAATATTGTGCTGATCAAGGGGCTTAATTCCAAAACCATGTTTAGAACTCTTTTCAAATCCTTCTCCCTAGAGCAACTATTTTTAGAGTATATCTTTTAAGAGTGCCAGAAGCTCTCCATTCAAAGATCATTTCCTATAAATGATTAGAAAGTTGGCCTTAAAGACAAGGCAGATTTTTAAAAATGTGCACCTGTTATCTCCTATTGATTCTGTTAATAAATTTTTGATGTGACTTTCAATCTCTTTAGCTCATTAGAGATAAAGTCTTCATTGTTTTTAAAGAAAGAGATAAAATATAACAAACAAGTGAAGGTTTAGGGCCATTAATTGGAAGGACCCTCATTCTGCATGCAGGCTGAGTGTTGCAGTTGGGAGTTCTAATACTATTTATCATTATCTATCTTTGTCTAGCTATCTGTCTGGCTACCTATCTACCCATCTATCTATTTATTATCTATCTTTGTAGATATGGAATTTGGGGAAGTCATTTTAGGATGATTCTCTGCACCACTGCGGTACCTGGCATTGTCTCTGATCAAACTTCAGCAAACCCTGGACAATGGGAATGAGTACAAACATGACACTTTAGGCTCCTTAGGCTCTAGAAACAGAAGGAGGCTGCTATGTGATTAAGAGCTGAAAGAATCTAGCTGCAATCACAGATGCGAAATAGCAGGTGAAAGATATTAGCAAAGCATGCATGAATTTGAATACGATATAGTTGGGAGATGGAACTTAAGCTTTAACACAAAGCCTTCCTTATTCCTTCTGGCATTTTCATTTAGGTCACTTTAGGACTGTGCCAATTTTTCTCAATGGAGCTTTTAAGGATCACACAAAATTTCCAGTTCAAACAACAGAATAGGCATTTATAGTTCGCCCTTTTCCAGGTCACCTATAGAAGGTACGTGGGCTCCTCTTTCAGTTGAGGTAAGCTCTGCATCTGTTAGCTATTTCATAAAATTTTCCACATTTAGTATTTCAAATTGAATTTTAGAAGAAGAACAGAGGTTTTGAAAAAACTCCCTTTATTATTAGGAATATATTAAAATATATCACATACACTTTTAAATGACATTTTCTTTCAGATCCAACCATAAGCTTATTTTCCTAAAACAAGGGAAAATGTCATTGTCAGGTTTAAGTGTTGCTTTTTTCTTTAAGGAAGCCAAAATCATTTCTATGTCTACTCCTTTAGTCTGAAGCCCATTAAATTATCTTTCCAATGTTTTCTAGAAGGCTTTGTTTGAATCCATGTTTATATCTAACTGAGCTGGGGTCTGACATATCATTAGTCTTTTATTGACAATACCAGGCTCCAGGAAAAGTGATCACTCCTCTAATACATGGTACAACAGCTTAACTGAGGCTGACATAGAAAATATGCAAGGAAACTAGTTAGAGTACAGACAAGCCCATGCCTGTTCTATTAATGGGTGACATTTTAAACAATGGAGCTGTCAGACCCAACTGTGAATAAAGGGGCTTAATCATGGCAGGAATTAGTGCACACGACAGGTGATTATGTGTTGGAAATATGCCAGAACCCGAACCAGCTGCACTGCTTTACATTATTTGTAATCTCAGTAATTGCTGCTTTGGGGGAAAAAAATTGTTTGGGATTGAAGAACTCAGATCTGGTGAGAGAAGTAAACAAAAACTACATAAAACCAATTTATTTCTACTATCGAGGTCTGAACAAATGGAAAAAGTTCAACTCACATTATAAATTTGAGCCCACTGCCTTTCTCCTCAATTTAACAACACAGCAATATTATCATGCTTTTTGTCTTTCTCAAAGTAATTATAATGTCTCTTTGCAAATGAAATAAGCCTTTAACCATTTTACCAATTTGAGATGAGAATTCTTTCTGAACTTAAGCTACAATATCCAAAGCTACTCAGGAAAATAAGGAATCCAGTTGAAAAAGGCATTTTCCTATGTTGAATATTCTGCTGTTTAGCAATAATAAATGTTTGATTACCTTCTGTTGAAGTTTACAAAAAGATAATTTAACTTTGAGAACATTTGTGGCAAGTGACTCAGAATCTGTAATTTGGAGAATCTAAAACAAGGAGATAACGCAGAAAAATGAAAGAAAAAAATGACTAAGTTTAATAGTCAGGAAATCTCCAGTTCTAGTTAATTTTCTATGGCAAAAAAAGGCAAATGCAAAAACCAACTTTGTCAGGGTTGTTTATCTTTAGTCTTATTTACTGATTTACCTCAGTGGAAATCACCTTTAAGCCTATTTTTCTTTATTGCCACGTGATTATCACTATAAAATGTAATCTTGACAACATAGCTTTTCTATATATATCTGTAACGTTTTACTATGAAATAATTTCAAACTTTCAGACATGCAGCATAAGTAGTGTTAACAACGTCTTTATCCTTTTACACAGATTCACCAATTTTTAATATTTTATATGTTTATCATACTTTCATGAAATATTTATTTTATGTGCATATTTCTGAATATGTTGAAAGTAAAGGGGCCTAGCCTTTTATTCCTTAAAACTGAAGAAAATAGTCCACAAGAACAAGAGCATTATCTTATATATCCACAGTACAACTTCAATTTCTCTATTTTTCCTTTTATTTTCTTTATCTTTTGTGACAGAATCTTGCCATGCAGCCCAGGCTGGCCTCAAACTTGTGATCTTCCTGCCTTACCTTCTCATGGGCTGAGATTACAGGTGGGTATTACTATGCCCAATTTAACAGTGATCAATACTGGGAAATTTAACATTAATACACTACCACTTGTGGAGTCCATTCATTTCTTCCCACATTCCTGCTATGACTTTTCCCTGAGAACTTTGGTGCATCCCCATTGCATGCAAAGTTTAGGCTTCAGCAAGGGTAAACAGACAACAGGCACAGCTTTGAGAACCCTCTTTCTTATTTATTCTCTATGTTCTTTAGTATTTCTCATTCTACCTCCATGTTCTGGCTTCTTAAATTATTAAGACCAGATTTTTGCTTTAATTCTTCTGCCTCATGCCACACAGACTGAGAAATGTTAAATGACAAGTCATATGCACACAGTTTATATCCGGCATAGTGCTTGTCTTTCAAGGGTGGGCAACTTTCTAGTTTCTGTGTGTTTTTGGTCACTCTACCCTTCCTACTTGTATGGTTTATTTTGAAAAACATTTTGTTCAGAGTTCATCATTATTATCTTCAAGAATTAGTCCCATACAAAGTACTTTACTTTTACTAAATAGAGGAGCTCTCCTAATATAATTTTTTAAAATTAATTTTATTGGTACATTTTAAAGAAGATGCTTTTGGAGGTTAAATAATAAACTCAACTAAACATTTGGTAAATATTATATTTTCATCTTTTAATGAATATATATCACTATCCAATTATATTAAGCCCCTTGAGAATAGATTGTCCCATAGCTCTTTGTGCAGTCTTATTCCTTAGCACTGGTACTCAAGAAAAGTTTGATGATAGATTTTATTATTTATTTATTTTTCCTACTGAATCCTTTTATTCTGCTTTTGTTGTTGCTCAGGGAACACAGCTTTGCCCATAATTCACTGTGGCCTGAACTAAATGACACCAGCTGCATTTTTCTCAGGGCTATTTAGTTGATATATGACACTTCACTGGAGACTTTTTTCAAATGATTTTTAACAAGAATTCATAAGTTGCATTGATTATGCCCCAAGAGATGAGGGACTGATAATAATAATAATTATTATTATTTTTTTGGTACTGGGGATCAAACTTGGGTCCTGTAAGGCTGATGATAATTCTGAAGGGCACCTCTGAAGAGATTTGTCTGTTTCCTGTCCAGTTCCAGTCAGATTGTTTTGAAAACCTTGGAGTGAGACTGAAACTCCCCACTGATCTGAGACTTTATGTGAGTTTTTACAACATTAACTGGTAAAAACAAGAACCCCAACATAATATCTAATACACCTCCACAGACAAAGTCATTAACCAAATAAGCACTGAGTTGTTGCAGTAGGTAGATGCTCCTTCATGGGACCTTGAAGGCCAAAAAAAGAGAACATGGCTGAATCCATTAAGGAAAAGAATGGGCACCAATTCTCAAGAGGATTGAATTCCATAGAGAATCTAATTCCATAGCATTTCTGCACCCTGAAGGCCTGCTAAGTGTTTGTATGTTTGTCATGATGCTTGTGGTCTTGAAGCAATGTCGGAACTCTTTCCAGTGGAGTGAAAATGGCTTCTTTTGTCCCTGAAAGCATCCCCGCTGCACCGTGGATGCAAACTCTAGAGCACTGACTGACGTGCTTATGGAGAGGGCAAGACAAATCCTCACACAGACCAAACATGAGTGCCAGGGTAGTTGTTTTCTGCGTGAATGGGGGAAGGATTCCACAACGCAAGTTTTGAAAGCCATCCCTTCTCAACTGAAGTACTGCATCCCAGGTTTTGATTCCATAAAGCTGCTGCTGAAAGAGGACCCTGTGAACTGGAAATGCAATTGCTATGTTGCTGAAAGCTGTACAGCAGCCACACAAATAATACTTCATTTTACCAACATTCGTAATGTGAGGTGATACATCTTATTTTGAAGAAGTTAAGATTGGGGGCTTCTTTTCATGAGCTTCTGAATCCATTGTGTTGCTTTTGATCTCTCTTATTCATAAAGGATTTTTTAAACCTGACACCAGCTGAGCTTCACGTTACAGGGAATGACAGATTTTTGGTAACTTTCTCCATTTCTTCCATTGCTACTAGTCTATTAGGTTCTCTCTTCTGGAGTCAGTTTTGATACCTGGATTACCTGTGCCTTGGGACTATGAAACCACTACAGCCCACGAGGCATTCTGTTATGTAGGATCCTATGGAATTCTTTCAAAGTGAAGTTGGAGAAGGCTCCAAAGGGCAAGGCCATAACACATGCATTTCAAGGGCTTCTGTTTCATAGATTACAGATAGAGAAGCAGAAGGTGGGAATTATGACCAACTAGATAAGGACAGACTTACACCACCACCCTCATATGAAAGGCCTTGTACAATTATTTCCTATAAGGTGATGCAACATGGTATCACAGAACAAGCATTCTCCAGGCATCCATTTCAGCAAGACATGGCCACAGGCACCAGCCCCACTCAGGTGCTGCCTTGCCGACCTGCAGGACCGCCTATGAATAAACTTGTCCCAGAGCAGTCACAGACCTGGACTGATGATGATAGCATTTATATTCTGCAAAAATCCATATTCATGGCTATGGCTTACAAGTCAGCAAATGATAGCCCACAGTCCAAATCTTGCCCACTGTCTATTCTCATGCAGAAATGTTTATTGCAAAACAGCCAAGCTCATTTCTTTATGTACAGTCAGTGGCTGTTTTCACACTATGTTAGAGGTAAGTAGGCATATCACAGTTGGTATGGTTGACAAAGGGGTTCACCAGTCTGCTCTAGAGCAGTGGGAAATATCACCATTACTTAAATGAAACATTTCAAAGAACATACTCCATTGCACATTAATATTTTAAGTAGTACCTTCTTTTCTGCAAATATGCTAGGCAATACACTCATGATAGAATGTAGAATACAGGTTCCTCAAAGGCATCCATGTCTTAATTTTTGGGACATGTGAATATATCACCTTATTTTGCCAAAGGGACTTCACAGATGTGAATGACACAAACCTGGTGATGTGGAGATTATTCTAAATTATACATATTACTCTAGATTATCCAAGAAAGTCAGAAGAGTCTTTAAAAGCAAGAACCTTTCCCAGCTGTGATATAATAATGGAGAAATAAGCAGAGAAATGTGATACTGTCAGCTTACAAAGACAAGCAAGAGCCAGGAGCCAAGGAATGTGGGCAGCTCCTAGAAAAAGGCAAGGAAAAGATTTTCCCTCACAATATTTGCAAAGGAATCCAGGCCCTAGTAACTATTGATTTTATTCCATGATTGATATCTGTGTCAGACTTCTGACTAGACAACTGTGAGACAATGTATTTGTGTTATTGTGAACCACAAATACTATGGTGATTTATCATAGCAGCAAGAGAAAACTAGTCCATCCACATAGTATAAGGCACATAGAAAGAGTATCATTTCAAAATTATACAAAAATTACAGTACAAATTAGCTAACTACAGAAGAAAGCAGAACATCTCTCACTGAATTGGCTTTATTTTTGTAGCAATATATTTGGAACAGGTACTTTCGTGCCTGTTTCTGCCATCTGTGATGCCTGAAATCGTTAGAAAAAAATTCATGTGTAAAGGGAAGGGCTTTCATTGGGTTATGGTTGCCAAGGAAACCATTTTACTTGGTAATCAATGTATTTAGTAAGTCTCTCTTGCTTCGTGCTTAACTCCTAAAGATACGAATCCTGCATAGATCCATAGAAAACACTGGAGAGGAAAGAAGGAAAGCCATGAATATTAATTCTAATGAAAGAAGACCTGGGAAACTAATTCTTATCCCCATTAAGCTGAAGAAAATAAAGAACATCATCACTTGATTTTTTTTTTGAAAATTAAATAGAATGAAATTTATATTTTGATAACAAATCCTCAGGGATTAGTAAGGACCCTGGAATTCTCTTGCAATGCCATACTTGGAAAAGTATGGTCCAACAGAAAGCTATGACTTTATTTTTGAGTCAGTCTCTCTCCTCATCTGTTTTCTTTTCTTTCTTTCTTCTTTTTTTTTTTTTTTTTTTTTTTTTTTCGTACTGGGGATTGAACTCAGAACAGGTGGTGGTACCACTGAGCTAAATCCCTGGCCCCTCCCTCCTCTCTTCTCTCTCTCCTTTTTTATACCCCTTCCCCTTTCTCTCTTCTTTTCCCTTCCTTTTTCTCTCTTCCATTTTTTCCCTAAGAAATGTCTTTCAATCATAATAGGATAAGACAGAGTGTAGATTTTGAGAACCTAGGTCAATCAGAGTACTCTATTAAATTTTATTTACTGTCACACAGATTACAGACTTCTTTTCACAACTGAGGGAATGAAGCACAGAGAGACAGAGTGACTAATATTTAGAAGCAAAGGAAATAAAATAAATTCTTAAGGAGGGGACAGGATACAAGGGACTATTCTGTGTGCTATAGTTTGAGGCTCTCAGGTACTTTTCCTTAAAGGATGCAGAATCAATTTGACTTTTGATCACATACAGGCTATCACAGGTTAGTTCATCATGATATGAAAAAGTAGAAATGTTATAGACAATGATTCTCACTGAGCTGTCATTTTCTGATGATCAAGGGCCCATTCTTGTGATGTATTTTTGTTTTATAATTGTATATACAAAAATACTCCAAGTCTCAGAATCTGAGGAATTTAACATGTGTTCACCAGTGCAGCTGCTTTTGCTTTTTGCATATAAATCATTTTGAAAAAACATTTTAAAGAGAATGATGAAATTTGAAATTTTCTTGGTCAGAGACATAGGCAGACAAAACAAAAGAAACAGACAAAATGATGAAATATTGGGAGTGCCAACTTTGAAATTTTTTTTGTCTTTTTTTTTTTTTTTTTTTTTTTATTGGGGTTTATTTTTTGGTACTGGGGATTGAACTCAGGTCATTGCCCTTGCAAGGCAGGCACCAGAACCACTGAGCTAAATCTCCAGCCCCTAACATTAAAATTTTAAAAAATTTCTCCAAAGTGAAGAATTACAAATGGATAAATGCATGTGATTTTATTTGTTCAATTAAATAAGAATTTTACTTTCTCATTACTTTTTGTTTTTAGCTTAATGAAATTCTTGAGCTGTATTGTTATGAAATGTAAGGGCAGGGCAGGATATATTGACCTAATTTCTCTCTCAAAAGAGAACAATAAAATGTAAAAGGCTAAATTTAGATTTGTACAGTCCTACAATAATCCAAAAAGGATGTAAAATATTGTTCAATGGAGATATGAAGCAATAATATTTCTGGACTATTTAAATGAATCGACTAAAAGCTAATTAAAAGATATTACTTATACATAGTTTCTTTCTCATATATATAGCATTACAGTTTTTTAAAGATTAGAATTAGAATGTGATATGTTTTTATATCCCTTTACTTTTTTTATTTTTTTAGGTGTGGATGATTGAACTTGGGACCCTGAGCTTGTGAGGCAGGCAGCAGCAGAATGAGCTAAACCCTTGCCCTCCCTTCAGTTATAAGTAAGTGGAATAGATATTTAAAATGAATATTTTGTAGACAACATGTAATAGAGTCTTATTTTTTACCCAGTAGGATAATCTCTGCATGTTAGTTGGCAAAATTTAGACCATTCATATTTAAAGTGATTATTAATAACATCTGAAGAGATGATTGGTGTAATTCTTATTCTTGTCTTTCTATAGTTAAGTTGACCTATTTCTCCAGTGTCTTATGAGTTGCTTTCTTATCTCTGATTTGCCACAATAGGAATGTATATTTAGGTGTACATTTTGGGATATTTATTTTTCTGGATGTTCTCTGAGCTTTTTATACTTGTCATGCTCTTATTAACTTTGGAAAATTCTTGACCTTTATAAGTTCAAATATTTCCTTTTTTCCACTTTTTCTTACTATTTTTGGTATGCTCACTGTATGTATGTTATACTTTACCCCACAGTAATTAGATATCTTGCTTTGTTTTACTTATTTACTTTTCTAATATCATTTCAGTTTGGGAAATTTATTTTGACCTATACTCAAGCTCTTTGATTCTTTATTTGGTTATGTCCAGTTCCTGTTTTTGATTTGTTACATTTTTCCCAGTTTTTTGAAATAGGGTCTTGCTATGTAGCTTCAGCTGTAGGTTGTCTCTTAACTCTGTTGATGGTTTCTCTTGCAGTGCAGAAGCTTTTTAAAAAGACGAGATCCCAATTGTTGAATCTTTGTGCTAGTTCCCATGCTACTGAGGATTTGTTCATAAAGTCTTTTCCTATGCCAATATCTTCAAAGAGTTCTACCTAATTTATATTTCATCAAGTTAAGCATTTCTGTTTCAACATTTATATCTTTAATTCACTTCAATTTTAGTTTAGTGCATGGTGAAAGACAAGGGTCTAGTTTTAATCTTTGGCAAGATGAAATCCAGTTTTTCTAACACAATTTATTGAAGAGGCTATCTTTCCTCCAGTGAGGATGGTTGGCTCCTTTGTCAAAGATGAGGTAGCTGAGTACATCTGGTTGTTTCTGTATCTTCCAATCTATTTCACTGATCCTCAGGTCTGTTTCTTTGCCAGTACAATGCTGTTGTTAACACAGTGGCCTTGTAGTATAGTTTCAAGTTGGGGATTGTGATACCCACTGCCATGTCTCTGTTTCCTAGAATGGCTTTTGCTATTGTAGGTCTCTTCTGTTTCCAAATGAATTTGTGGATTTTTTTCTCAAGTGAAATATACTGTTAAAATTTCAATCAGGATTGCATTGAATCTGTACAGCAGTTTTGGAAGTATGGCCATTTTCACTATGTTGAGTCCTCCTACCCAGGAGCAAGACATATCCTTCCAATTTCTTATATCCTCTTTGATATATTTTTTCAGAGTGCTGTAGTTTTTCAGTATAGAGGTCTTTTGTCTACTTTGTTAGATTGATTCCTAGATATTTCATTTTTTTTGGATGTTATTGTGAAAGGAATTATTTCCCTAATTTCTATCTCAGTGAGTCTGTTATTTGTGTACAAGAAGGCAATTGATTTTTTAGTGTGGACCTTGTATCCAGCTACTCTAATGAATCTTTCCATTCAGTCTAGTACTCTTTTGGTAAAGTTTTTTTCAGTTTCTATGTAGAGTATCATATCATCAGCAAATAATGACAGTTTAACTTCTTCCTTTCCTATCTTTATTGCTTTAATTTCTTTCTCTTGTCTAATTACTGTGGCTAATGTTTCCAGAACTATATTGAAGAGGAATGGTGATAGTGGATATCCTTTTTCCTGGCTTTAGCATGAAGATTTTCAATTTTTGATGATTTAGAATGATATTGACTGTTGCTTTTTCATAGATAGACTTTATCACTTTGAGATAGAGACCATCTATTTCAATTCTCTGTAAGGTTTTTTTTTTATCATGAATGGGTGTTGAATATTGTTCAATGTTTCTCCTGCATCTATTGAGATGATCATATGTGTTTTGTCTTTGACTCTGTTAATATAGTGTATTACATTTATTGATTTACATATGTTGAACCATCCTTGCAGCCCTGGGATAAATCTGACTTGGTCAGGATGTATGATGTTCTTGATGACCCTCTGTATTCTGTTTGTCAATATCTTGTTAAGGATTTTTGCATCTATGTTCATTAGGGAGATTGGCCTGTATTTCTTTCTCTCTCTCTCTTCTTTTTTTTTTTTTTTTTTTGAGACAAGGTCTCACTATGTAGGTGAGACTGAACTGGAACTCACTACGTAGCCCAGGTTGGTCTCAAACTCACAGTGACCCTCCTGCCTCAGCCTCCCAAGTGCTGGGATTATAGGCATAAACCACCATGCCTGGTTGTAGTTCTCTGGTTTTGGAATCAAAGTAACACTTGCATCTAGGAATGAATTAGAGTACTGCTTCCCTTTCAATTTCATTGAAAAGTTTAAAGACTAGTGGCAGTAGTTCTTCTCTATATGTCTGGTAGAATTCAGCAGTGAAGCCATCAGGACCTGGGATTTTCTTTGTTGGTAAACTTTCAATTACCTTTTCAATTTCAATGATTATAATTGGGGTGCTTAGAATTTTTTTTATCTTCTTTGTTCAATTTTGGTAATTCATATGTATATAGAAGTCTGTCCATTTCTTTTTTGTTTCCCATTTTATTAGAGTACAGGTTCTCCAAGTAGGTATTTATGATCCTCTGGATTTCTGGTGGATCTGTTCTGACTTCATCTTTTTTGTTCTTAATTACATGGATTTGAGTCTTGTCTTTCCTTTTTTTGGCAAGGTTGGTTGGTTAAGGTTTTATCAATTTTATTTATTCTTTCCAAAAACCAACACTTTGGTGTGTTGATTATTTGTATCATTCTCTTAGTCTCTATTGAACTGATTTCTGCTGATTTTTATAATTTCCTCCCTTGTATGAGCTTTGGGTTTGTCTTGCTCTTCTTTTTCTAGGAGCTTAAGTTTAAGCATTAGGTTGTTTATTTGAGCTTGCTCTGTTTTCCTAGTGTGGGCATTCACTGCTCTAAATTTCCCTCATAGAACTTTGTCCCATAGACTCCTGTATGTTGTATCGGCATTATCATTTATTTGTAAAAACTGTCTAGTTTATCCTTTAATTTCCACTGTGACCTATTGATTGTTCAGGAGAGTGTTGCTCAATTTCCATGTGTTTGTGAAGTTCTTGTGGTTTCTTATGCTATTGATCTCCAGTTTAATTGCGCTATCATCTGATAATATATGTGGGATAACTTCAATTCCTCTGCATTTATTTAAAAATGTTCTATGAGCGAGTATGTGGTCTATTTTAGGGAATGACCCTGTGTGCAGCTGAAAAGAATGTATATTCTGATTTTGTGGGTTGGATCACTCTGTAGATGTCTATTAAATCCATTTTTTCAAAACCTTGGCTCAGTTCTAGTATTTCTTTGTTGATTTTTTTCTCTAGATGATCTATTTGTGATAATGGCGTATTGAGGTCCCCCTCTACAGTTGTACTACTGCTTTTTTGGTTTTTCATTACCCTTAATATTTGTTTTGTATAGTTGGGGGCCATTAGTATTTGGTGCATATGTATTTATGATTGTCATTTTTTCTTCTGGGATTGTTCCCTTTACAAGGATGTAGTGACCTTCTCTGTCTCTCTTATTTAGTTTTGGCTTGAAATTTACTTTGTCTGCAAAGAAAATACCTGCTTTTTTCCAGGTTCCTGTTGCATGGAGAACTGTTTTTCATCCTTTAATTTCAGTGTATAAGATTCTTTTTGAACTAAGTGCATTTCTTGTATCCAACATATTGTTGGATTTTGCTTCTTAATCCATTCTGCCAGCCTATTTCTTTTTATTGGTGAATTGAGACCATTAACATTAATGATATGTATTGACTTATTTTCATGTAAAACAGATATGTATTTCTTTTTAAAGGTAACTAAAAGATTAAAAGGTCTTAGACTTTAAATCATGTATAATTTAGTCATAACATCATACCAATAATCAGCAAAGAGATTTTTAACATCATTGCTTAGTCCTATAAAATGGTGAATTTTAGCCAAAGTAATACTC
Source organism: Fukomys damarensis (assembly GCF_012274545.1). Taxonomy (NCBI): domain Eukaryota; kingdom Metazoa; phylum Chordata; class Mammalia; order Rodentia; family Bathyergidae; genus Fukomys; species Fukomys damarensis. The sequence goes on from NW_022900917.1 coordinate 52,134,409, forward strand.
ATTTCATTTCATATATATATATATAT
>NW_022900917.1:52134505-52154758 GCF_012274545.1 Fukomys damarensis
TATTTATTTTTGGTACCAGGGTTTGAACTTGGGTTTTGCGCTTGCAAGGCAGGCCACCAAACTGGTGAGCTAAATCCCTGGCTTTTTCTTGTATTTTTAAATCATATGCTTGGTAAGTAGTATAGGTATCAATTTAATTTTTAAATTAAATTGTAAAAAATTCTAATTTGTTAGTCAGCACATATTCCCTCTTACCTATCTTAGAATTAATCCTCCTAGAAAAACTCTCCATTTTGGAAAGAAAATGAAGATCTCTTGTAAAGACTTTCAAGTATTGTTAGAACAAAAACCCACATAATATCTAATTAAAAATTGACATTTTATACTTTACTAATTATGGGACAGATTCTTTAAAAAGTCTTATATCATTTTTCTGCCTGACACAGTATTGTACTGAGAAATCCTACAATTATGTTTATGAGCTCTTTTTCAGCTTCTTCAAGAGTGGTACACAAATATTTTTCTAACAGGAACAATGAATAGTCAGTCTTACAGAACTCAAAAGGAAGACAGAAGACAAAATGATAACCTGACTTTGGCTTTTAAGAACCCAGTGTTCACCCTAAAATGTCAAGTTCACAATCAAAAACAGCAACAAAAATTACAGCAGCAAGCCACAACTTCACCTTATGTCATGAAGAATTCTAAAATAGGCAAGAGCTTTCTCTTCTTACTGAATTTGTAATGTCTTCTTTTTGTTTTTCCTGTTTTTTGGTTGTAGGCAGTTCAAGGCTTTCCCACTGCATAGGTTCAGTTTTTCTCATGGTGATTTCAATCTTTGTAGTAGTTATAGTTACATAACTTCACTTGACATTGATCACACCCCATAATTTCACATTTTGATGAAATTCTTTTTCTCCTTCAAATACAATGTGCACATTTGACAAAGTACTATTTGCTTCTACTTGACTAAGATCAGGAAGTGAATTTTTAGCATACACTGAAATGGTTACTTCATCCCCAGTCTGATGCCAATTCTGTCTACATGGAACAACTTTTCCCCAGAACCTTTATTACTCTACATGTGTTTCCCAGTCATACAGCCCTCTTGGGCTAAGACAGTATTAAAATCAGAAGTTTTTCTTCCAACAGCTCCAGTATTTCATCCCCTCATGGAAAATTGGTACTCCAGAATGATATACACAGACTTCTAGACTCTGTAGACCCTGATACATCTTTGAACATCCTCCATTTTTACATGAGGTCACAATCTTAATTTCATCACTGCCTTCTTCTTTCTTATTTTCTTCATTTTCTGATGAAGGTTTAAGTTTATCAAGTGCTTGTTTCAGGGAGACAGATAGTTTTAATTCCAAACTCATCATTGGTTCATCTGGGCTTGGTCTTTTTACTGCTTCTACTGCTTTTGGTGCTTGAAAGATATGTTCCTTAAACCTAGGTTTCATTTCAGACAGTTCTTTCTTCTCAGTAGTCTTGACTTCTGGCTTGACTGGCTCAGGTGGTTTCTCACTATTAAGTCTATCTTTCTTTTTTTAAAAAATTAATTGAGTTTATTGGTACATTTAAGGTATACAATACAGTTACATTCATTATTGGGATCTTGTACCTTTACATAACAGGTCTTGGTTCTCATTTTTTCCCCCTTATCCATGCCCTCCCTTCACCCCCTCCTCCCCTCCCCATTTACAAACACTTTATTTCCATTTTGTCATATTTCTTTCTTTCCCCTTATTACCTTTCCCCTACCCTTCCCATTTTTCCCTACACCTTTAGCCCTTTTTTTTCCTATTTCACACTGTCAATTATATCATTAGGATCTTATGTACTATTATAGTTTTTCACACCAGAGAAACTATTCAGTATTTACACATGTGTGTCTTATTTATTTCACTTAGGAGTATATCCTCAATATGTATCCATTTTCCTATGAATGAATCTAATTTCTCATTCTTTATGGCTGAGTAGTATTCCATTTTATAGAAAAACCACATCTTCTTTATCCAGTTTCCAACCGATGGGCAAATGGGCTGTTTCCAAGTTTTAGCTATTACAAACTGTGCTGCTATAAACATAGGTGTGCATATATCACTGTGTTATGATTCTTTTAATTCTTTTGGAAAGATACCCAGCAGAGGGATGGCTGGGTCAAATGGAACCGCTAGTCCCAGCTCTTTGAAGTATCTCCATATTGATTTCCATAGTGGTTGCACTAGTCTGCACTCCCACAAACAATGGAGAAGGGTTCCTTTCTCCTCACAACCCCACCAACATTTGTTATTTTGTGATTTCTTGATAGCAGCCATTCTTTGTGAGATGAGGTGGAATCTTGGTGTTGTTTTCATCTGCATCTCTCAAATGACCAGTGATGTGGAACATTTTTTCATATATTTACTTGCTGCTTTTACTTCTTTGTCTGAGAAATGTCTGCTCATTTCAGATGCCCATTTTTGAATTGGGTCTTTATATTTTGGGGGAGGCTGATTGTTTTGAGTTCTTTATATATTCTTGATAGTAGTCCTCTGTCTGAGGAGCAGCTGGTAAAACTTTTCCCCATATTGTGGGTTTTCTCTTGGTTCTGTTGATGGTTTCTTTTGCAGTACAGAAGCTTTTTAATAAGATGAGATGCCACTTGTTGATTCTTTATGCTAGCTCCTGTGCTACTGAGGATATGTTCAAAAAGTCTTTTCCTATGCCAACGTCTTCCAGAGTTCTACCTAACTTATCTTCCAGCAAGTTTAGTGTTTCTTTTTTAATGTTTAGATCCTTAATCCACTTGGATTTTAATTTAGTGCATGGTGAAAGATAAGGGTCCAGTTTTAATCTTTGGCAGGTTGAAATCCAGTTGTACTCAGCTATGTCTACCTTTCATACAGTGTACAATACTTAAGAAGTCAGAAAAATCAATTGTTCTTCTTTCACAGCAAGACTAACCCTTTAATACACCATGAAAGACAGGAACACTTGGATGGTGTGTACAAGGATCATCAAATTCATCTCTGGATTGAAGGGATGACTGAAGCCCTGGTTGTAGCGCAGTAGGGCCATTTTCCTTTCCCGCTGTTATAGGCAAAGCTGAAACTCCACAAAGCCATGACTGCAACCGTTCTGTATCAAGTACATAGCCACTGTAGCTATCAACTTCTGGAAATGGTGGATTCTATGATTGAATTTCAGGCTTCTACTGGGCTTATCCAGAAAGAATACCTTCACAAGTGTTTCTTAACCTTTAAAATTTCCTTTTCCTCTGTAGGTAGATATAAAGAAAGGTTAAAAGTAGGATGTGAGGGCAATCTGGCTGCAACATCTGTCACCCCATTGATCACCTGGGTTGACTTGGATGATCTGGCTGGCTAGGTGGGTGTCCCCTTCCTCCCTCACCGCTGCATGTGTATCCCTCCCAAAGCTGCCTGCTGGGTGGAAGAGGATGACCACCCCGGATAGAGGAGGACTGTTTCCTTGGTCCAGGGTATACAAGTAACTGCACTCCCCTGCTAGAACCCCCAAAAAAACTCCCAAGAAAGGCTAGAAGTAAGCTGGATGGGCGAAACTATCTTTCTGCTGTCTCATGAGTCAGTTTTATTGTAGAGAAGATTAACTTTCTTCATAATGGTTATTCATCTCTTTCTTCTGCTGTAGACCCTAGAGATCCTTTCTTGGTTCTTTTTAAAATGATAACATGATACAGTTCTTGGAGTTAAATGAATGAAAGTGCTGCCCTGCTGCCCTGAGACCCAATAGTAGCCTCCAGAACTTTCTTACTCCCACATTAGCCCACACTTGGCTTCCAGCAATTTATCAAAGTTACTTCTAAATGTTTTTGCTAGTTTGTGGCTTCTGCTGCAGGTAAGCAAGCAGATCTCAGGTGGGACTCTGGATCCTCTGTCTTTCAGGCTTGCTCTGCAATCTCAGTTCTCTGATGAATTCAAGAAAAGTCATTTATTTTCCTTGTGTTAACGATGGGAAATGGCTGCTACATTCCTTCCATATCAGGATTGAAACCAGAAATGGCTACTTCTACTAAATCTAATCCTTGGTATATATGGACAGAAAGCTAAAAAGACAGTAATTCCACAAAGTAATTATAAATGATTATTTTTGGTAATATTTTTAGAACAAGGTTATATCACAGTCATGTTTTCCTATTTTCTTTACAGAACTAGCTTGCAAGACAAATTGAAAATGCTGTTCTTGAAAATTTTCTCTTTTTCTTTCCCTCTTTCCAGAATAATTTGAGCCTTTTGTTGTGGGCTGAATTTTGAACACTAATATCCTACTGATTTTTTTTCCTGGTATTCATAGGTTGCTAAAGGAGACTGAAGCGATGTGAAATATTTTGTCACCATTCCTTCCTTCCATCTCTGTAATTCTCTCTGAAGAACAGTCATCTCTGGCTGAAGGTGGGCCTGGTGTAGCCTCGGCCTGAGTGCAGACAGTGCAGTCCTTCTGTTAATTTTCTTTCACAGCAACTTTGCCTGTGTTTTGTGATCATACATTTTCCTCTTAAATCTGGATGAAAAGTTTTGAGTAGAAAACTAGTTAACAATGTCATGTTCAGTTTTGAGAGCAGACCTCTAATCTTCTCTCTTATGAGATTTTCTCTGTGAGATGAAGTTTCCTCCTTCTAACAAAAGCCCCAATTTTCCATACCCCCCCAAAAAAAAGAATAAAGGAAAGAAAAAGAATCAAAGAAATGGTCTACCTTATGAAAAAGCCTCAGTAGGACATGGCTCTTTTCTGATGCTTCAAGTCACTTCTAATCTTATATAAACAATATCCAAAATTTCTATTTTCTCCCTCTCTGCTCAATGTACACTGGCCCTCAGGTATGGGTTGAGCATCACCAACCTGAAATTCCCCAAACCTGCAATTTTTGAGCACTGACATACAAGTGGGGGAAAAAAGTTTCTACCTCTGACCTTTGACCTTAGAGCCAGAATGCAAATGCTCTTGAAGTATTATATAAACTTAACATACAGTTATGTATATAAGGTAAAACATAAATAAATTAGTGTTTAGACATGGATCTCATTCCCAGGGATATTTTATTAAGAACATTCAAATTTGTCCAAATCTTAAAAAAAAAAAAAAATAAAGACCACCCCCCCATCCAAACACTTCCAGTCCCTGGTATTTAGGATAAAGGATCCTTCACCTGAACCATGTTAGATATCTGACCTATTATGTACAAAATAAGGTGAAAAAAGAAAACTGCTACAGAGACATCTACTTTTGCTTCTGGCCAAAGCATGAAATGAGAAGGCCTGTGTTATTTGATTGTATATACATATAAATATTTCTAAGGTCCTTGATGTTAATTACTTCTTATTAAAAACTCAACAGAAAGTCCATATCTATGAGAAAAGGGCTTTTCTTTTAAATATAATTCAGTTCCCATTAACTTTCTGAAGCTGTAAAAAGCACCTTAAAAATGGAAATTCTGTTAACTTTCTATTTCCAAATATTGATTTCTAAATGGAGATGTTAAGAGTATGGTCAGTTTTAGGGAATTCATTATGCAAACATTAAATAGACTAAAAGCAAATGAAGATAGAAGGGGAAAAACATGATAACAATATTTTGGGATTATTTACCAGGAAAATATCAAAGATTGTGTATCTGGATAAAAATATAAAAAGTACATATGGTAATTAGGAATACAAATAGGTTATGATTTACATAGGATTTTTTTCCCCAATGAATTAAGGCTACTAGCTCTTACCATGTGCACCTTGTTGTTGCTTGCATAAGTAGTGTGGGTAGGTTCTAGTTCCTGCCTGTGGCTGCAGAAATGAAATTCTCCCTCAGGTTTACTTATCAATCAATATATTGCCTCTCACAATTAAATATGTTATGGTCCCATATTTCCTAATCACCATTTTGCAGGCAGCACTGGTCTAAGATAAAGTTTCCAGGAGTCCTTGAAAAATAAATGGACTCTAAGAAGTCAAATTTATTCCATTTGAAAGATTGACCTTTAAATTATGAATACAGCTTCCATACATTTTTGGTTCTGGGAAACTGCCTTTTCTCTTATACAGCAAATATTTTTTCTGGTTCTAAATTTTGTTTTTTCTCAAATTTTGGTCCTGAATTCCCAACTACTACCTAACTAGTCCTTAGTCCTCAAACTGAAATAGGATACAGGCTTGCTTCACAATCAGAAATAACTAATAAAATACATAGAAAAATACCCACATGCATATAATATCAGTAATAGAGTCTACCTATTGATATTTCAGAGGGCTTGGTTAAAATTCACCAGACTATTCTGTTGCTTCTGGCTACTATATATTGAAATTTTACTCTTTGCTAGGCACTGGGTTAATTGTTCTACACGATTTATCTTATGTAATCTTGAGCACACTTTATGAAGGAAATTCAACTTATCCCCAATCTACATGTACGAGGGATACATGGAAGTTAACTGAGACACATGGAGATTAACCTTTCCAGGGTTGTCCATTTTTAAGTGGAAAAACAGAAAGAAAATGTGGGCAAAATTCAGAAACCTTCATTTTAACAACTATGTGGTCATGTGATTTGATTTTCTGATGGCACATACTGAGAAGGTAATATAGCCATTAACCTACAGATTAATTTTAAAGATAAATTAGATGCATGACCTACTGTGCAGTTTTTGTTTGTTTTGTTTTGTTGAGCCTGTCAAGTTCTAATCACAGATTGAGTCAGGATGATAATAATGAGCAAAATAGTATTTATGGAGCTCTTACTATTGTCAGGATATGTGAATGATCATCACAAATAGGGTATATGATTTAAATCTCTCAACAATTCCATGGGACATTGAGAATCCCCATTTTCAGATAAGGAAAATGAAGCTTTGAAAGAATAATTTGAGCAAAATGCAGTTAATAAAACAAATGCGTAACACTGTCAATAAAATTCAGTGCTATGTTCTCATATCAATACAGTTAGATCATTTAAGCACTAATCCTTTGGTGAGTGAGTAGAATAAGAAAAACTATGTATTTTCTTTGAAAGAGAAGCAAGTTGATTTGTTAAAATTATCATTTGAATATTCAAACTAGCTCTTCCTCATTTTTGTTTCATTTTCTTTTTTCAGATCACTCTAAAATTGTATAAAAGCAGAGTCCTACTTTAGTCCCAAGGACTGTGTAAAAAAGTCTTTCTTGTCTGCATTCTTTTTTAATGATAAAAGTATGACAACTAAATTTATGTATCTTTAACAGAATCCCAGCCTGGATCATTAATGTGGCAAGTGAATTGCAGCAAACTCTGTCTTCTGTGTTCATTCCTTATGGAATCCCCTCTCTTGAGTATTGATGCACCTATGATTTGCTCCTAAGCATCAGGATATGACAAAAGTGATCACCTATTTCTTCTGTGAATAGCTTACATGTCATGACGCCTGTAATGGGAACAGTAAGAGCTTCAGTACTCTGTCTTTTTTGTAGACATGTTAGAAAGATTCCCTTTTACAGGCTCGGAAGAAGCAAGGTGATATGTGGTAGAAGCCCATGTTGCAGAAGCTCAAGAGTGAAGCTGCTGTGGGTGATTTCTAGGACCTGAAGGTAACATCTAGCAAAGAGTGAAGCTATAGTCCTGCAGCCTCAGGAAACTAAATTCTGCCAACACCTGAGGGCACTTGAAAGCAGGTCCCTTGTAAACCTCTAATGAGACCATAGCCTATTAACATCTAGATTGCAGCCCAGGGAGATCTTGAATAGATTCTTTTTTGGGGGGAAATACCAAGGATCTTACTTGGGAACTTGTGCTTGTGAGGCAGATGGCAGCACCACTGAGCTAAATCCCTGGCCCTAGGGGAGATTTTGAAGCAAGAATCTAGACAGGTGCGCTCAGACTCTCGACTGATAGATACAGTGAGATAAGTGTGTGTATATGTAGTTTTAGACTGCCAAATTTGTTAAGCTGCAATAGGGAACCAATACAAGTAAAAACCAGAGGATACACTTACTTGAGATAAATTATTCTCGAATGACATATATATATCTAATCATAAAGCTGATAATGACTGCAAAAGAGAAATCCATGTCCTAACCCAGAGAACCTATATAACTTGGCTTAGAAAAATGTGTCCTTACAGATGTGATTAAAAGTCTTGGGATGGAGAGATGACTTAGGATTACCCAGATGGACCCGAAATGCAATCACTTATAAGAGTCCTTGTAAGAGGGACAGGGGTATATTTATGATATGCAGAAGAAGAGGCAAAGTGACCACAGAGGTAAAGCAATGTGGACACAAGCCAAGAAATCCTGTAGCCACCAGTAGCTGGGAAAGAGAACAGATTTATCCCTTTGGCCTCTGGAAGGAGCATGGCACAGATGACACCTTAATTTTGGACCTTTGGCTTCCCAAACTGGGAGAGAATAGGTTTGTCTTGCTTTAATCCATTTGCTACAGCAATTGTAAGAAACTAGTACAGTTTATAGACTTGCTATTTTTTCCACATGAGGAAACTCTCCCATCCCTACTTTTCTCTGCTTACTATGCTTTTCTTCATAGAAAAACTAAAAGGTGGTCTGCTCTTGGAGGCCCTAATTGATCTCCTCCTTCTCTCTTGCACCCATTTGCTATTTGTTACACCGAGCCTTAGTGTCACCAGTGATTTCTGCTTTGCCCAATTTCAGTGGTCAATCCTCCTAGTCCACCTGTGGCAGATCCCTGCAGAACAATCTCCTCCTTGAAACATGTCCTTCCTTTGGCTCCCAGGCAGTGACACTGATCCAGTTTTCCTGCTAGCTGCTTCTTGATCTTCTATATTAGTTCCACTTACTGTCTCTGAAGGATGGGGTGCTCCTGGGCTTTCTTCTCTTCTTCTTTGAGATCACATCTAGTTTTATGGCTTTAAATAACATCTGTTGCTAATAACTGCCAAATACATATCTGTGGCCCAGATCTTTCCCTTGCATTCTAAATGTGTGTATTCAACTGCTTACTTAGCATGTCTACTTTGGTGGCTGACCAGCATCTCAAATGTAACACTTTGAGAACTGAATTGACTTTCACTCCAAGCCCATTTCTTTAACTCTATTTCCAAATTGTCAGTTGCTACTATCAAAATTTTGGAGTTTGACTCATTCTCTTTTCTCATATTCAGTTTCCATTCCATCAGTAGATCTTGTCAGTTCTCCCTTTAAAAATACTTGGAATCTGGTCATTTCTTACCAGCTTTGTTACTGACACTTTGGGCCAGGCCACCTTTATTCCATATGTGGATCACCACAGCAACTTCAATGATTTTGCTCATGATACCCTGATCCCTTTTATACCACCTATAGCATGATACCTAGAGTCTTTTTCCATCCCATTATGCTATGATCCTGTGGCAACTTCCTATTGCATGTCAGTTTTTCATGACCTAGAAATCCCATAACTTCCTCACCATCAGACTTTTCTATGACTTCCATCCCTGCCCATAGCCCCCCTTGTAGTTCTTCTCTGGCTTTCCTGCACATGATTCTTTTACTTGCTACTTTGCCTTCCTGAAAGTGTCTTCTCTATAGCTTTATGCTTGTTCCTTTATTCTTTATTATTCAAATGTTACATTCTAATGAGATTTTTTTCCTCACTGCTTGATCTAAAATCACTGTCCCCTTCTCAAGAAACTTCCCAGGCACCTTCCTTGCTTAAAAATTTCCCCTGGAATTTATCATAATCTTATATGCTTCTATTTCACTTATGTACTATCCAGCATCTTCACTAGAAGATAAGCTTTCTGAGGGCAAATAATTGAGTTTGATTGACCCATGCTTCACATGTAATAGCATCCATCCAATGCCATTTAACTACATTAGCATATGAATGTTTTACACATAAGTAGTGTGACAGTTCAAGCAAAATAAAAACATTGTGATTAGATAAATTAAGAAAATAAACATTACGAGGGTCAAGAGAGCTAAGATATAATTATCATGTACTCAGTGTAATGATTATAAATAAGATAACAGTTTTGCAGTATTTTTGATAGAGAACCTTGTGCCTCCCACATGATGTAAAGTCTTCACAATTATTTTCATATGCCTTCAAAAGATCTCTGGGGAGCTTGGACAGGGGCTTTATTTTTATTTTCTTTACATAATTGTTAAAATGCTACTTGGTTCATCCCATTTGAGCCCTGATCCTTACTTTGTTTTTCCTCTAGAGCCAGTCCCAGCTGATTCTTAGTAAGTTAGCAAATGTCCTCTTTAGGAACACAGGTAACCCTTACACCTTTTAAGGAGAAGCTCCAATTCTGGTCTCACAGTTCAGGGTGGTTTTCTACAACTGGAAAGTTCAGCAGCACAACTGTGCTCCTCTGCATTTAGTGTAATGCTGGTGGACATCTCCTGTTAAAAGAAAGTAGCTTCAGTTTTTATTAAACAAAGGTCAAACTCAAAGTCAAGCAGTGAGATTCGAGTGAATATCACTGGAAAGATGCAATATTGCTGGGTGCTTAAAATACAGAAATATTTTTAAATGTTAAAACTACAGTATGGATGAAGCCATTAGAGGACACTTTTGCTTGCTTAGTAGACATCTTCAAGGACTAGTCAAGAGTAAACCAAATTCTAGCTTAAATACTGCCAGTAGTATTTCTTTCCTGGGCATCTTTTCTGTCTATAATATTCTAGAACATTTAGAACACCAAGCAGATGAAAATAAAATACAAGTCATTTTATGTTAACTAGGTTTCATCAGAAGACATTGTAATTTGCTAGAAATGTATATTTTTATGATGCAAGCTATCAGAGAGTTTGGCATCTGTGTGTGTGCTTGTTGTTTCTTTATATCTGAATCTTGGGGACTAAGGAGTCCATACCATGTTATGGGCACAAAATAATACAGTGAATTGCCTGCTTGCTTTTCATATATTTACTCACTCTTTGTGGGCTTAAGAGCAACTGTTTTCTGATGCACTTTGATTATTATGATTTAAATATACCTGGATTCAATATAAAAGATTTAATGTTCTGGCACAATTAGGCATGCTACAAAGACACTAGTTTACTAAGAGCTATATTCTAAGCTCCCTAAGAGCCAGAAAAGCATCCAATCCATGTTGGATTCCTTGAAAGACCACTGAGCACAAAGAAAACATTAATTTTCTAGTTCTGCTCAGGAATGAATTTTGACTCCTGGAGGACAATGAGACTGAGGATGAACCTTGGAGGGATACAGTACAGAGGAAGCGAGCCTGAGAAGAGGCTGAGAAGAGCCTGAAGAGGCTGTTATGAATTATAAGAAGCCTATCAGGCACTGGCAATTTTTGAACTGCTGAAATTCCTCTGTCACGCGTGAGTGAAGAGAATGTCAGGTCCTGAGAAGCTGACTGTGTCACTTAGAAACCATCCTACACCTATCATGGTATCTTCATATGCAAAGGCAGTGGAGGAAACCAGAAGCTCAGGGAGGCTCCAGCCGGTGTCACTTAACATTAGTGATATTTTCACCTTCGTAGAGAACAGAAAGGTAAGAGTAGCTCCAGGAAACATTTTGTTCCAGGAAGAATGACTTGATGTTGCCAAAGTTACCAAAGGCGTCTCTTTTTCACCTCAGGTAGAAGTAGTTTATGACTCTGGTCAGAGAAGTAATAACATAAAGTGAGGATGCAGAACATAACTAAAAAATACGCAAAGATCTAAGCACGTGAATGTGTGTGTGTGTGTGTGTGTGTGTGTGTGTGTGTGTGTGTGTGTGTGTCTTTAAGGAAGAAGGAGAAGGAGAGCCAGGGTCACCTAGGCAGAGCTGAAAATAGAGAGATGTGTAATGCTATATAATGTTTGGGATTACTGCAACTCAGACTGAGACTGGAAGCAGACTCAGAAATGAAGCCACTTCCACAGACACCTGATAAGTTCACTTCTTAATAGGTGAGCCAACCTGCATCACCATGATATAAACTTGAGAAGTAAAGTTTGAAAAATGATGATATTGGCTACTAAACTCACTGTTTGCTGTGATTAGCCAGGAGCCTGATTCTTCTCCCACTCATTTCCTTTCTATTTAAAATACTTAATAGAAAAGGGCAGATCAACCAACTTGTTTGTACAAAAAACTACAGAACAGTCACCTAGTCACCTACAGAGTTCACACAACTTTTCTGATTACCACAGTGCTTTAGGAAAACAATATAGAGAGGGCCTTGAGAGTTTCTTAGTTTTTGAGAAATTACTTACAGAACTCATCCTCTGTGAGTTCAAGCATGTGCAAGCACTGTGTTAAGTACTTGTGGTGTGTATTGAAAGATACTGGGCTCACAGCAACTATGGAACCCCTACTCTGCTATTTTCATTTTTCACTGAAAGAAGTCTACCTCCTAAGGGAGGTAGACTGTTTTGTCGACGGTTTCATGACTGGTAGCCAGAAGAGCAATGCTGTGATCCAGAGGACTTGGTTCCAGATATCATGCTCTTAGATCCCATGCTGGATATTAGAAAACAGAAAGGATGATTTCTTAAAGTGAAATAATACTGGAACATATAAAGAAAATGCTAATATTATCCCCTAACTCCTTTGCAATTCTACTAAGTGAAACATGACAGTAGATAGATCCATCATCATTCCATTGTTTTTGCAGAGATATGGCTATATGAATTTTATGTCTTTGATTTTATAAAATAGGATGAAACAATATTCATTATATCGAAGTTTGCCTGATTCACCTCATTCTTTTTCTCCTTTTTGGAGACAAGTTCTTGTCTTGAACTCACTATGGCCTCAAATTTGTGGCAATCTTCCTGTTTCAGCATCCTGAGTACTGGGGTTACAGGCATGTAATCCCACCACGCCCAGTTTAATATCATGATATCACAGCTTGTTTTTTCACTTGGCAATCTGTCACAGACATTACTTTAGATCAATAGTCATAGACTTAGCTCATTCTTTTTAATAGCTTCTTAAGTGCAGCAATGTTCCATAATACACTCAAACATTCTCCTAGTAAAGAGAATTTAGGTTGTATTTTAATTTTTTTTTTTTGCAACTGAAAACAGTACTGAAAAGGAGATCAAAGACAATATCAGAAAAGGGAAAAAGACATTCCCTATTCTTGGACAGGAATAGATTAGTACAATCCCAATCAAAATATCAACATTTCTCACAGAACTAGAGAAAAGAATCCTAAAATTCATGTGAAGCTAGAAGAGACACAGAGTAGCAAAAATAATCTTGGTAACAAGATCATCACAATTCCAGATTTCAAGTTATATTGCAAAGCTACAATAATAATAATAATAATAGTAATAATAATAAATGGTGTGGTACTGGCACCAAAACAGACACATGGACCAATGAAATAGAATAGAGGATGCAGAAACAACCCCAGACATATTCAGTCACCTGATCTTTGACAAAGGCACTAAAAACATATGCTGGAGGAAAGATAACTTCTTTAGCAAATGGTGCTGGGCAAACTGGCTATTCCCATGCAGAGGATTGAAGCTAGACCCATATATCATGTACTAAACTAAAATCATAATGGTTCATAGATCTTAATATTAAAACAGAAATATTTAAGCTGATGGAAGACAAGATAAAAATTTGAAGACAGGTATAGTCTTGCACAAGGAGTAAGATAAAAAAATAAACATGAGATTGTATCAAATTAAAACCTTCTGCAAAGCAAAGAAAACAATCAAGAGGGTGAAGAGACAACTTACAAAATAGGAATTATTTTTCACTAGCTACGCCTTGGATAGAAGATTAATATCTAGAACACACAAAGAACCTAAATAAAAACCTAATCAAGAAGTGGGCAATTCAAGTGAATGGAGACTTCTTAGAACAAAATGACAAATGGCCAACAAATAGATTAAAAAATATTCAGCATTGCTGGTCACTAGAGAAATGCATGTTAAAACAATATTGAGATTCCATCTTACTCCAGAAAAAATAGCAAGCTTCAAGGAATCAAATAATCACAAATTCTGGCAAGGCTGTGGGGGTAAAGGAATCCTTCTACATTGTTGGTAGGAATGTGAACTAGTACAAGCACTGGAAAATCTTTGTGGAGAATCCTTAAAATAGAAATTCCATTAGTCCCCGCCGTTCTTCTTTTGGGGACTCTCCTGAAACAGTTAAAGACATATTACTATGATAATTGCATAGCCATATGTAGCTATTTCATAATAGCTCAATTTTAGAAGTGGCCTTCATGTCCATCAACAGATAAATGGATGAAGAAAATGTGGTATTTATATGCAATGGAGTACTACTTTGCATTAAAGAAGGATAAACTTGAATCATTTGTAGAAAAATGTGTACACCTTGAATTTATAATGTTAAGTTAAATAAATAAGACACACAAACTTTAAAATCATATGTTTTTTTAACACGAAAAACCCAAAATATAAATAAATCAAAAGAACAAAATAAAAGATAGACAATAGAAATTAGGGACCTAGATCTTTGGCAAATGAGAAAGGGACTAATAGATGGAGGGAGATGGGGAAGGGAAGAGAGTGTGAAAAAAAATGTGCCATATACAGGTACCAACTACACATAATGAATGTATTCATGATATACTTTGTTCTGGCTCATGTCTAGATGACCCCCTAAAGCTTTATGCAGTCATAGGTGGGTCTTTTTCAAAGGTGGCAGGATCTAATGTGTGTGATGCTGAAAGTGATTCATGGTTCATTGCTAAGATCAAGGGCACTAGGATTAAGGGTGTGGGTGCTATTGACCCTGAGTAGTTTGGATAAGATAAAGGGTACAGAAAGATGCTGTTAAGGTTCCTTGTTGCTTTTGCTACCTGTTGGGCCATATGAACTATTCTCCATGATGCTCCTCTGCCAAGCTACCCTGTCTTGGAGACAGCTGATTATGAACTGAAACCTCTACAAACTGTGAACTAAATGAATGTTTCCTCCCTTAATTTTGGGTGTTGGGTATTTTGTCTTAACAATGAGAGAAAAGTAACTAAGACCCTAAAATAAAATAAAATAATGAAAAGATAGGGTGTAGAAAAGTGGTGTCTCTCTCTTCTGACCTGGAAAGAGTTTTATTAGTTAACATGTAAAAGTTCAAGGTGGTCTTTCTATTTCTGAGAGTCTTATGTTTTTTCATGTTTGTACTTATCATTGCATTTATTTCTCACTAGTATTTTTTAAAAACTATAACTGCTGCTATCTTCAATGCTATTGTTTATAGATATTTACCAGTATGTTTCATCTTTATTCATATAATATTCACTATATTTCAGGGAAGCAGGTAATAATCTTACTTGAATCATTACTCTAAAAATAATCTGTAATAAAATCAGAACTGATTGTCTTATTAAAATTGGAGATGATTGTCTTAAAAGTTTAATAGACAAAGCAGTTTGAAATGGGAATGCAGATTTCACTGCCTTTCCTTTCCTAACAGAATCCTCTTTTTCTGAATACCAATTTGCTTTGTTTGAACTCCTGTAAAATTTTCAGATGAACAATGACCCAAAAGCCAACTGAAGCTTGAGTTTATGATTTTTAAAGATCTCCTTCATGTACTTTAAAATCATTCTATAATAGGAAGAAAAGGGCTAAAGGTGTAGAGGAAGTGGGAAGGGGTAGGGGAAAGGAAATAAGGGAAAAGAAAAAGATATGAGAAAATGAAAAAAATGCAAATAAAGTATTTGTAACTAGGGAAGCAAGGAAGGGTTGAAGGGAGTTGCAGGGGTAAGGGGAAAAATGAGAGCCAAGACTTGTCATGTAAAGGTACAAGATCCCAACAATGAATGTAACTGTACCGTATACCTAAAATGTACCAATAAACTCAATGAGAAAAAATAAAATAAAATAAAATTATTCTATAAGAAATCTGAAAATGTACTTGAATATTTTTAAGAATTATGAAAATATTACCTCCTTTTTTGAGGAATGTGGTGATGTTTACATATCCAGCTAACTAGTTTTTTCCCCCATTAAGTTTATTGGTACATTTAAAGCAAACAATACAGTTACGTTTATCATTGGGATCTTGTACTTTTACATGATGCATTGTGGCTCTTGTTTATTCCCCATACCCCTGCCCTTCCTTCATCTCCTTCACCCTTCCCTATTTACAAAGGCTTTGCTTCCATTTTTCCTTTTTTCACATTTTTTCTTTTCCCTTATTTCCTTTTCCCTCCCTTTCCCACTTCCCCTTTAGCTATATACCATTTGAACCTTATTTACACTTTTAGTTTTCCATACCAGAGAAACTATTTGGTATTTACTCAAGTGTGTCCCATTTGACCCAGCTATCCCTCTGCTGGGCTTTTATTTCATGCCTGAATAATAATATATTGGTATTTTTAAAATGGTTAAAATTGAATAGCTAATATATTAATCTGCATAAACACAATTCTTGCTCATAATTTACCACATTGTAAGGAATACTTTTACAGATAGTTTTCTGTGCACAGAATTTCTTTGCTTTATTTAATTATTAATGTCCAGCAAAAAACGTTTCTTTTCTTCCTTGTAGAGACATTTCATGTAAATTACTGTATGTATATTGAATTGCCCACTTTTAAATACTTCTTAGTGAGTTTACTTAAAACATAAATATGACTTATAGGAAGATATACAATTTGCCACCATGTTTATATAAATCTCCTTTGGTAAACTTTCAGAGTTTTCATCAATACTGTGGTATAGCATCTTTCATGGAGCTTTATAATCAGCAACTCTATAAGATATTACATATTGTATTTGTATGTGTTACATTTATTATAATATTCTATTATATATTTATATATTTGTGTATATATTCATATCTTGAAACTGGACTAAGAAAAGTATAATTTGAAACTGTCATGTCTGTAGTGGAAATATAGTTTTCAGAGTCTAATTAGTATCATTAGAGTAAGGAGCTCAGATCAATGCTAGACAATGTCTTTTGTCCTTACCTAGATTTGTTTTCCAGGTAATGTATTCCTTTGACACAGCTTTTTCCTTGCCTGAAAAGGAAAGTGGCAAAAGAGCTGTTTTTATTATCTATTTTCAATTATCACAATCACATCACCATAAAATCTAAAAGAAACAGTTCAACTATAATAGTACCTCACGAATGAGCTACAACATTGCCATGATTATTCATATTATCTGACATAAAACATTCAAATTATTTTTCTATCATTTAAGATCGGTAAAGACTACATTGCTGGAGGGAGAAAAGTAGTGTTATAGTTTTTATTTACTTTTTGTTTGTTTCAAAGCCACAAGTTTTATTTGTTGGGTCATGGGGGAAATAATATGAGCTGAAACTCAGATTCTTGGATCTCCCTTTGCCTGTTTAGGCCTCATGCATAGACCTTAAGTTATTCTGTTATTTTGTTTTGTGTTGATTTTTTCCCCCATCCACTAGCCAATTTTAAAAAGTAGAAATGTAGCATTCAGTTTTGAATTTGGAAGAATGAAGACTTTTGAGAATTATTTTCTAGTGAGCTGGGATGGTACAGCAGAGTATACAGATGCACTAAGTGGTGTGACTTTCAGCTATTTACGAGACAGAGCAAAGCAGTAATGATAAGGACCTTGTTTCCACAGTGTTGGTCCACCATCGTGTGTTCTCACATCACATGGATTGGAACCAGAGAACCACTATGAGCACGAGCAAGCCCACAGTGATCTTAGATTCTCTCACACACTATCTGCCCAGGAACACCCAGCATGACAATGCACTGGAACACTTGCTGAAGTCACAGTTGAAGTGCTTCCTCAGGGTGCAGAATGTACTGTGCATCCAAGACCTTACTGTGATTCTGTGTTGGCAACAGGGAGAATATACATGTCTGAAAACTAAGGGTATGAATAGCGTTAGCCCTATTTATCCGTGATTCACTTAGGGAGTTTGCACTTCTCATTCCCACAACTTTAGGTAATGGAAGTTTAAGGGTCTTCATGCTAAAAGATGGGTTATTTCCACCCATGAACACCCCAAGTAATCCCATTGAATTATAAGCTGGTACTGCTTCCTGCACATTTCATACTCTTTGCTACAAGGGGTCAGTATCTAAGAAGGGGTAACTAATGCTGGTCATCATGAAGAGAGAGGGTAACCCAGATGACCCAGTTGGGTTTTCTGTGTTCTTGTTCAACTTGGATGTGGATGGGTAGTATAGCAGCCACAGTCTGAGAAAGGTATAGCGGACCAGGAGCTAAGGCTTCTCAGGAATGAGAACCTTTGTCATGCCACCAAGTATGCTGTTAAGAATAGTACAAATGCTAGTGGAAAATGAGGAAAGTCAGGAATGTAAAGAAAAAAGAGGAAGGTGAGTATTAGGTAGGGCTGCAGTTTATGCTACCAACTTTCTTCTCCCAAAGGCCCTCAAAGAAGAGTGGGTCTCCAAAGTCCTGAGGGAGCTGCCTCCCAAACTGCAAATAGTGGATCTTGGTGGTTCAAGGTACGGACTGCAGAGAGCATGGAGAAACACTGTTCAGGTGACTCAGAGAAAGAGCTCATGTTCCATTGTCAGCAGACAGGCGCCCTGCTCTTAGCTCCTACAGGGTTTGTTTCAGCTGCAGAACAGCCTCTCCCAAAGCTGTATCCATCCAAGGATCGAATGAGGTAAAGGTACAACAATTTAGCCAGTTACTTCTGCAAGGGCCGTTTATACTGCAAAGCTTCTTGCTAGATTAGCTGAGGGATTTCTGTTCCTGCATTGCAATTTGGATTCTCCTTCTACCCACAAATGCTGACTATATCCTGCATATCCTGCATGAAAAACTCCACCTCCATCTCTGCTTCTGGATAACCTGACTTGCAACAACTGCCACAAGTGACTTCATCAGTGATGCTTATATCAAAAGTGGTTCTTGAATCTCCATGATTCTGATTTCAATTGGCACCTGATTCTGATCTCAGTGTAGACACTCTAACTTTCATTAAAATAACCATGGAGATGTAGAAAGAATGATAATACATGAAACAGATCAAACTCTTGCCACATTAGCTGTAAAGCCAGTGAAAGTGGATTAAAGTATCAGGTTGGTACAACTGAAAATCTGGAACATCTTACTAGATGTAAGTGTGGCAAAATGTCAGTTGATACAGATATAGCCCATGTAATCATAGCATAGCTGCATGGTCCACTCACATCTCAGCCAGTGTTTTATGTTTATGAGATGAAGGAAATTACTTAAATAAATTGCCAAGCCTTACCTTGATGCACACCAATTACACAACCTGCTGCAGAGTTTAGGGAAAGGTACATAGCGTGGGCCACTGAATGCTGCTAGAAGTCTAGTATGGGGGGAGGGGTGTAGCCTCAAGACCTTTTGAAGATTTAATAGATGTTCTTGACTTCATTTAGAGACAAATGCACACACTCATCTGTTACATAAAACTGAAGTTCATTTAGGCATCTAGAGGTCATTGCTTAAAGAATGCTTGCAAGAGAATTTTGTTCATAAAAATGTAAAATTTTACATGTAATTTCCCACCATTAGATATTTACAGAAGCCAATGATAAATTAAGCAATTATCAACTATATGCTATTTACTATTTGGCACTTTTACTATTTTTACTGGATTGAATGACATCCTGGTTCTGTCACTGACTTATAGTGTGAGTTATTTAATCTTTCAGTGCCTCTATTTCCTCACCTGTAAATAAGGATAAAATGAAGAATAAATAATACATATACAAAGCATAAAACAATACAGGATTTTAAATTCTCCCAGGGTGCTATTCATTGTGGTTGGTGGTGGGATTGAGTTTACTATTACTTCCTTTTTGTCTCAGTGAAGACTAAATTATACTTATTTATTTCTTGCAGGACAAATTGAAAATTCAATTTTAAATTTCACACTCTGCTGAAATGGTCCATTTCAGAACAGGGTACAGATATGACAGAGTATACACTGCTGAGTCAACATAGAATAGGACTTGGTTACTCCATGGGGAACTGTTGTCTGGTTCTGTGTGCCTGCACCTTGGCTCTGTAGTTCTTGACACAAAACCAGAAAGTATAGATACATTGAATTTCATTTTGCATGGTTTATATGAAGTAGTTTTGCACACTGATCTTGAAGTTCTCCAAAAGTCAAATTGAAAATAGGGATATGCCATGTACTGAACCCTCAAAGATTACATGGAGCTTTCCTTTTAAAATAGATTCAAGTAGAGGCTTCTCTTAATGTAACATGTAAGAAAAATAATTAACTTACACTCAAATTTAGGAAAATATAAAACAGTACTACAAAGATACACAAGAGCCTTTACTGAAGAAAACCAGACAGGATCTAGTTCATCCATGGAAAGAATATTAATAGAGATAATATAATACTAATAGTAGAGATTAATGCTATCAATGAGATACTATTATATATATATATATATAT
>NW_022900917.1:52155083-52191418 GCF_012274545.1 Fukomys damarensis
TATGAAATCTATGTAGGAAAATTTGGAAATGAGTTTTCAAAGGCTTTAAAATTGTTCAGATGCACAGAAAAGAATTAACAAAAAGAACAAACAAAAAAACAACAACCATACCCACTTTCACCTCTTGAGAAAAATGTAAGTGACTAAATTGGTACACGGCAATTGAATTTTCTCCAGAACACATCATGAATAACCCTTGCTTTTGCAAAATGTGCATGGATCATTAACCATAACCTAGGAACTCTATCTCTCCTGAAAACCAAAATATATTCCTTTGGCTATGGGCAAAATAAATTCCAAATGGCACAGAACATACAGTTTTGAATTCCCTCTGTGCTTATTACTGACCTGCCTCTGAAGCACTTCCTCAGGGTGCAGAATGTACTGTGCATTCAAGATCTTACTGTGGTTCTGTGTTGGCAACAGGAAGAATATACACGTCTGAAAACTAAGGGTATGAGTAGTGTTAGCCCTGTTTATCAGTGATTTACTTAGGCAGTTTGCACTTCTCATTCCCACAACTTTAGGTTATGGAGGTTTAAGGGCCTTTATGCTAAAAGATTTTGCTTTTGCAAAATGTACATGGATCATTAACCACAACCTAGGAACTCTATCTCTCCTGAAAACCAAAATATATTCCTTTGTCTATGGTCAAAATAAATTCCAAATGGCACAAAACATATAGTTTTGAATTCCCTCTGTGCTTATTACTGACCTGCCTCTGAACATATCCATAAATAAATTCCATTTATTTAAACTATGAACATTATTTCATGCCAGGACTTTTTCCATTGGTATCAATAGCATATCCACTCTCTCCTCAGATGTTCCTAATGGATCCCCTGAGACACAAAGTGTCAGAATCGGTTAAAACCCTTTGAGAATGTTCTGGTACTAACAGCCAGAGTGCCAAGAGTCACTGTAGGATTGCAGCCAGTAGGCACTACATTCATACCTTGCAAGGCCCCAAGAGCAGCCTTGATGCTTTTTGAAGAATTATGCCTGCCCATCCAGCTCTCCAAGGACCCCTCCAGGATGGATGTTTCTTCAGTTCTAGAGAAAATGACAATCATTAGACCACTGGGAATTTGGCTAGTAGCTCTTGCAAGGGAAGGGTACTTGATATAATAGAGATATTTTAATCTTCCATTTGTAAGCCTATGTGTCCTGTAAGCTGCATCTTTCTCTTGTCACATTTTGTATATTTTTACAAACCATATATATTGAACTTGCTCTCAAAACTTTGTCCAAGATGGTGCCTACACATTTAAGAATGAAAATGAAAGAAATAACATGAAACATTAAAATGTATATTTTGAAGAAATATGCTCTATTTTCAGACCATAGTTTTGTTGTAGTAATACTTTTGGAACTATTATAGTCAATTTCACAATCACAAAATCTCTTATAGTCATCTTAATTAGTAATTCCTCTTAATAATTTGGCAAGCCTTTTATACTTGGATGAATGACAGAGATATGTCTTTGAGCTACTTTCCTGGGATTTATTCCACATACAGATATCTCAGTATGCTCCATTTTCCCACAGTTTGTCTAAAAATATCTCTTCATTCCCTAAGCTGAATTTCCCTACAGACACATCAGGGAGGTAGTCATGAGAGAAAAGTTTCAATATTGAAAATTTATGTTTAAATATTATCTTCACAAGAACCTGTAAACTGAATGTCAACACAGATCTCTGAGGGGTTTCTGCCTGTTCTGAGTTTATACAGCCTTCAGGAGCCAGAAAGTTGCACAGTACTTAGCTGTGTTGTCTTCATAAACAAGAACGAGATCTGTGGGGCAGGCTTGCACACTGATTTATAAGGAGGCACCATGTCTTTCAACACCAAAAAACACCTAGCCCTGCAGTTTGAAAAGTGATGAAATGCTCTTGCCCCAGACAAGGTTTAGATTTATGGAATACACTGCACTCAGCATATTGCAACAGAAGTGCAGCAAAGTGAAATAGATTTATTCTATCCATCCTAGACAGAGTGATTTCCTCCTCCTTTCTGGTTTGCTGTCTATGTTATGTCAGTGCAGATTTAAGTATTGGGTGGTGCACAAATAACATTCCCATGATATAACGATGCAAACAGTATTTATTTCAAGTCCCAAATAAATGTTAGTCTACCCTCACCCTGGCTAAGTGTGGCATAGCATTTTGCTGCCCTGTGTTATTTAAATGACCCTTAAAATCTTTAGTTGTGTGGCTAATATGGGTCAAGATATTGATTCCCCTGGTTTCAGCTGTGAGTAGCTTTTTATGAAAAGCATAAACTCAGCTGTACGACTCAGCTGAGCTACTTTACATGCTCACAATGTACTGCTTTTGCTGCTGAGTACTGAAAACCAAAGAGGATCTTTTAGTCATTGTAAGTCTGTTCAAATTACTGTGAGGGCATTAGTTGCACGTTGCAGATCTGGGAAAAGAAAAAGAAAAATGATGACTTTCATCATTACATGGGTTCTTCTCCCTGCTCCAAGATTACACACAACAAGCATTCAATATTTTAAAGAGAGACTCTGTCATATATTGTATTATGAGCTGTCAAGAGTGGTGTCTACAAACCTTTCCCTGTGTCCCTGACTTTGTCATTTACCACTGTTTTCTCCTGCAGTAGCCAGCTCAGTTCTGGGAAGATAAAGTGTGACTTACTTTGGCTGTGTCTTTTTGATCATTCAAAACCTTGTGTTTAGTCAGAGTACAGAGATTTTGATAAAGCACAATTTCACAATGTAAACAAACAAAAAACTCCAAGCCATTAAGTTTTGGGATGCAGATTGTGAATTCCCTTAGGTCAGAGATGGTTAGAATGAGCAAGTGTCATTAATAGCAAGGTGTGTACCATAGGGCACAATAAACATCTTTATCATTGACATCATGATCAAGCTATTAAATCTTGGAATTGAGACTGATGGTATCCTCTGAAGAGTCAGTAACCATTAACCATTCTTTGGGAGTCAAATGAGGGCAATAAATTCTTCCAAAACATTGAATGAGAGCACTGCAGCCCTAGACAGAGTAATTGAGTAGTTGCTATCCAGGGGCTCTGAGAATTCATTTATTTTACTTGGCTAAGCACAGGCCTTAGATCCTCTGTGACTTCCCAACAATATAAATAGTGCCCCTAGAATGCTGGAGAGCCTTGGTTGCTCTCTCTTATTAAGGAGATCACATGCTTGAATGCCAAAAATTTTCCCACTCAAAATTGACAAGATAAGGTTCAGAAAAGTCCAAAGTCCAATCTCAGTGGGGCCACACTGCTTAACAACAAAAACATGGTCTAATAAGTCATCCTTGTGTGAACATTGTTAGCTGCACTTATACAAATGTAGATGGTACAGATCACTCACTCAGTGTGGCCTCCTAAACTGCTTTTCAGGAAACTTTCTGTAAGTAGAAGGGGTACACTCTAAAATAAAAGTATAGCATTGTGAACACATAAACCAGTAATACTTATTTATTATCCTTATCAAGAATTATGTATTTGCTTTCCCATGACTAGCAGGACTATAGGTTTGTTTACACTAGCTTCATCACCAGGAATACATGAGGAATATTTTGTGCTATGATTTTGTAGGGATCTGATATCACTAGGTGATACGAAATTTGTAGTTCCCTTATAATCATATAGGAACACTGTCCTATGACTGAAGTGTTGTTATTGGTACATGATTATATACATTTCAAAAAATAAACCAAGGAAGCTCCATGCTTTAATGACCAGACTTTACCATACAGCTAGTACAGCCTGGCAGAGGACTTGTCAGTGACTTCATTTTATCAAGAATATAACAGATACTTGAATATCCAGATGTTTATTTTCAATGGAATAATAATCATATTAGAGTAATCTACTGTGTTTTAAATGCTAGCAGCTAATTTACTTGGTATGATCATGTGATAGGCACTGTAGAAAAGGCTTATATTAAATACTTACATTGCCAAAATCCTAGGCACTAGCTGATGTTCTCTCCATTTTATAGAAAAAAGAGAATTGAAGTCACTTCTATGCACACAGTCAAGTTTTTGAAAAATATTGGCCTGATGTCACGAACAGGACTAAAGTTTTTTGCTAATCCTGAGAGATACATGACCAAAGACAAATGGCTGCTTAGCACCTTGACTAAAAAGTGTGGCCAGTCCAATTTGAAATAAGCAGCAAGCATAAAATATATATCAAATTTCAAAAACACTTTTGTGAGGAAAGGAAGAATGTATTCTATCTCAATAATTTTTGTATAGTGTTTAGATGTTGAAATGATACTATGAATACATTGATTTAAATAAAATATACCCTATTTTATTCTTGGTTTTTGGAGACAAGGTTTTGCCATGTATTTCAGAGTAGCCTTCAAGTCCTTATGTAGCCCAGGATGGCCTCAAATTTGTGGTCTAAGTTTGTAGCCAAATTTATAGTTACCACAGTTTGTTATTTCTAGACTGTTTTTTGTTACTGTTATTACTGATTGTACTACTTAGCCTATGTGACAAAATTGTCCTAATCACTTGTTCTTTGTGGTATGCCAAAACCAAAACTTCCTAAGGGTCATAAACAATACCATAGGCAAGTACTAAATAATCAGGGGCTCGGCCAAATAGACAGCAACTTCTCCTCGCCAATAAATTGAAGAGGTGGGATCTTGCACCAGAATCAACACCCAAAGACAGCTACACCTGGAAGACATCTCTAAGAAGAAGTAATTTCCTAAGTGTTCTCAATACTCACAATAGAGCTACCTAACATAAATAATTTACAAGCATCATCCCAGGAATTAAACTAAAAAAAGAAAAATGAGAAGACAAGGAAGCAAAATGCAATGCCAGACTTTCATCTCAACAAAGGTAAACCTACGGGGCAATGAGGTAGAACAAGTTGAAAGGTACCCACCTGTACTCTGAAATGGTAACAGTGGAAGTAGCAAAGCACATGCACTGGAAAAAAAATCAAATCAGAAATAATTTCTCAGATCCTAACTATAAAGATGGTGACCATAATGAAGGCATGGTGAGTGCCACTAGTGCAGACACAGATTAAAAAAAAGAAGAAGAAAACAGAGGAGCTTAGGAAAATGATGGAAACCATGAATGACTGACATAGGAAAGAAAAGCAACCCATGCAACAGATTCAAATAGATATCCAGGAGATTAAAAACTCCATTGAAAGTATAATATAGTAGAATGCACAAATGTGAGGACAGAATATCAGATCATGAAGACAGGATTGTGGTTTTTGATTGTGAAAGGAACAGTTTCTTAGAAATAGCAAGGGGCCACAAAAAAATCAGTCCAACAGCTGCTAAATGAAGTAAAGAAGAATAACATAAAATTGATTGGTGTCAATGAAAAAGCAGGAGATAACAGAAAGGACATAAAAAAAAACCAGTTCGCAAAAGTAATGGCAGAAAACTTCCCAAACAAGGAAAAATATTTTGACATACAGGTAAGTTAGCCATGCAGAACTCCAGTTAGCTGTGATTAAAACAAGAAAAAACTACACCAAGGCATATAACACTCAAGATTACAGAAATTCAACACAAGAACAGAATATTAAAAGCTGCTCAAGAAAAGAAACAAATGACTTATAAAAGAAAGCACATAAGAATCACAACAGACTTCTCAATACAAACTCTCACGTCAAGGAAAGCTTGCAGTGAAGTATTTCAAGCCCTAAAAGAAAAAAATTGGGCTGGGGATTTTGCTCAGTGATGCCACTGCCTGCCTTGCAAGTGCAAGGCCGAGTTCAATCCCTGGTACCACGAAAAAAAAACAAAACACGCAAAACAGAAAACAACAACAAAAAGAAAACAACCTCTAGCCCAGATTGATGTACCTCAGAAAACTATCTTTAAAAATTGATGGAGAAATAAAATATTTCCATTACAAAGAACATCTGAAGAAATTAATGACCAACAAACTAGCACTACAAAATGTTATGAAAGGTATGTTAGAAAGAGATAATAAGGACTATAAATGTATGAACCTCAACAGACTGAATACATCAGGCAAGGAAAGTAAACAGAAGAGAAAAAAGGGGAAACCAACAACAGGAAAATACCATAATTAGGATGTCAATATATATCAGTTATTACCATCAATATAAATGGTTTCAACTCACTAATCAAAAGAAACAGACTGGCAAAATGGATCAAGATGCAAGATCCAACAATATGCTGCATACAAGAAACACATTTAATTCACAGAGAAATTCATAGACTGAAGGTCAAAGGATGGAAAGCAATATTGCATATCACAGGAACCTGTAGAAAGCTGGGGTAGTTTTCTATTTTCAGATAAAGTAGGTTTCAAACCAAGATACTAAGAGAGACAAAGAAGGTCACTACATCCTTGTAAAGGGAACAATCTAAAAGAAAGAGATAACAATCATAAATATGTATGCACCAAATACCAACACACTCAACTATACACAAGATACATTAATGGATATGAAAAATCAAATAAGCACTAATACAATTGTACTGGGGGCTTCAATACCCCACCCTCACAAATAGACAGGCCAACTAGACAAAAATTCAACAAAGAAATATCAGAACTGAAACAAATTTTTGAAGAAATGGACTTAGTAGATGTCTGCAGAATGTTCCAACCCACAACATCAGAATGCACATGGAATTTTCTCCAAAATAGTCCACATACTAGCTCATATAAAATGTTAAACACAAAGGAATTAAAATTACCCTATGGATATCATCAGACCATAGTGCAATGAAATTGGAAATCAATGGAAAAAGAAGCCACAAAAAATTCATAAACACATGGAAATTAAATAAAACTGTCCAGAACAACCAATGAGTCATAGATTAAATTTAAGAAGAAATTAGACAATTTCTACAATTAAACTATAATGGAAACATAATGTAATAAAACTTATTGGACACAAGAAAAGCAATCCTATGAGGGAAATTTATAGCAAAGAATGTCCATATCATAAAAACAGAGTGATCTCAAATAAACAACCTAATGTTAAGCCTCAACCTTCTAGAAAAAGAAGATCAGTCAAGCCCAAAATTCCTATGAGGGATGAAATTATAAAGATCAGAGTGGAAATTGATGCAATTGAGACTAAGAAAACAATGTAAAGAATTAATGCAACATTAAATAAAACTGACAATCTCTTAGCCAACTTTATCAAAAAAAAAAAAAAGGAAAAGAAAGAAAAGACTCAAAACCATACAGTGAGGAATTAAAAGGATGAAATCACAAAGAATCCTTCAGTAATCCAGGAGATCATTAATACCTAATACAAGGACTTATATTTAAATAAAATGAAAAACACAGAAGAAATGGAAAGATTCTTAGATACATATGAATTACCAAAGCTGAATTAAGAAGATCTAAAAATTCTAAATAACCCAATATCAGTCACGGAAATTGAAAATGTAATTAAAAACTTACTAACAAAGAAAACCCCTAGTCCTGATGGATTTACTACTGAATTCTACAAGAAATTTAGAGATGATCTAATACCATTACTCTTCAAACTCTTCAGTGAAATTGAAAGGGAAGCAATACTTCCAAATTTATTCATGGAAGCATGTATTACCCTGATACTTAACCAAAAAAGAACTACAGGCCAATCTTCTTAATGAATATAGATTTAAAAATCCTTAATAAGATACTGGCAAAAAGAATTCAGCAAATCATCAAAAATATTACATACTATGACCAAGTAGGATCCATCCCAGGATGAAGGGATGGTTCAACATATACAAATCAATAAATATAATACACCATATCAGTAGAGCCAAAGACAAAAATCATATGATCATCTCAATAGATACAAAAAAAACAACATTTCACAAAGTCCAACACCCATTTATAATAAAAATCTATAGAAAATTGGAATAGATGGTCTTTATCTCAATCTAATAAAAGCCATTTATGACAAACCAATAATCAACAATGTAGCAAAGAACAAAAACTGAAAGCTTTCACTCTAAAATCACGAACAAGACAAGGATGCTTACTACCACCACTCTTATTCTATATAGTTCTGGAAACATTTGTAGAGCAATTAGATGAGAGAAAACAATAAAAGAAATATGGATAGTGAATGAAGAAGTTAAATTATTAGTATTTGCAGATGACAAGATACTCTACATAGAAGAGCCCCAAAACTCCACCAAAAGACATCTAGATTTAATAGACAAATACAATTGTATAGCTGATACAAACTCAAAAGTCCATAACATTATATGAATTATAGAATTGTTTTCTCTAATTTTGTGAGATAGGCTATTGAAATTTTGATTGGGATTGCATTATATATGTATAAGAATTTTGGAAGTGTGGTCATTTTCAATGTATTGGCTCTTTCTATCTAAGAACAAGGGATTTATTTCCAGTTTCTGATGTCCTCTTTGATCTCCTTTTTCAGAGTCCTGTGGTTTTCCATGTACAGGTATTTTACTTGTTTCATCAGATTAATTCCTAAATATTTCATTATTTCTGTTGCTATTGCAAAAGGTATTGTTTCTCTAATTTTTCTCAGTAAGTGTGTTATTTGTTTATAGGAATATTATTCAGTGATCTAAATATTTAAGCAGAAACACTAAATCTGCTGAAAGACTAGGAAGAACTCTTGAAAACACTGGTGTAGGCAAAGACTTTATGAACAAAATCCTGATCTCACAGGAAATACTACAAAGAATCAACAGCTGGGGTCTCATCCTATTAAAAAGATTTTATACAGCAAAAGAAATTAGCAACAAAGTGAAGAGATAATTCAGCTACTCCTCAGACAAAGGCCTAATGTCTAGAATATAAAGAATTGAAAAAAATCAAGTCTACCAAATTTAAAGACCCAACCCAAAAACAGTCCTCTGAGATGAATAGATACTTCTCAGATGAATAAGTAGAAATGACAAATAAGTACATAAAAATTTCAACATCACTGGTCATTTGAGAAATGCAAATTAAAATAACGCTGAGATTCCACCTTACATCAGAAAGGATGACTATTATCAAGAAATCAACCAATAAGAAATGCTGTCAGGGCTACAGGGAAGCAGGAACCCTTCTCCACTGTAGATGGGAGAACAGACTGATGCAACCACTGTGGAGTCAGTGCAGGAATTCCTCAAAAATTTAAATGTAGAGGTTCCATTCGACCCAACTATTCCCTTTCTTGGTATCTTCCTGAAAGAACTAAAAACATCATATCACACCAATATATGCGCACCCATATTTATAACAGCATGATTTGTAATAGCTAAATCTGGGAAACATCCCAAATGCCCAGAAACCAATGGATAAAGAAGACATTTTTGTTATAAATGCAATGGAATACCGCTCTGCCATAAAGAAGAATGAGCTTGAGATATTTTTAGCTAACTCGATGTACCTTGAGGCCATGCTCTTAAATAAATTTGACACACATGTTTAAATATCATATGTGTCTCTGGTGTGAGAAACCAAAAGTATAAATAAGAGCTAAAATATATGATAGATAATGCGGAATGGGAAGAAAATGTTCAAATGGGGGAGAGGAGTTAGGGTCGGCGAAGAGGGATAGGAAGAAAAGGACATGAAAAAAGGAAAATACAGGGAAGAAATGGAAACAAAGCTTTTGCAAATAAGGAGAAGAGAGGTTGAAGGGGGGATAGGGAAAAGAAAGACGAAATATATCATATAAAGGTACAAATTCTGTATGATGAATATTATCATTATGTATATGTAAAATATACACAAAAATGTAAAGAAGCGTTACATTAGCTCTTTGGAAATCATTTATAGGTAACATTTTTATGAAAACAACATTAAAATTAAAAACTAGCAAGCCAGATGTAGTAGTGCATGCCTGTAATCCCAGAACATGGGAGGCTGAGGGAGGAGGATTGCTGCGAGTTTCTGAGTTTGAGGACAGCCTGGGTTACATAGTGCGTTCAAGACCAGCCTGAACTATATAGTAAAGTCTGTCAGAGAGAGAGAGAGAGAGAGAGAGAGAGAGAGAGGGGGAGAGAGAGAGGGAGGGAGGGAGAGAGAGACTTCTAAAAAAAAAGATTGCATGATAATACCAGGAGGCCCACAATTTTCAGTCCTATTCCTAAAGATACTTTCATTACAGTTAACAGAGGGATTATGCTTGGTGACTCGATGTGCATACTCATTTCAAAGTATCAATACAAGGATATCACTGTTGAAGTCAGGCCCTATGATTCCTCTTCCTTCACTCTGTGGCCCAAGATTACTTTTGCTGCTCTGGGTCTCTTCTAGTGCCATACAAGTTTTAGGATTGCTTTCTCTAGCTCTGAGAAGAATGTTCTGACTTCAAGCTCTACTATAAAGTAACAATTGAAAAAAGGACAGGGTACTGGCACAAAAACAGACGTGGTTTTAATGGAACAGAATAAAAGATACAGAAACATCCTCAGACATATTTGCTTATGTGATCTTTGACAAAGGGGTCAAAAATATATAATGCAGAAATGATATCTTATTCACCAAAAGGTGTCTGCAGAAAATTAAAGTTGGACCCATATTTCTCACCGTGTCCTAAACTAATATCTAAATATATCAAAGACCTAAACATTAAAATTGGAACAGTGAGCCCACTGGAAGATAAAATAGGTAAAAACACTTGAAATCATAGGTTTAGGAAAGGACTTTCTAAACAGAACTCTAACTGCATAAGAAATAATAGCAAAAATAAAAAATGGGATTATACCAAATTTTAAATCTTCTGCAGAAGGAATCAGTTAGTAGAGTGAAGAGACAACCTACAGAACGGGAGCAATTTTTCTGGCTATTCCTCAGATAGAGGACTAGTATTTAGAATATATATAGAACTCAGGCCTGGGGATTTAGCTCAGTGGTGCCACGCCCGCCTAGCAAGTACAAGGTCCTGAGTTCAATCCCCAGTACTGGGGTGGGGGGAGAACTAATTAAGTCACCTAAAATAAAAGACTCAGTCAAGAAATGGCCAAATGAATTGGTGAACAGATACTTCTCACAAGAAGTTAAAATGGCCAACAAACTTATGAAAAATGAATGCTCAACATCTCTGGCTACTACAGAAATGCAGATTAAAACAATCCTAAGATTTTATCTTATACCAGAAAGAATGACAATCATCAAGATGTCAAAGAATAACAAATGCTGTCATGGATTTGTGGTGAAAAAAAAGCCACCCTATGTTGCTGGTGGTTATGTAAACTAGTACAACCAGTATAGAAATCAGCACGGAGATTTCTCAAAGAACTAAAATGAGAAATTCCACATGATCCAGATATTCCCTTTCTAAGTATCTTCCCCCAAAGCTAAAGACATTATTACAGTGATGCACACATGCCAACGTTTATAGCAGCACAATTCACAATAACTAAATCCTGGAAGCAGTCTGTATTCTCATCAGGAGATGAATGGAAGGGCCAGGAATTTAGCTCAGGTTCTGGTGCCTGCTTTGCAAGCTCAGGGACCCAAGTTCAATCCCTGATTAGAGAGAGAGAGAGAGAGAGAGAGAGAGAGATGAATGAATAAAGAAAATGTGAAAAATGTGGCATCTACACACAATGGAATACCACTTGGCTATAAAGAAGGATACACTTGTAGGAAAATGGATGCATCTGGAAAATAGAATGTTAAGTGAAACAGATCAGACACACAAGTTTCAATACTATTTGCTAGCTCTCATCTGAGTAAGCCAAAATACAAACAAAGGGCAAAAGTAAAGGCTGGATAGAAGGAAACAAGGACATAGAGCTCTTGTAAATGGGAAGGGGTCGCGGAGACCAAGGAGAAAAAGGGAGGGGAAGAGGATGTAAGAAGGCTTAATATATGCCATGTATAGTAACCTAATAATCACAATTAATATAAACATTTTGTCATAAGCAGGAGCTAAGAATATCAATAGCAATAATAATAAAAATGGGAAAGAGGATTTAGAGATGGAGCAATGAAGGTGCAGTGGGAAGGGGAAGGAGATTAAAAAAGAAAACAAGATGAGCTATGTACATGTACTTACTCCCCAATATAAATTTCATGTAGTGTAAACATATACTAATAAAATAAAATAAAAACTCAAAGAAAGACTAGCATAATCAAAAACCACAGCAATTGTTTAAGATAGAATGTCCCACATAGTTCAACAAAACAAAATCAGAAACCCTTGCTAATTCCATTAGGGGCACAAGTAATGAAGATCAATAGGATACATCCCACTTATTGCTGAGTTGGACATTATGTGTTCAAAGTGTTAACCTGATCTTAGAGAACAACAGATTTCTAAGATGTGGCATCCTGGTTGAACAGTGCTTCTGCAATGCCAGGTCAGTCTGTGCCTATCTTCTATTTTAATGTGAAAGGAAGTAGATTTTCCTTATTGTTGTGATGCAGCTTTTCATGCATTGTTTTTTGTTTTTGATCAAATGGTTAGTCTTCCTTCAAATACAGCTCTACAACCTGAATCCAGGATTCCTAGGACAATGGGTTCCCCAAGTTACACAATGTATTACTTGACCAATAAGTAATATGAATGAGGCAACCAAACCTGTTTCTAGTATAAACAAAATCCGCAAATATCTGTCCCAAATATTTTACAAGGAAATCTAAAATGGGTGGGGGGCTTGAATTACCTTGTAGTATTTCCCTTCATTTAAACCTGAGCCTATATAGATTATTAAACTGGGCACATCATCAATATCAATGTTCTAGAAAATTTAGAAAATAACTATACTTTTTCTGGTAACTTATTTGTTCATGTTTAATTGGAATCTGACATGAAGAAGCAATTGTGCTCCAGAGTTATGACAATAATAAATGGAAGAAAAACGTGTTTATTGATTAATTTAAACAACAAATAAAAACCTGAAGGTAGTTAATGTAAAATCATAAAAGTACTCCACTTAACAATACAAGAGTCTCTAAGTCCCAGTTTAATTTTTCTTGTCACGTAGGATATCTAGCTTCAATAAAGAGGAAATTGTCTAGTCTGCTTTTGTGTACAAATTTTATACTCTTTTTTTCTGCACTTTAAATGTTATCAATTGAATCACTACTCAGTTAAATCACTATTCTCAAAGCAAATGTATATTTGCTTTAAATTCAGCAGAGATTAAGGTTTAAAATAAAGTGGTGTCATATATGTAACAATTTAATCTAAAAGAGTGGTTATTGTATTTTATTAACAAACCTGGCAAGGGAATAACTTCCTGTGAATGAAAATTTTCCATTAACAGAAAATACTGTTTTCTAAATAAGATAAACACCTCTGCTGTGTCTAGTAAGGAAAATATTAATCATAAATGGTTGGGCTTTCATAGCTAAATATTGTTTATGAAAATCACTTCAAGTTCTTCAGGATTCAGAATGATGAAAAAATATTTAAATTGACTTTTTATACAGGAACAAAATGCATACATTTATTTCTACTGTTGCTTAAAAGTAGTCATCAAGTGTGTTCTATCATAAATTACAACTTGTTCTACTTCTCCACACAGTAGCCTTATCTAGCTTCATAAATCTTGTATTGTCTGATGAAAGGAAAAAGGTTTTCCCTTTCTCACCTTTCCTCCTACACCCCCAGATACCCTATCACACACCCTCCCACACGCTTCATGGTTCAGAGTCAGTCTTGCTCTTCACAACTTTACTGGCCAAACTTAATTTTAGAGCACTAAATAGTTCTTGGAAAACATCAAAAGCACACAAACAAAAAGACTAGCGTGATTCCATTTGTCAAATTTCTTTCTTCCATATTTTACATCTGAATTTGGCTGTGCTTTGACTACACTCCTGAGTGTGAAAAATTAGGTTTTCTGTATTCATCTCTACAATAATCTCTCCTTAGTTTACAGTCCTGCTGCTTGTATTCCACTTTGTTCTATAGAAGAATTTTTTTTTTTTTTTTGGTACTGGGGATTGAACTTGAGTCCTTGCACTTGCAAGGCAGGCCACCGAACCGCTGAGCTAAATCCCCAGCTAGAAGAATGTTTTGATTGAATCCCTTCTATTAAAGACTAAGTTGCTTTGTGGAAAACTGAGTCTTATCCTCACTATCCTTTTTATCCTACGTATTGCCTTTTTCTCCTTGTCTGCTCTACCAAACATCAATAGAAGGATTTTATTCCTGAAGAAAAATTTTTTTGTCAACACCATTCTCTCATGCTCACTACCTGAGTCCCTCCCCTGAGCTCTTGGCTTTAGAGAGACTGAAGTTGGCCCTCTTCCGGGGCAAAGCATCCAGAGGGAGAAGAGGACATGCCAACTCTGATCCTGTGCTCCTAGAACTTTCTCAGTCCCATTCAGGTCATGGAGCTTCTGGAATTCCCTGTCCAACTCCACTCCCAGGGCCCGACACCATGCTCCTGAGGGTAGACATAACCTGTACCGGGAATGGCCCAGTGAGTGATGTGAGAGGTGGAGGCCACTTGGTTTGATATGTCAAGAGGCAGGTGAAGAAAGTCAGAGGAGAGAAGCATGGCATTTTGGCTGCTAGAATCTCCTGCAGAAGTAAATCTCACTGCAGCACTCCAAGGATCACAAAGATTCGGACCTGACCTAGCCTTCCAGGTTGTTCTGAAGAAATACCAAAGCAGCAGGCTACAACTAATTTTACTTAACCATTTCTTAGCTTGATGTAGACCTTTTAAATATTTAAAATCTGGCATATGGTCCTCCTGAATCCTTCAATCTGTTCTGTGTTTCCATATTTGCTCTTATTTCATAGACTTGTTTCTTCTCATTTTTATTTTTTCTCCACTACACATAATTTCACTGTATTTTATTTTTGCTTTTCTGTGTGTATTGTTTTATTAGTACACATTTGCAATCATGATATTCACATTTATCTTAGGGAGTAGGCACATGTATTTAACACATTTTGATTCCTGTTATTCCCTTTTCCCCCTACCTACCCTCCATCATTAGATCCCTTTTCCCCATTGTCACTGTTATTGTTATTTTTTGGCATCATTGTTATAATTTTCCCATTTTCTACCCCTGTCTGTGCTGTATCATAATAACCTCAAATGCCATTCTCTTTGCCCCTTCTCTCCTATTGTCCTGCTCTCATTCTGTCTTTCTCCTTCTGGAAACGGTCTGTGATAGATCTGCATTACCTGGCCAGGGTTGCAACAATGACTCAGCTGTTTCATATAATCTTAGAAACTCACATTTGGGCAAAACATAACATTTTCTGTCAGTTTTTTCCAGCATTCTGATGGTAGCCAATTTGCATTTCTTCCCTTTATTCCTTGTACAAATTATACCAAATTATACCAAACAGTCAGAATGGGAAGCTAAATAGTAGTGTCCGTATTATTATTATTATTATTTCCTGACCTAAAAACATGACAGAACTCCTGATGTGGATAATAACTATTGCAATGTAACTAAAGATATGCCGAGGTCAAACACTCTGTTGGACTATATAAATAATTTTCTTTTGCTTTATAAAATATCTGTACCTCTTTCCTCTCACAATTTAATTTCTCAACTAGTTTGCTACAGTCCTTGAGACTGGTAGTAGAGAAAACATAGTATTTTAAAATTGTACTTCACAATGCAGCCAATTAATTATTTCCTCATTGAGTTTATTGGTACATTTTAGGTATACAGTATAGTTACATTCATTATTGGGATCTTGTACCTTTACATGACAGGTCTTGGTTCTCATTTTTTCCCCTTGTCCCTGCCCTCCCTTCACCATCTCCTCCCCTCCCCATTTACAAACACTTTGTTTCCATTTTTTCATTTTCTCATATTTTTTTCTTTTCCCTTATTACCTTTCATCTACCCCTCCCACTTACCCCACACCTTTAGCCCTTTTCTTCCTATTTCACATAGTCAATTATATCATTAGGATGCTGTGTACTATTATAGTTTTTCACACCAGAGAAACTATTCGGTATTTACACATGTGTGACTTATTTTATTTCACTTAGGAGTATATCCTCAATATGTATCCATTTTCCTATGAATGAATCTAATCAGCCAATTAATTTATAAAGTAAAGGAAAATTTTCTTTTTACACTGTCTTTCTTGGTGTCATCATCACAAACGGCAGTCAAAATGATTGACTTTGCTTTCATTTTTTGCCAGACTATCACAGATATTCATTTATTCAAATCTGGTATCTGTGTTGTCTTGCTGATTCAAATGCTAGTTTCCAGAAACACCTCAGAGATACACCCAGGAATATTATTTTACCAACTCTCTGGGTATCCTTTATTCAAATCAAATGACATATAAAAATTTCCATCATAACAGCTGAACAGAAATATATATTTTTTAAATTCTTGGCTCAGGCCATTTAAATGAGGAGGCCAAATACAGTTTCTTTGATATTTAAAAAATTAGATAAAATTCATATAGCATAAAACCCACCCATCAAAAAGGACACTTCTGTTATATTTAATATATTATTAATGTGCAATAATCACCACTACCTAATTTCAGAACACTTTCATTGTGCCCATTTGTATTTATTGCATATTCTCTTCCATCCTTCAGGTCTTGAAAACCAGCAATCTTTATGTCTCTCTGGATTTACTTATTCTGGAAATTTTGTATGAAAGGAATCATAAATATGTGGTCTCTTGTATCAGGCCTCAGTATAATATTCTCAAATTTCTTTCATGTGATAGCATTATCAGTAAATATTTCATTCTTTTTATGAGTCAGTAATACTACATCACATGATTATACCACTGCTTTCCACTCATCAGCAGATGGACACTTTGGGTTGTTTGGGTAATTGTTCCTTTTGGCTATATAAATAATGCTGTTTTTATTCATGTACAAGTGTTTATGTAAACATATGCTTTTAATTCTCTGGAGTATAAATCTAGGAATGAAATTGTTGGATAATGTGGCAACTCTATATATAACCATATCAGCAACAGCCAAATTGTTTTCCAAAGTGATCACATCCTCATCAACACTTGATATAGGTTGTCGTCGCGAGCCCGCTCGCAGAACAAGGTTCAGGAACTTGGACTGGGAGGGTAAGGCATAGAATCACCAAGCAAACTTCAGGGAGGTTTCTGCAATGCTTCCAATTTATTCTGGAAATGCACAGGCTTATATAGGGACAACCATGGGGGAGGAGCACAGGAGGAGCATTTAACATTTGGTGATTTCTTATTGGAGGCAAGGTGGAGTGATTTTTCTTGGGTGAGGGGAAGGAGTCACAGACTAGGGGCAGAGGTTTTGGACCCAGCATATAAGCACTTAGGTGAGTTAGCTCAGGCTTAGCAAGGTCTCCGAGATAGTTCAGTAGACAGGAGTGCAGCACACCTGGCCCAGCCAGGCTTGAACTTCTCCCACAGATATATTACCTTTTTCATTATGGCCACTCAAGTGGATATGAAGGAGTATCTCATTATTGCTTTGTTTTACATTTCTCCAATGACTAATGCTATTGAGCATTATTTTCATATATTTATTAGCCACTTGCAAGTCTTTGTAGAAACGTGTGTTGAGCTCCTTTGCCAGTTTTAAAAATTACATTGACTTTTTATTATAGAATTTTAAGATTTCTAAATGTTTTAGCTAAAGTTGCATTCCAAAGATTTTCTGCTGTTTTCTTTTTTACTTTCTTAATAGTATCAATTGAAGCACAAAATATTTAATTTTAATGAAGTACAATTTATCTGAATTTCCTCATTTTCTTGTGCTTTAGGAGTCATTTCTGTGAAACTATGCTCTAGTCTATAGTCACAAAAATTTGCACCTATTTTCTTCTAAAAGCTTATAGTTTTAGTGCTTACATTTAGGACTTTGATCCATTTTAAATGAAACTTTGTATTGGTGTGAGATGGGGTTCCAACTTCATTTCTTTGTACGTGAGTATCCACTTGTACCAGCAAAATTTCTCACACTGAATTGTTTGACTCCCCATTAAGAGTAAATTTATCATACCTATGAACTTTCAGTTTCATCAACTGATCTATATGTCTATCGATATTGCAGCAAAATCCTACATATTTCATTCTTTTTCATACTATTATAAATTTGATTTTTTTGTTGTTTTTTGATTTTTCACCTGTAAATACAATTCACTTTTGTATATTGATCTTGTATTCTGAAACCTTGCTGAACTCTTTTATTAAACAATAAGAGATCATTTGGGTGACTCATAAAGATTTTCCAAGTAAAAAAGATCCTCTGGAAGTAGGAATAGTTTTTCTTCTATCCTTGCAACCTGAATGTGCCCCACAACTTTTTTTTTTTTTTGGTCTAATTTCCATGGGTAGAAACTCCAGTACAATGTGCAAAGTAATGACAGTAGACATCTTTCCACCTATCTGATCTCAAGGGAAACTTTCAGTCTTTAATAGATATTATGTTAGTTGTGGGTGATCTATAACTATCTTTTCTCAAGTTGAGAAAGCTCCTTTAAATCTAGTTCAGTATTTTTTCTCATAAAGAATTATGAGTTTTGGCAAATATGTTTGCTCTCTCTGTTATGATGATCATGTAGTACCTGATTGGATGAGCCAACCTTGAATTCCTGGGATAAATCTAAAGTGGACATGGAGTGTTACCATTTTTAACTATGACATTGCTGCCTGATTTGTTAGTATATTGTGGAGGATTTTTATATTCATTAGGGATAATGGCCTGTAATTTGTTTGTTTGCTTATTTGTTTTTTTTTTGTGGGTAGTCTGTCTGCTTTTATTATTGGGATAATATTGACTTCATGAGGTAGAGAATGTTCTTCCTTTCTTTTCTATTTTTGGTTAGAGTTTATGAAGGATTAATGTTAATTTTTAAACATTTGTAGAATTCATCAGTGAAGCTATTTAGTCTTTGTATTCTTTGTGACTTTTAAAAATTATTAATTAAATCTCTGTCTTGTTTATTAAACTTTTAATTTATTTTTAGTTGGTCTCTGTAGTTTGTATCTATCTCTTTAGGAACTTGTCCACTTTATGTAGTATCTAATGTGTTGGCATACAATTATTAACAGTATTTCCTTAGAATCCTTTCCATTTCAATAAGGTCGGTAATGATGTTCTCTCTTTCACTTTCTATTTTTAAAATTTGAGTTTTCTCTCTTTTTTACATGGTCAGCTTAGCTAAAATTTTGTTGGCCTTTTCATAGAACAACTTTTTGGTTTTGTTCTTCTCTATATTTTTTCAGTCCCTGTTCTTTTTTATTTCCACTTGGTTCTTTCTTACTTACTTTTGTTAGCTGTGGGTTTACTTTCTCTTTTTACTATTTCCTTAGCAGGTAAAGTCATGTTATTGATTTGAGAGATCTTACTTTTTCTTTAATGTACATGTTTACACAGCAATTTTTCTCTAAATGTTGCTTTTGTGTCACCTCATAGGTGTGTATCCTATACTTTTGTTATCATTTTCCTCTAAGTATTTATCAGTTTCCCTTATGATTTATTTTGACCTTTCAGTTGTTTGAGTTTAAATATTTAATATTTGTGAATTTACCAGTTTTTATTAAATTGCTGATTTTAAGTTCATTCCTTTGTGATCACAGAAGATACTTAGTGTGACTTCAGTCTTCTCAAATCTACTGAGACTTCTTTGTAGTCCAATGTACAGTCTAACCTGTAGAAGGTTCCATGGGTATTTTACAAGAACACATTCTGCTGTTGTTGGCTAGAATGTTTGACAGATATCTGGCATGCATAACTGGTTATAGTATTCATCCAAATCATTTATATTCTTACTGATCATCTATATGTGTCCTGTGAGTGAATGCAGAATATTAAAATCTACATTTATTTTATCATGTCTTGGAGATTTATGTGCATTTATCATTACTGGAAGTTACTGAGCATCTTGTGTATATAAAGTGACAAATCAAATTTGAAAAAAAGATTTCATTAGTTTTTAAAATATGCTTTCCTCTTTTTGTTTGGACTTGCTTTATGCGTATGTTGATATGCATGATCATGTCACAATTTTCTGTGATTGTTTTCAATCTTTTTCCTTAATATTCTTCAAGATGGATAATCTCAAATTAATCTATCTTCCAGTTCACTGATTCTTTCATCTACCTGTTGAAATCTGCTATTGAAATCTTCTACTGAATTGTTTTCTTTCCACTTACTATATTTTTCAAGTACAGAACTTCTATTTGATTATTTTTTATAATTTCTCTCTATTGATATTCTCTGGCAAGATTTCATTTTCATATTTTTTTAAGCCATTGTTTCTTTAGTTCTTTGATCATGTTTAAAGTAGCTGATTTAAAGACCTTTTCTGTTTCCATTATCTGGGCTTCATCATAGGTGATTCTGATTAATTTTTCCTCCTACATATGGACCATACTTTCCTATTCCTTTGCCAGGTTCATAAGTTCTTTTTATGGAAACTATGTATTTTAGTAATGTAATTTGGCAATTGTAGAAACAGATTATTTTCTCCTCTCTGGATTTTGATTATTGTTATTTATTTAGTGATTTCTCTGAACTAATTCTGTAGAGTCTGTATTCTGTGGTGTGTGGTCACTGAGGCCTCTACTTGGTTAGCTTTTTCCTTAGGTAATGACGAGATAGAGATTTCCATTAATGTGTACCAGGAATTCTCCAAGTTATTACTAAGGTTTCTGAACGTGTGCTAGGACATACCTGAAACACTTTCAGGCAGTTTCAACTCTACTTTTGTTTTCATTCTTGTTTGTGCCTAGCCTCAAAGATAACCCAAGGTAAGAGTTTAGGGCCATCCCTGGTCTTTTCTGTGTATATACACAGACTTCCACATCCACACAATTTTAAATGTGCATAGGGTCTTCTAGATTCCCAGAAATATTTTGCAGACTTTCAAAGACCCTGTGGAGGGCTGGAGATTTAACTCAGTGGCACTGCCGCCTGCCTCTCAAGAGTAAAGTCTCGAGTTTGATCCCTGGTACCAAAACAACAACAAAGGCTCTGTGGAGATCTCATGCCCCAACCTTTTTTGTTGCTTGTGTTGTGCATTTTTTTTTTTTTTGTACTGGGAAATTGAACTCGGGTCCTAACACTTGTGAGATAGGTAGTGGACATGCTCAGCTAAATTCCTGGCCCTGTCCAACCTTTTTTATTAATTATTTTCATCAGACTTTTGTTTGGTTCATTGTTATCTTCTGTTTCCAGCAGTCACAATTACCACTGATTATTTTCAAAACAAGGTAATTTAGGAGTGGTGTACACTGAGGAAATAATGCTCATGTAATGTTAATTCTCTGGGAATAAGACTTGAACAACTCTAATAATCCCGTTTTGCCTTTTGTGTATGTAGAGGCTGATATTTTTTCCCCATGATTTCTGGCTCTCAGTTTTTCAGAACTTCTTAGAGCTTAGAAGGGGAAAATAGGAGTATGGAAAGTTTGTAGGCTGCATGTTTACTTTTCTCTGCCAAGATTTAGCTGTTTTACTAGAAAAAAAGTTTTACAGATTGTTTTGAGCATTGGCTAATTAGAGTTCTGAAAAGGAGATGCTTACTATTTTTTGCAAGTATTCTTACTGCTTTGTGGAGGAAAGGGCTCCTTTTCCCACCATTTCTATTGATGTTCTCAAAAACTTTGATTTGGGCTCAAACAGCATCAAGTATCATCTTTCCCAGTGAATATAAAAATAACTCCCTTGCTTCCTCATGATAAATTATAATATCCCTTTAAAAGTTTCCTTTTAAATTTCCTATGCTCTTTGGATAGTGTTCTCATTGTTACGGAAGGAATTGGTGAGTGACACAGAGAGGCAGCAGAATGGAAGTAAAATAAAAAAGTTTACTCCATTGATGGGGATAGATGACACTTAATGGTGGTGCCCTGATCGATTCACCCATTGGGTTACAACTCCTTTTTTATAGGGTTTTACAGCCTTGATCTCACTTGGTTGGTTACATTGCATTTTCACAGCTCACAATGCTGCTACCCAACACATGGTGGCAAGGCAGTTGAATTTCAACACGGATACAGTTCTTTCTCAGGGAAAGTTACCTTTAATATTTACTCAGGGGGAAGGGAGCGTGTTTGGTCAACAATGCTAAAAATGATTCTTTTCACTTACAAAACTTTTGGGGAAGACTAGGTGCCTCTGGTACCAGTTAATTCTGAGCTAAGCAGAGTGAGGGGTAGAAGTTATCTTATATTGTGACATTTCCTAAATTTTCACTGTTAAAGTTTTCCCTATCATTTCCTTCAGTCTGTTTTCTCATGTGTCATTAAAAGCAAGCAACACTGAAATACCCTGTGGTGCAACTCTTCCTCCTTGTATTTCCCCCTAATTCTCATTCACCTCTGGTCCCAGTTTTCCAACTGCCTCTCCCTGGCCCCTGCTTTCAAGGCCCTTGCCTGTGCTTCTTGATAGAATTCAACATGCTAAGACAGGAAATACTTCCAGATTTTGTGTCTCTAAAATTCTGTTGGTCCCAGTTGGTTTTGCAGTTTTTAAATTTTATTTTTGCTCTCCCTCTTCCTTATTTACCTTGATTGTTTTTCAAGGATAAAACTGGAGTCTACAGGGGTTGGGATGTGGGACAGATTGGGACAGAGTATGTTGGGAAACACAAAGCGGGTGAAGTTCCACAGCTTCATCATTCTGATCCGATCAACCTGGTTTTTATCTGCTGTAGCCCAAAGTTAATGAACAGTGTGTGGATTGTATGGGGTCAGTTTTTCTCAGTGTTTTCAGAGCACAGCACAATTCTTATCCACTCATCAGTCAATTTTCTGTTGCTAATAACAATAGACAAACTGAACTGCATAAGTTATAAAGACAAGAGGTTTATTTTGGTTCATGGTTCTGTTCTAAATTTGAGGGGTTACATCAGCTGATGGCTACCTGGTTGGCAGAGTTCCAAGGTGATGCAGAGCATCACATGGTGAAAGACAGAGTGTATATGTGTATTGTGCTGTCTCTTTTATAAAGCTATTGGCACTCAATCAAGGGGTAAATTAGGTAGAATTTATCTAATCTAATTAATTCCCAAAGGCCCCAACTCTAAACCTCATGATTCATTAAATTTCCACCTCTGATTACCTTAAATTCATCATTAGTTTTGGAAGAGACAAACAACACTCAAACTGTAGCACACAGAAATTAATAATTCTCCTTGCCATCCTAAAACCATTCCCAGTTGAGCTCGCCATTGGCATGCTTTGCTCTTCCCTGCTCTCTGGTTCCTATGCCTCCTTGGTTAATCTTCCCCTGGGTTTAGAAGACTGGCAGCAACTTTATTATAAGTACTTGTTTTAGTCAGCAGTTCTCACCCTGCCTGTTTCAATGTATTTTAGTTCAAATCTGTAAGAATAAATATTTATTTGGCTCATGCTATCCTATGGATTTGCTACTCTCTAGACCCCCTAATCAGTTACTAATCTCTGGTCTAGTAAATTATAAGTAAGTGGTACTCAATGCAATCATGACCACATAGGTCTGCCCATTTACTGCATTGTTAAAACATTCAGAGTGGCACTAAGCCAGAAAGGGATGATAAAACATTTCAACTACAGCAGGCATTCTTTGAAGTGGTCTTAAGGACAAATACATACAGGATTCAGAGCTTCATAAATTTATTACTGAGTAACTGATACAACTAGACTGTCAGCTGATGAATATCTTACTGTATCAGGATTTTCCAGAGAAATTCAAGAGAACTGTTATTATCCTTATAATAAAGTAAATAAATAAACACATAAATAAGGGAAAGGAGTTGGTTCATGCAATTATGGAGACAGGCAAGTCCAATTTTCACTGTGTGCCACCCAGAGAACCCAGGAAAACTGCAGGTCCAGATGAAATTGGAAGGCACTTTGTTTAGGAATTGCCTCTTACTAACAGTGTTACTGTTTTTACTCTATTCAGATCTCTGCTTGATTGGATGAGGAGGACAACCCACATTTTTTAGGATAATCTGTTTTCTCAGAGTTGACCCATATGATTAACTATCATATCTGCTTTCAAGGATTACATCAGGTACAGCTCAGGTACCACTCGACAGTATGTCACTCAGTGGTCACTCTACAGTGATTCTACTGTCTTTGCAACTCATTTCAATTCACTTTTTATTTAGCCTACAGCGTTCTTGCTTCTCTATGACTGATCATTAGTACTATTGTATCAACCTCAATAATCTATAAAGAATGCTCTTGGGTACATCTGAGTGGGTCATGGAGGTATGGCTTTGTGTACTGTGTATCTTCCCTCACCCCTTCCTCTTGAGCTCAAGTCTCCTGTTCTCTTCACCGACACCATGAACGAATAAGAAGCTTTACTCTGAAAAGCCATTCTGTCATGATGTTCCTGCCTTGGAATCAGCTGACTATGAACCGAATTCACCCAAGCCATGAGTTAAATAAACCTTTCCTTCTATAAATTGTGAGTGTTTCAGTATTATGTCTCAGTGATACAAAAGTTGGCTAAGGCATTCTCCTTACCTAAATTTTAGAAACATTCTCACTTGTAGCCCTGTCATGGAGAACAAGGACTGAAGAAAATGAGATTGAGGCACCTTACTCAGGGCAAAGCAGTTATATTATTACTATGGCATCTCCTTGTGAAAGGCCCACTAGGGTTTTGGGGAATTAACCAATATTGTATTTTGACCAGTGGATCAGTGATTATTTCAAAATGATTCAGTACATTCTCTGTGGGTGGAAAAGCTTGATTACTCATTAATTTTAATGACAGTTCAATAATAAATAGAATACCAG
Organism: Fukomys damarensis; assembly: GCF_012274545.1. Lineage (NCBI taxonomy): Eukaryota > Metazoa > Chordata > Mammalia > Rodentia > Bathyergidae > Fukomys > Fukomys damarensis. The sequence continues at coordinate 52,179,711 of NW_022900917.1, forward strand.
CCAATTTGGTTATGTGGTGAGATTTCTTGCTGAACAATGCCTCATCCTCTCTGTTTCCCTTGCAAGATCAGAACAACCTGTCCATCACCAGTGATGCCACACCCATAACATTAAATAATGTCACAGCATCTAACCCATGTGAAGGTAATAAGGACATACTGATTCATGTCAACAAATCTTTGAAAGTCTATAGGTCTATTATATAAGCACTCAGTGTTACTATTGTCATCATGAAGAGATTATGAGTTACATACTTGGAGGCTTCATCCCCTACAGGAAGAAAAACAAATCCTTCATGAGACTGCACCTTGGTCTATGCATGGGTCAGTGAGGTTAGAGTTCTATTAGCATTCAGATGTAAATGTCAGGTTCTGTAAGTCTCATTCTTGATAACACAACAGAGAAATACTTAGCACAAAAGCGGTGATGTTTTGGCACATTGTCCTTTCCATTTCTCCAGGATGATTTTCTTCTTTTTTTGATATGTAAATAAATGTCATGCTTTAAAAGTATAGCTTTCAAGACATCACTGATATCTTAGAATTGCTATACAGTGATGTTTTATCTGAAGTGTTTCTATAATTTTAAATTATACAGAAGAGTACAATGAGAAATTCATTTTGAATGCTGTCTTGTGCAATACACTAGTGAAACAGTACACTGCTATCAAGTTGTGTTAGCAATTTATAGTGGTAAAATGAAAAAATCAAATACAATCTGCTACACCATTTATTTTGTTTGTACAGTGGCACTGTGCAGTGTCCACACAAGCAAGTAAACAGAAGTATAGAGATACCAATGCCCGAAGCTTCATAGATAAAGGGTGACATAAGCAAGTGGCTATCTGTGTGCAGAATCATTTTCCACCTTTGCTCTGGATAGTTTTTTAAAGTTACCTCTCAACCTAGTATTTTCTAATACCCCTCAAAAGTTTCTTTTATATGATATTCATGTATTGCCTCAAATGGTAGCATCTTAGGGATTAATTTCAATCAGGTTGAAAAAAATCCACTTCAAAAAATTTAAAATTAAAAAAATTTAGAATTGCATTCAGTATAGTAGAGTTTACTTTCTGTATTCTTTTATGTTATTAAGTCTTCGAAATTAACTAAGCTGTTTTAGAAGTTTAAGCATATTGGCCTCGCTCCATTGTTACATATGGCTTTCGATAACTAGGCATATTGCTAATAGGCATTACTTTTCCCTCAAATTTAATTTTGCAAGAGGTATTGACTATAAAGCAAGTGGTATTAGGTTCAGCTCAATAATGATTGCTGGGCTTGTGCAACAAGATTTTAAGCTAGATTTACTCTAAGGTAAATAAGGCTTACCATTCATTCTTGGAAAATTCTCAGCGGGTATCAAGGAAAAGTCCATTATGAATATTTACCACTGTCCCATTTCTCTGCTGTCTTGTGGCCATCTGTTTAGAAAACACTGTCTTTATGAGTACTTTAAATTTATCTTCAAGTCTTTTCATCCCACTCCACTCATGTGTGAAGGCTCTGGACTGAAAACATCATCATCAAGATCACAGAGTCATTCTGGTCAGCCTCTTATAAGCATACAGTGAAGTGATCACTCTTTTGCTGGTGAAACACTTTCTTCTTTTGGCTTTCAGAGTAAGATAGCCTTAGCTACTATTCTCTCTGTCTCCCTGAATCTTCTTGGCTAGTTCCTTCTCCTCTTGGTCACAGAACAGCAGAATCTCTTTAGGGTTCAATGTTTAGTCCTCAGATCTATTCCTTAACTATGCCAACTCACTAAAAGAACTTTCCCAAAAGAGAATCAAGACTTGTCATGTAGAGGTACAAGATCCCAACAATGAATGTAACTGTACTGTATCCCTAAAATGTACCAATAAACTCAACTGAAAAAAAAAAAGAACTTTCCCAGTCCTATGAATTTAAATACCATCATATGATGCTATTTGCCAAATTTATATCTGCAGCCCAAACACTTCCCTAAACTCTCAGTCTACTTCCTTAGTAGGCATCTTGAACATAATCAGACTTATGAAGCTCTTCCCAAAACACACCACATCCCCTGTCTTCCATGTTTTCATAAAGATTACATTTATTCTCTCAGTTCTGATTCTCTAAACATTATTTTCCTGCTATTACTCCCTTTTCTTTCTTTTTTGGTTCCAGCGATCAAATTCAGGACCTTGCGCTTGTGAGGTAGGTGGCAGAACCACTGGGCTAAATCCCCGGCTTCTATTCCTCCCTTTTCTAACATCTAGTCCATAAACATATCTTACCAGATTTTGCTTTGAAATGTATCCAGGGCTGACATTTTTCCACCTCTGCCTCTGTCTCCTGGTCTAAGTCTCTGGCCCCGTTGTTATGGGTTATATCTGGATGTCCTCCCTAAGCCTCACTCATAGAGCTTTGAGGAGTTAACTGGACCATAGGTGTGTGACACTCACCCGTGGATTATTAGTCCACTGATGAGTATATAGCTAAATGTGATGTTGGGAAGTGAAGCCTGGTGGGAGGAGGTGGGTCACTGTGGGCACAGCCTGGAAGGGTGTGTGTATCCTTATTCCTCCTCCCTTGATCTTGTGCTGCTTCCTGCTTTTCTCTCCTGCCCCTGCCCCTTCTTTTGGTGTTAAGGAGCAAACGCAACATCCAATGCATACTAGGCAAACACTCTACCACTGAGCTACAATCCTAGGCTGATTTTTGTCTTTCGGACTTCATTTTAAAGTAGTCTCACTTGTTCTATTTTAGCTTCATCAGCATTTCTATTGCTCCTTTTAAAGATCCTTGCCTTCTTGCTACTCCCTTAGCTTGAGGTGCTCCTCCTGAGAGGAGGAACTTGCTACCTTACCATGGTCAATAAATATTCTTTGTTCAAATTTCACCTCCTCAGGGAAATCTCTCCTGACCATCTGTTTTTCTCCACTCAAGCATCCTCCACCCTCCTAGTCTGCTTTGTTTTTCTTTGGAGCATTTATCACTGTGGCCTTGACATTACACATTATTTCTTATTGTCCAGATGTATCCATAGAATGTAAACTCTATAAGGTGGATGACTTTATAACTAACTCACAGCTGTGTCTTGGGCTGTAGAAAATGCCAAACACATAGTAGGCTGATAATAACATTTTTAATGAATAAATTTGTTTACATCAAATTTTATGTTCTTATTATCATTATAAGAAGAATTAGCTTCTGCAAATTTAAATATCAGTAGCGGATAAAATGATTCCAGTTCTTAAAAAGCCGAGGCATAGATTTGAATAATAATTTGATGATTTTCTATTAAAGGTCCATTACATCTTTACATTTCACTTTTAGTTTTGCTTCTCCATTTATGATGCAGCAGAAACCTTGTTCTTTGTTATCTGTAGCCCAGGGGACTCAACCAGGGCTTGTTATGAAGGAAAAGAAAAGGGTGGATAGAGGGTTAAGTGAACTGACTTGTACCACGTGAAACCATGGAAGAAATGGGTGGTCATTTGGGACATGTTTGGCTATCAGTGGAGGATGTAATATTGTTAACCATATCTATTCTACATGGTAATCACTGCTATTTATGCAAGCATGCATGCTTTCTCTCAAATACTCCACAGAGAGTGAAAAGACCCATAAACCTGCCTGTCAAATCCTAGATCATACTTGTAGATTTCCTTTCACAAAATGTCCTCATGGGTCATACTTTGTCCTGCAAAGCTCAGAAATCCTAAATATTCTTCATTTCTGTTAGACATGTAATTGCATTTAGCAGCAAAAAGGTAAATCTACAGATACAGTACTAATACAACAAAATGAGCCATTCATACACACTTGTTGAGCTCTAATAAAGAAAAAGTGATAAATGAGAAAAACAAACCCAAACTATTGGAACAAAGCGCATACTAATTATGTACATCAAGGAATTTATTCTCAATACAGTGAAGTATCCACATGTGCATTTAATTGTCTCACATTCCTATACCCTAGTATGCCCTTTGCCTTTTTTCCTACACAGGTATTTTTCACCATCATAATTCTGACATATAAACAATCTCTCCGCTCTTACACTTCCAGTGTCACAGAGACAGCCAGCATAACCCCAACAGGAAATGAACTACAATTCCGATTTTATCCCAACAGACAAGAAGATATGTTTAAAATTTCTTAGTAGAAAATCAGCTCTTTCACTGCTTAGTTTGACAAGATGATGGTATGTCGCTCTCTTCTCTATTAACTTAATATCAAAATAATGGCAACTCAGTTAAATAAACAGGAACACATCTCTCATGTCAATCAAGATAGATGCTAAGCTCGCTCTGCTGTCAGTTGCATGGAACTCAAATTCATTACTGAAAGTATTTGTAATTTTCTTTCCTCACTGTCAAAATCAAAAAGCAAAAATGTTAGGCTGTAAGTTTTATCATATCAGAATTATATTCTTATGGTTTTGCCCTACTGCCCTTATCTGATTTCTTCCCTCACTTTTTGCTGAAAGGTTATATATAAAATAACTGATATACTGCTTCCTCTACTTACATAAAAATGTGAGCATAAATCAATTTATGCAAAAATAATTGCTTAAATATAATTTCCAGACTCAGAAGTTCCATTTAATTTATAGAGATAGCCTCAGATAAATTGTCCTCAGAGAGCCATTTTGTTGCTTTCCAAGTTGAAAAATATATTCTACATGACTAATCATCTGCTGCTATTTTTTCCCCTAGTAACATAAAATGTATTTTACAATAGAAGGAGCCTGATTTACTGACAACATCTCCCTCAGTGAGGGGTATCGCTAAGTGTGTCCATATGTGCTACGCGTAAAATGCATCTTCTAGGACCATTTTATCAAAACAATGTGCGACTAACTTTTCCTGAAAACATTACAGAACAAAGAGAGAAACAGAATTGATGCCCCAGGGTTATGTGGGCTCCTATAAGGGTAGCTGTGGATTATTTAGCTGAACATCCGCTTCATCCCGAAGAGGTGGCCGTATGGTTTGTAGGATGGGACTGGAATTAATAAATGGGGGACAAGGAGACCTGCTTAGATATTTGCCTTATGCACTGCCTTACACATTTATTCAATGGACACAGAAAGAAGAGGTTGACAAATCCTGTGATGGTAGATCCCACAGGGAACAGACCAAGAGTGAACCATTTATATATATTTTGGCTGTCAACCTGTCTCTGTCTATCCATGTATCTGTCTCCTATCCATTAAAGATAATATATTGCCATCATAGGTGATTTTGGAGAATATATTATCTAGAATTTTTTTCTTCATCCAGGGCTTTGCCCTTCTTAAATACAAAACTACTCAAATAGTCACATAATGATTTTGTGGCTTAAAGTATAAACACTTTTCAGCTATCACATTGAAAATTTTTTGAAAAAGAAAGATTCAGTGGTTTTCTATGTTTAAATTGTCCTCCTGTTTTTAGTGTGGTCTTGCATAATACCCTTGTGGGATACTTGAACTCTGCATCCTTCCAGTGAGCCTGCTGAGCATAAAGAGGAGGTCCAAAGTTTAACCACTCTGTTGAGATGGCTGCAGCCATGACTGCAACTAGGGCTTCCGGTAAATACACAGTAAGACCTTATAGAAACTTGTATGTGGATTTCTTTTCATGGGTAGCTTTCAGAGTGGCCACATGGTTATCAGGATGGCTTGGAGAGTCATGGCATTATGTCTTCACATTAGATTCCATAAATCTAGTGTTAGGATGGAGCCTGCCAACTACAAATTATGACTGTATTTTATGTCACATTCAGTTGCATCTGTTCCTTAAATAATCTCAGACCATAACAGCCTCATCTATTATATTGTATACTAAAACCAACTTCAAAGTTTATCGATTAAAATATACTTGTTACAAATGCAAGTTTCCTCCATATGTCTTACCGCAGGTAGATAGAACAGATAATTAATCAGCCCTTTTCAGCTTTGCTAAATTATCCAGCCTGATGAAAGAGTCTCAGTGAAATGTACACTGACACATAAAACTGGCAAGCAAAAAGAACACTGTAAAGTTACAATTCAAATCAGCTGATTAGCACTTCCTTGAGATTCCACAATGCAGCCAGTCTTGGCTTTGCTCTCCTGAGGTGATGCTACCAGGGCTACTGCTATTCAAATCTGGTTCACGTCCATTAGTTCAAGATAGTGAAGAACTACTTCATTTAGCTTTGGTACATTAACATGTCATGGCAAAACTACTGTGTTTGGAAACAAACTAATTTGGATTTTATATAAGCTTTTCCCTGACAGCATATTTTCACCAGGAAAAAGAATCACCAAAATGATAAAGTAGTAAACACAAACATAAAAGTAAAATTCATAATGATAAAAGAGCCAAGTTAAGTCTATGAATGTACATTAGTCTAAAAAGATACCAGTTCCCAGAAAACTAAAAATTTATTGCCTACAATCTAGGAATGCAAAATAAAATTCACCTTTACTAATGCATAGCTGTGTTCAAACTAAAATTATGCAGAATTTTAGTCTGAAGTTATTACTAAAATAAAATTTTGACAAATAGGGTTTAAATAATTCTTTCACTTAAAGTGAATAATCAGATAATTCCTAAACAGTTGCCTTTTGCAATGGATGTAATATGGTTCTTTTACTTTTCACAGCATATTTTATTTATTATTTATGTGTTCATTTATTTATTTTTAGTTTTCTTGAGACAGGGTCTTTTTATGTAGTTCAGGATGGGCTTGAATTCACTGTGTAGCCCAGGCTGGCCACAAACTTGTGGTAATCCTCTTGCCTCAGCATCCTGAGTGCTGTGATTAGAGGTGTGTGCCACCACACATGGCTTGACAGTTTATTTGTAAAAAGAAGTCATATAGAAACATTTAACAATATGTCTACTGTCATTATTTTACAATACAAAGATAAAGTGATAGATACTATCTATTTAAATAAATGTATACAACCAGTTCTTCAGGTTGGTGGGAGAAAGTTGTCCACCTTTGCAGTGTGCTTATCACTATCCTTGGAGTAAATATATTCACGACAGTCAATTTCAAACGACCAACCTGAAATTATAGACTGTGGAACTGGGAAGAGATGTACAGTTGCCACCATTTTATAGTATTTCTACAATAATACAAGTAAAAATAAAGAATCTCTCCAGGATAGAGTACAGTAAAATTTCAAAAAGCTGTTAGAAAACTTTGAGTTTTAAGTATTTATACCTTTCTATATAATATGATAATGTAATATAATAATAATATATGATATAAATTTTAGTAATTGTTTAGTTTAAGAAGTTCAAAAATTTTTGAAAATTTAATGATCAATCAACTCTTGTGATCCAGCTCCAGTATATCATTGTGAGACTGTGTGAACTAAATGACATTTTTCCTCAGGAAAAAAAAAAGATTTAAATATTAAAGGATGAAAATTTAAAGGGTCTTCAGTTAGCTCTGGTACTACTGTGTCTAAATTAGTGCTTCCTGGACTTACTATTACATTTAGTATCTCCTTCACAGTTCTTAATCTGCCTTTGAACACAGGTCTCCAGCAAATGAGACTCAAGAAGGAAATAGATGGCTCCTGTAAGTGCATAAACTATTATTGATCCCTAATATCTTGTGAGCTCAATTCCTCTTTTCTAAGTCATACTGTCATGTTGAAATGTCTTGGTGCTTCTCCCTCTGGCCTGCCCCATGCATAAGCGCACACATTACTGCCTCAATGGCCCAGGGCAGGATTATGTCCACCACCAACTGAAGCCTTGATGTAAAACCTCCCAATCTAAACAGATAGAATGTTTCACTATTTATCTCTTCTTCTGCTCCATTGTTTTTGTACATTTTATAAAGGAACTATAAAATAGATTTCTAAACACAAAGGGGGCATTTAACTACAGAGGCCTCGTATCTATCTTTGGAAAGCTGCCCAGTACATAACCCAACACAACGTCTCCCAAGATACAATTAAATGAATTACTTCATTGAGTAGCTGTGGCCCTTCATCCTCTGCCCCTCTCTTTCCCCACTCTCATGTAACAATTTTATACTATCTCAGCAAAGTCAAGCACAATAGGATATGAGTGACTACAGCTTGGGGTCACCATCCACCCTGGTTTTCCTGAAATGATGATACCCATTTACAGTTGCTATCTTGGTAGTGTTACTAATAGTGCCCTGTTCAGTCTCCAAGATGTCCTGGTCTGTATGATAAATTAGATAGTTCACCCTTCTCTGACACAATGACTTCTTGCTCTAAACCTAGGCTCTTTTAGATATCTTATAAGACATACACACTCAGTTAATCCCAATTTTAACTTAGATTGGAACCTATACTTGTGGGATAGCAATTTGTATCAATGATATCTATAATTCATCATCAAATTATTGGGTTTTTTAAAAGTTTGCTTTTCTTTCCCACATGAATGATTTGTCAACTTCCAGTAATTTTCTATGGGTTTATATCTCATATGGCTCACCTTACCCCTTTCCCATTCCCACTACAACTAAACTTAGAATTCCCCTTATGCACTGCTGAAAATGTTTCCTGACTGCCATCATTATCTTGCCTCTCCTATTTATCCCATGTGGTCTCACTGGAATGAGAGAAAAAACTATGCACAGGTCTGTGTTATCAGCATTTAGCATGTATTTAGTACGTAGTAGGAACTCACAAACATTTGTTAAAAGAACAAATAAACATGCATTAGGGCAATTATTCTAAATCAGGTCTTTAAGGTAGGGGAAAGGAAAGAAAGGAAAAGAAAAAGTATGGGAAAAGGAAAACATGGAAAAGTCTTTGTAAATAGGGAAGGGTGATGAGGGTGAAAGGAGGGTAGGGGAATAGGGAAAAAATAAGAATCAAGACCTGTCATGTAAAGGTACACAATCCCAATGAAGAATGTAACTGTACTGTCTACCTAAGAAGTACCAGTAAACTTAATTAAAAAAACTACTTTATAATAAAAATTTATTTAAAAATACATTCAATCAATAGCATCCCTCTGTTGCCTTAGCAAAGTAAGTCTTGGTTTTATTAAACTAAAACGAGTTTGGCCTAAACCAGCCTCTATACTCGAGGGATAAAATTAGGCCCGAAGCAGCCTCTGTGCAAACAAGTTGAACCCTAACCTAAGAGTACATCCTCATAACAAAGCAACTAAGCCTTAGCCAATTCCAGGCTGAAGGCTGCCAAATTATACCCAGGTGAGGCAAATGCCCAACTGTACCAATCAAGTAATTTCTGTATGTCATTTCCTATCTTTCTGGTTTTGAAAAAGAACCCTCCACGTCATGAGAAGGTGCATTCTGAACCGTCTTTGGTCTGGAATGCTGGTGGGTTCTTGAACTTTTTGTCTTGCCCAAGTCTCAGCTCTTCTTTTACCACTCTGTATTTAAGAGTCTTTGGGCCCTTAGGTCATTCTGTGTTTATTTCATTGGCTGTTTAAGCCTCTGGAACATCAGATCTTGTTAGGCCCCTGCTCTTCTGACTCCATAGTCTTGGTCCTGCCGTCACCTCAGCACACATTATCTTCTTCCTTCTTGATTTCTCCACCCTACTTTCCAAGGGTATGATAAATAAACAAATAAAAAGAATAACTATTGTAATAAGGTTAAAAAAAATCCTTTACATCATTTTAATGTTTTTTTTTCAGATCCTTTACATCATTTTAATGTTTTTTTTTTCAGCTTTAATTGAGTTTATTGGTACATTTTAGGGATACAGTACAGTTACATTCATTGTTGGGATCTTGTACCTCTACATGACAAGTCTTGATTCTCATTTTTTCCCCTTACCTCTGCCCTCCCTTCACCCCCTCCTCCCCTCCCCATCTACAAACACTTTATTTTCATCTTTTCATTCTCTCACATTTTAATGTTAATGGAAGTCAGTGTTTAAGCCTGCAGTTTGCTGAGGGATATCGTTCCCATAGGAATTCAACTGTGCTGAGGGGTGGTATATTATTTGAATAAACAATGCACCTCATTTTTCTAAAAAGTACTGGATTAAAAATATGACATCCAAAGAGGTTATTTATTACCTCAGACTATCCCACTTTGCAGTAGGTTCTAGACTTAAACTTAACATTAACTACTCCTCATGATGTATTTTGTGTCTTTTTGTTTTTCTATTACAGTATTTATTTCTCTAGTAGCTTCATTTATAGATACTCTTCTAAAAAGTCATCCCAAAACATAAATTTAAATACAGGTAAGGCTTTTAATATTAGAAGATAGGACAAAAGAAGCCCTTTGTGTCTAACTTCTCTGTGGCCAGAAGCCTCAATAATAAAAGATCAAATATGTATTATTTTATAAAAAAATGGAAAACTAGTAAATATGAATTGCTTTAACTTGTGTACTGAACTCATATCTTTATAGAATTACCTAAGGGAAATTAAACCAATTATTTTAGTTCCACTTATAATTATTTAGTAGACTTAGATTTTTATATTCTTAGTGTTTTCTTCTGTGACTTCCAATAAAAAATAAGAATTTTAATAATCCAGGAGTATGTATAAACTTGAACTTTGAAGATCAATTGAAATTGAAAGGAATTAAAAGGCAAAATGTTTAAAAGAGCTTTGAGGTTATATGGCAATGTACCTCTTGCATCTTTTTTTTCTTTTTGTTTTGCAATAATAACAGAGCAAATAAAACCAGCTATGTAAATGAAAAATTCAAATTAGATATGGTTAGAACAACTACTAGCACCAAAATATCCAGTCACAAATCTATTCTATTCCTTCTATTACTAAACGCAAACAAGCTTTCCTGAAGCTCATGAGTACTTCAAATCAGAACATCTCTGATTAAGGACAAAAATTAATATGCCCCCCAAATTATCATCTGGAAAAGCTAAAACATACTAGAAAAACAAGATTATTCATAGATACATATAGATGATGAGTAGTAAATTATGTTTCTAATACTATGCATATTGGAAAAATTAAACATGAGAAATGTAGTAAATTACCAGGAAAACACACACACTCACATACACACACTCACATACACACACTCACATACACACACACACACACACACAATATATATATATATATATATATATATTAAGTTTACTAAAAATTGAACTAAGTGTTCTAGTGATTCATTAATAAATCCCAATTTTCAAAAATTAACTCCAGCTAAATAATCTGGCTATAATAAAAACGCAAATAATTTAAGATTTGTACTATAATCATAAAAGATTGTCACTTTTCTGTGCAGCATACAGTTTTTCAGAGTGATTTTCGAGCAAGGCTGTGAAGTCACTCCTTAATGTGGATGACCTGACTTTCTAGAGTATCTACAGGATGTTACAATTTGTCAGAACTGGTTCTAGTGCAGCACTGTTTCATTTCTGGCTCACACAGATGCGTGAAGTCAAACATGTAGAGGCTCAGTTTATTCTGCCCTCCCAGCATCCTCAGCCCACTGTTTGATTAAGGAGGCAGCATAATTGTGTATCTTCCTGTGCTCTCTGGCTTGTTCTGAAAAGAACTCCCAAAGTACTATTTCAGTAGCACACAATATTGCCCCAAGCCTGCTCTGCCTTGTGACCATCCCCACCCAAGATGCACACATGGGTCATGATGTCACTTGATATCCCTTTGTCAAGGGCTCAGTCTCTCCTAGGTCCTACTAGCTCGTGGAAGCTTCTGTTCAGCAATTCTGTGCTGCAGAAGGCAGTGCCTCACTGCAGAAATCTATCTAGGATTCTGGGCTGCATAAATCCTGTAGCACTACTAGGTCTGCCAGACC
>NW_022900917.1:52191856-52193273 GCF_012274545.1 Fukomys damarensis
AATTCTATACAACGAACTGAATTTTAGAGGGTCCTTTCTCTATACTCTAGCTAGCCAGATACTAGTATCTTTTTAATTTTTGCAAATTTGAATGCTAAAAATTTCTCTTTGTTATTGTCCTTATTTTATTGTTCTATAAAGTTAAACATTTTCATGTATTTAATGGACATCTATTTTTCCAAATCTTCATAGAAAGAGCTATCATATTATCTTCGATATCATTCCATATTTTATATTCTTTCTCATCTTTAACTTGGCACCATCCCCCATATAACTTAAGACTCTTACTTGTTATGTTTTGGGCAGAAATGGCAATTGTTACATTTGATTCAATAAGATATTAAAAATACTCTGTAAACTGGTTCATGGTCCTAACCCAGTAGGACGAATCCCTGTATCAGCAGCCACTTTCTTACTCTTCTATTTCCAGCCTGGCAAGTTCTATACAAGTAAAGGTTCTGGAGGGTCTGTAGTTCGTGAGAGTTGTGAACAAAAAGGAAGTAATACCAATGCTTTTCATTTAGGAATCTAGAACTTAAATGTACATGCTGAACTAATCAAAGTTTAACTATTTATTTTTATCTAAACTCTCTGAACTCTTACTGTTTGTCTTTGTTAAGTAAATGGTTGTGACCCAGGAAAAGAACTAGCCAGCCTGAATTTGAGGTTCTGGGCAGGACCTCCTGGAGTATCTCCAAAGGATAGTCTGAGTCAAGTTTATTGAGCTGGGTCTTTATGAATAGGATTAGTGGGATGGGCTGAGGTGGGGTGAGGTGGAGGGAGGCATGAGATTGGAGGAGCAAGAATAGCTGAATACATGGCCATAGTAATGGCTAATGTTCTGCTGCCGGTGCACTATGACCTGGCAGTGGGGTGGGTGTGCCGTGTCCTTGCAGAGAAGGCATTGTTCCCTTCAGTCAAACTGCTGGGAGCAGCTATTCCAGGAACTTGAGTGGCTGTGGGCTGGGAAGCAGATGAAGGTCAAATCTATCCATCTTCAACTACAGAAATGAAAATTTATGTTTACTTGCAACAGCATGGATAAAACTCATATTGGGTTGAACAAAAGAAAGTAGTAACCAAATGTACACACTATATTTATGTGATGTTCCACTGACAGGAAGTTCAAGAGAGTAGGCGAAACTAAACTGTAGTGATAGAATTAAAACAGTGGAGATCTCTGGCTGGGAAGGTGCATTAGGAAATCTCCTGAGAGGCTGGAAATATCATGTCATTTGAACTGAACGATTGTTTGTTCACAGTGTGTATACAAAGACTTATGCACCTTGACATTTATGTAACATGCCTCAGTAAAGATTTAAATAAAAGGGAATCATGTCTTCTTTAAAAGATTAATAAAGATTTAAATAAAAGGGAATCATGTCTCCTTTAAAAGAGCATTAAATTATATATAAAT
>NW_022900917.1:52193356-52221695 GCF_012274545.1 Fukomys damarensis
TTTTTTTTTTTTTACTTTTCTACTTGGATATCTCTGCGTCATGACAACGTCTGTGTGACTGCTTAATCTAAAATCACTTTGTATGACTTCCACTTAGGGGCATTATCTCTTTCCATTTGAAACTCAAGAAAGATCAATTCTAACTATAGTCTTTAGGAAACGCAGCGTAAAGGCCAACATAGTAAATTTTTTATCTCAATAAAAGTAAATATATTATAATACATTTCATACATAAAAATATGTTTATATATGTCCATTGCTTAGATTAGTTTAGCATCAATAATTTTTAATATTGCCATGCCAAAGGAATATATTTTAATATTAATGATGCTGGATGCTAAAGCTATTAACAAGTGCTATATATTCACCTAATAATTTATGAATTACATTACCTCAACAGAGTAAGAAAGTAAGCAGAATCTCCTTATCTCTGTAATTGTAACTATCAATTTTTGGCTATTGAAGACTTTGTATTTTTAAAAAATATTATTCTCATCTACTAATTTCCTATCACCCATCAAAAATAATCTTTTGTTTACATAGTATTTCATTTGTTGAACAGAAAATGTTCCACTTTAATTCTTTCATCAGAAGGAGAATTTTAGCCCATGCCAATACAGCTGGCACATCAGAAAAGCAACTCAAATAAAATATAAGACATATTTTAAATGAGTCATTTTAAAAATGGTCTTCCTTTTCCACAAAGCTCCAAAGATTATAGTTCCCAAATTCGGATATACTTGACACATCAAAATATCTGATGCTTCTTACATAACTGTAGGCTATTATTTATTACATAGCCTTCTTGGAATTGTTTCTATGATCCTATAAGCCATTTGGAAAACTTGATTTTCTTTTCTTCCATAAAATATTTGAAAATTGCCATTTAAAACATGCTTATTAGGGAACTTATTCCAAGGCATTTAAATATGCCGGGTATTAAGTAAGCCTGTGGGAAATTGTTCCCAGATTACCTTTACTGCTTTGCATGTCTTAGTGTGGACCTTCTCCTCTATAGCCCTTATTAAATCCCAAAGTAATTTCTAAATGTAATGGAATTCGAATCAGAATCCCTTAGGGGATTTCTGAAAAATAATTCTAACGCTTATTTAAGATAATATATGCTTAATAGGTGGAGAATATTTACATAAAAGAAGTGCAAAGAGCTTACCCTATCAGACACTGAAACATGAAATTGTAATTACTCGTTACCATTTACTGAATACGGTACTTATTATGGTCAACTGGCAGCTGAATTGCAGCAACAGTGGCTGATGTGGGTCTTAATAAAGTAGCACATCTGGGCTTGTCCAGGCAGAAAGTGGGGGCTGTTTGAGTATTTCTCATGAAAGAGAAAGAAACTGTCCCAAGTGGACTACATATTTACTCTGCATTTGAAGTTGTTTTTTATACCCTCATTCTGCCAGTACCACTATTGTGGATTTGATGAAGAGATGATTCTCTTTCATGGTATCCCAGACAAGTAATTTCTTTAAAAGGGGCTTAATCTACATTAATAAATGCAAGATGATGGTTTGTTTTCCTATAAATTGAGTTATTATGACCAAGAAACCAATGGATGTAAGGAGGAGTGGCATTTCTCACTATTGTACTTACTAACCCTGGTGCATGACTTTTTGCTTTTCACCCCACTGAAGTCACTATGTGGAGGAGGTAAGATGTGTTCCCCTAATTGCATTTTATTCTTTATATTTTGTGTATATACTTAGTAACTATTTTTATTCTCTTTTCTTCTTTATCTATTTATAGTTATGTATATGTGTGCACATATGGGTATGTGTGAATATATTCATGTTATTAGCTGTTAACTGTATTATTCAATCCACACAGTCCAGAATAAGATAGGATTATTACACAACTACAGAAAGAATGGACCAAATTTTGATATTCTGGTACACCATGGCTGCAGTAACTAGAATTTCAGTTGATTTTGGGAAAGTAGTGAGCATATTTTCAGTTGTAATAGGGTCAATTACATTATACATTGTATTTTAATTGTGCTGTGTCAATGACTGTGCGTTTGTGTGTGTGTATTTGCATGTTTGTATTTTAAAGAAGTGAGCTGTGGTGGAAATGTCTTTCAGGCTAAACAGTATTGTATGAGGTATTATATTTAGGGAATTTCTTTTACTATAAGGCCCAACACTACTTTGATTGTGGAAACTATAAATGCAGAGAGTCGCTTGCAGTAAAAGCATATACATATAACACAGGCCTTGTCAGTCGTGTAGGGAATTGAAAGTCAGTGATGAAAAAAATTCTGCTTTGGTGATGTATTACATAAATGGTAAAAGTTATATTTATAGTTTCCAATTCTGTGGTATTACTTTGGATGTTAATTTTTGCTGAGAAGCTCAAACCTTAATTGTTCTGAACTTTGGGTGAGTCTCTGAGCTATTCACCATATCATTTGAAAAAATTTCTTTTTCATTAATTTCAAATAGAGTCAACTTCTGTTGTATGCAAATCAAAATTTGGATTAATATATATGGAAAGATGATTATATAACATTAAGTAAATTAGGAATTTTAATATAACTTTATTTTTTAAAGTAGGGAGATTTTCACAACAATATATAATTATATTTAGTGCATGGTGAAAGACAAGGGTCCAATTTTAATCTGTGGCAGGTTGAAATCCAGTTTTTCCAACACTATTTATTGAAGAGGCTATCTTTCCTCCAGTAGGGATGATCAGCTCCTTTGTTAAAGATGAGGTAGCTGAGTACATCTGGATTTGTTTTTGTGTCTTCCAATCTGTTCCACTGATCCTCACGCCTGTTTCTTTGCCAGTACCATGCTGTTTTAATCACAGTGGCTTTGTAGTATAGTTTTAGATAGGGAATTGTTATACCTGCTGCCATGTGTCTGTTGCCTAGGATAGCTTTTGCTATTATAGGTCTCTTATGGTTCTAAATGAATTTTTGGATTCTTTTCTCTAGTTCTGTGAAATATAGTGTTGGAATTTCAATTGGCATTGCATTCAATCTGTATAGCAGTTTTGGTAGTATGGCCATTTTCACTATGTTGATTCTTCCTACCCAGGAGCAGGGGATATCTTTCCATATTTTTTATATCCTCTTCAATTTCTTTTTTCAGAGTGCTTTAGTTTTCAGTGTAGAGATCTTTTGTTTCTTTTGTTAGATTGATTCCTAGATACTTCATTTTTTTTTGGATGCTACTGTAAAAGGAATTTTTTCCCTTATTTCTCTCTCAGTGCATCTGTTATTTGTGTAAAAGAAGGCTATTGATTTTTGGGTGTTCATCTTGTATCCAGCTACTCTACTGAATCTGTCAATTAAGTCTAGAAGTCTTTTGGTGGAGTTCACCATGCACTAAATTAAAATCCAAGTGGATTAAAGATCTAACTATTAAAACAGAAACACTAAACTTGCTGGAAGGTAAATTAGGCAAAACTCTGGAAGATATTGGCATAGGAAAAGACTTTATGAACAAATCCTCAGTAGCATGGGAACTAGCAGAAAGAATCAACAACTGGGAACTCATCTTATTAAAAACTTCTGTACTGCAAAAGAAACCATCAACAGAACTAAGAGACAACCTACAATGTGGGAAAAAATTTTTACCAGCTGCTCCTCAGACAAAGGGCTATTATGTAGACTATATAATGAACTCAAAACAATCAGCCCCCCCAAATATAAAGACCCGATTCAAAAATGGGCATCCGAAATGAACAGACATTTCTCAGACAAAGAAGTAAAAGCAATAAGCAAATATATGAAAAAATGCTCCACATCACTAGTCATTTGAGAGATGCAGATGAAAACAACACTGAGATTCTACATCACCCCACAAAGAATGGCTGCTATCAAGAAATCACACAATAACAAATGTTGGCGGGGTTGTGGGAAGAAAGGAACCCTTCTCCATTTTTGGTGGGAGTGCAGACTGGTGCAACCACTGTAGAAAGAAATATGGAGATACCTCAAAGATCTTGGACTGGAGGTTCCATTTGACCCAGCTATCCCTCTACTGGGTATCTTTCCAAAAGAACTAAAGCAATCATATTACAGTGATGTATGAGCACCCATGTTTACAGCAGCACAGTTTGTAATGGCTAAAACTTGGAAACAGCCCATTTGACCATCAGTTGGAAACTGGACAAAGAAGATGTGGTTTTTCTATAAAATGGAATATTACTCAACCATCAAGAACGAGAAAATAGATTCATTCATAGGAAAATGGATACATATTGAAGATATACTCCTAAGTAAAATAAATAAGGCACACATGTGTAAATACCGAATAGTTTTTCTGGTGTGAATAAACTGTAATAATACATAAGATCTTAATAAGATTAGTAACATTGTGAAATGGGAAGAAAGGGGCTAAAGGTGTAGGGAACGTGGGATGGGTAGGGCAAGGGTAATAAGGGAAAATAAAAAATGAGAGATGATGGAAATAAAGTGTTTGTAGATGGGAAGGGGAGGAGGGGGTGAAGGGAGGGAAGGCACAAGGGGAAAATATGAGAACCCAGACCTGTCATATAGAGGTACAAGATCCCAACAATGAATGTAACTGTACTGTCTACCTAAAATGTACCAATAAACTCAATTAAAGCTGAAAAAATATATAATGATACAAAAAATGTTAACTGATATGTCAGTCTTATGGGATAATAAGTGGTCCTTATCTTTTTCTTTCCCTATCTTCTTTCTCATCTAAGCTCTGGTTAAGCTTAATTTCTACCAGAAGAGACCAACATTCATCAAATAAATAAGTAATATAATTTTAAGTGGTGATAAATGTTATTAACCAAAGAAAAGGATTATGCAATGGAAAATATTTGGTATACAGATATGAAGGTTTGGGGAGTTAATTCATGGAGTTAACATTTAAACTGGAGATTGAATGATAAGGAGTAGCCAGCCAGGTCCTGGAGGACCTGGTAAATAGAAGTGCAGCAATAATGAATAGTCCATACACCAAAGAGGGCAGAGAAACCTAAGAGTGGTTGGCAAAGCAAGAAAGAGACCAGGAGCATGAGTATCTGCAATACGAGTAGAGGGGAAGATGGAGAAAGGGTGTGAATACCAGATACTGCTGCAAACTGAGGAAGAGGAGGGCCCAGAAATGCTCATTGCCTTTGGCAACCTGTGGGCCATTGATCACCCTGACAAGGGAAACTTGTTTTACTAGACAATAAAATAAGAACATTTTTAGTGGCATAGAAGATAAGAATCTTTTACAATGTATGTCATATAAATAATCAGGATAAAAGGGCTCGGATTTTTTTTTTTTAACTTCTCTCATCCTGAGAAGAAAATTGTCTTTTTAAAGAGATCCTCCTATGCTTATTTCTAAATTCTTCCATGATTTGGGACTTCATTAGTTAATCTTGGAATGGAATTTTAGCATCCAATCAAGGTAGTGAGAATTATGCACTTTAACTTAAAACATTCCAACACTTAATTAGGTGTTCAAGATAAAAAATAGCCTGGGACTCAGGTGTTTTAATAAGTTCCATGTTTTTATACTGCAAGCCATCTGCTTATATAGCATGCAAATTGAAAATTCAGGGATATATGTACATCAAATATTCATGGAGATGAAACAGGATTATAGTCTTTAGAAAAATCTATACCTCTAGAATAAGACAGTACACAAACTCACTAATTTTTTGTTAGATTTGTGTGTGTTACAGGTATTACACCCTGCTCACTATGCTTTATATATAACCTACATATAATGATTTTTTTCCATTTTTTTCAGCTTTAATTGAGTTTATTGGTACATTTTAGAGATACAGTCCAGTTACATTCATTGTTGGGATCTTGTACCTCTACACGACAAGTCTTGATTCTCATTTTTTCCCCCTTTTTAAATGATTCATTCAAAATTTTTTTCTGTTCTCTTTCTGTAGGAAACTACTTGGAGCAATGGGGGCATATACAGTTAAATGTAATTTTTATTCATGAGATATTTCTTTCTTATTCTCTTGCCTTAGATGCTTTTGTGTGTGTGGCGGGATCAGAGGTCCAATCTCAGTAACCATGCAGCAGTTTGCATGTTTATTCAAACCTTTTGCTTCTGCAAAAATGAAGCCAGAATCTTTTGAGAGCAGCCTTTCTTGGAAGTTTGCTGATACCTCTGGCTTGCTTTCTATTGGCAATCTTAGGCAAATTGTCTATCTCTTGGCATTTTGTGCCTTCTGCTTTGGGCCCTAGCAGCAAAGGAGAGATGTAGGTACTGAGTAAACCTCCACATTTTGACAGAGAAAAGAAGGATTTCATTTTTCACATTGGCTTTATATAAGATAGGTAGTATTCCAGGGACAAAGTGATGGCTATAATCATTTCAGACTTGAGAAACTGAATGTTTTTAAATTAAAACTGATGCTTTTAAATTAAGTTGTTAATTTTAGAATGAATAACCATAGTTTTTAATTTAAAAGTGTTTTCTGTCTTACCTGCATTGATTCATATTAATCTAATTTTTTCAGTATTCACATATCTAGTTGATGTTAACTGTTTGTAAGTTTCTTGGCTCTAGTTTGAGCATTGGAGATCTATTCATCTGATACTTGCATAAATAACTAACTCAAGAAGGTGCTCTCTACTAGGACTCCCCCATCCAATAAGATGAGTATTTTTTTCTATGCCTCTATGGTATCAGATTCCTTATTCAACATTTATTGAATATTTTGTTAGTCCAGCTTTGCTGCAAAGCAAACTTTTGCAATTATAAACCCTCCAGTGACATACAATAATAAGTAGTATGTACTTGCTATTCACATATCTGTGGTTATTAGCTGATGCAGGTGGCTTTGCCAATCTTGACTTTCAGCTAATGATGTGGGTCGAGCTCCATTTCATTTGTATCTTCTCTTCCTTAGACCACCAGTTACCCAAGGTTCTTCTCCAGAGCAGAAATATGCAATGCTTTTGCTTTCACAGCTGGTGAATCAGCTCTGCTGTACTCATTTTGTTGACCAAACAAGTCACATGGTCATGTTCACTATCAATAGCATTGGAAAACTTGCTCCTTCCTTAGAGTCAGGTGGAGATGGATGGAATGAAAAACTGCTGACCTGTCGTCTGCTCTACCACAAGAACCTGTGTGCCAGCCCTTTATAAGCTGCTAAAGAGGTACTGCCTTCTGATGAAGGCAAAGTAGTCTCTCTTTCATTCAACAAGCAAGTATAGTGTGCTTAATTAAAATCAATGCAGATGAAGGCATAAGTTTATGTGTATAATTCAGGCAGGTTGTGAAATCTGGCTTTTCTATTTATTAAATCTCCCATCTTCAACAAGTTTTATACTCTCTGAGCCTCAAATTCTCAAATTCCACATCTATAAACTGAAAGAGACAAGAGGATTAAAATGACCATCTATGTGAAGTGTTTAATTCAGAGGCTAGTACATTGTAAAAGCCCAATCAATGAACTCATTGTCCTGGGCATCCAAATAGGCCAGGAAGAGCAGCCTTGGTTTGGGGGTTTTAGGGAGTAACCTAGAGTAAGCTTTCTCCTAAGGTCTATCTTGCTGGGGTACCTGAGTTGGTTGGTCTGTCTCCTACCTACTGAACTTTGAGTTTCTCCATGACCAAATTCAGAATGCCCAAATCTCGCCTGAAAGCACAGGTGGTAAAGGTGTGTTGAGAGTAAACCACCCAATTCCATGCTCTGCTCTTCCAACTAGCTGAGGGCAAGGATGAGTTTGTTGTTATTGTTTTAATGTCCAATCTGTTGCAGACTAGTAATTTTATGTCTCTTCTCTTCTTGGTGAGATAAATACATCGATCATAAAGTTGAATATCACAACAATGTAAACTCCCCATAAAAGTTTGCTCATCATCTCCACACTTATTTCTTCATGATTAGTAACAATTAGTTTGTAGGCCATCACCTATTTACAGACTTCCCCCTCTTTGAATAGTGCTGTGTACATTTTGTGCATTTCCTCATGGTACAGTCTGATGAGAAATTCTGTCATGTAAAGTGTTCAGATAGGCAGACATGACCTTCTGAGAGTCCCCCAGACACTTACAGCCAAGGGAGAGACCATCACTTGTTTTGTCAATGGATTTCTCTCAGGCCATTTGTCCCTGACTCTACTTCCAAAGTCTGTGATCCCTGTACCAGCAGAAGCTGTAACAAGGGCAAGTGTGAGAGTCTTGAATCACACCAACATCAAAGAAATGTCCAACAAATGTTCAACATGTGATCCACGGGCCCTCAGGATGCTGCAAACCCTATCATCTTTCCCAAATGGGATCATCACCACCATGGAAAGAGCATTCCTATACCAGAGATGTTGTGAGCATCTTCTTAGAAGTCCTTAGATGTCCATAAAATTGACTGAGCACCCACACAAGAGCTACCTCCTAGGCATCCAGTATTCAGAGGTTTCAAGTAGCTCATGGCATGACCTAAGTGGCTCTTTCCAGATACAATATTAGCATTAGATTTTCCCAAAGAACCTGGACACATGGTGTGATACAGGCTTTCAAAGAATGAGCTCCAGGTACAGGTGCCCAGGAGTCAGCACAGAGAGAATGTATTTTAGACTCTGTAAGATCCCTTTTGCTTCAAATATCCATCAAAATCAGAGGTTTGCAGGTCTGTGCCTTGTACAGGACTTGAACTTGCTCTCAGCTGCCTGCATCACCTTTGATATGGAATATTCCAAAGCTTCTCCAGCTAACATCCTTTAAACAAAACAAAACAAAGAACAAAACAAGCAAGCAAACAAAGTATAGAGCTAAATAAATTCTCAGTGACTATTCTCAAAAAATTCTAAGTAACTACAAAGCAGAGTTCAAAATTATGTACTGCTTGTCTACCTTTCCCACATTGTTGCCCTCCACTGATAGTCACACACTCTGACAAGCAATGCGTGTGCTTGGCTAGGGTGCAGTGGGGACAATCCTATGGCTTGCGTGCCACAGCAGGCTGTTTGTTACCATTGAGAGCTCTAAAAGGTTTGCCGTCAGTAGGAGGGGCTTTTTGTAGAAGCCTCATATTTCTTATCCCTTATGCCTGCTTGTAAAGAACCTCCTACGCTTCATCTCGACAGCACAAATTCTGCCTACCTTTTAACCTCCCTAATTTGTGTCTAATATGAACCTTTTTGACATCCAAGAGCATGATGCCTTGTACATGGTTGGTGTTCATTAAATGCTAGAAGGATAAAAATGTTTAAATAAAACCTCTCTTTCCTCGTTAGGATTCACGCAGGGTCTCTTTATTGTTTATAGCCAATAAAGACTTGGGTTTCTAATCCCTACGACATTTTTACAATATGGAAATTACATTTGGAAATTATGGCTCAAAGAAACTATTGAAAGAATAAATAATAGATTTTGATCTGTTGTAGGGGTGGCAGGATGGCAGGGGCACTGGGAGTTTTACTTCTCTTTCTGTTAAACTTGGAAGGACTTTCCTAATGGTACAGTTATATGGTTTGTATTTTCTTTGTCTCTGCCTCAAATCTACGATATTATAGTCATTTCATCAAAACATTGGATTCTGATGGAAATTGCTCACAGCAAGTTTCCAGATCATATTTCAAATAAATGGTTGCCAATTGTATGAGTCAAAAGTCTCAACTAGGATCACAGAAGCAGAAAGAATCTTAGAGAGGTGTATTCCAACTTCCATCACTTATAGCTAAGGAACCGGGGATGTGAAAATCCGTTCTCCATGGTTCTTACATGGAGGCAGGACTGGAGCATAGGTCTGTAGACTCTTTTTTTCTGTGTGCTCACTGTGGCCTTTTGTTCCATTACCGGAGCTATTTCGCTTGCCTTTCTTGTATGTCTGAGGTCCTGGGAGAGGCAGCAGGATGTGACACGAATGGGAAGTCCTCCTTATGCAGCCTGAAGTCCTGGTTGCTGGTCTGGCTCTAACATTTTCTAGTACTGATTCTTGGCCAAGTCATCCAATTTCTATAAACTTACTCCCTCATTTATAATATGGGAATGAGCTCTTTCTATATCACAGGCTTCCTATGTCACTGGTGATGCTACAAGAACAAAATGAAAGTCTCTCTACTCCTCTGTCACTGCACATTTCACATCAATGGTGTAGGTGACATTCCCTCTTTTTTGTGCATTACCCCAGGAATCATGTGAGGTTGATTTGTTCCCACACTGGTGACCTTAACGTGGATTCATGGGTTGTGATGATCTCCCTCAGGTTTCTCTACTATAAGATTGCTATTTGTCTCTTTCTGATTAAATAATCATTTCTTTTTTTTTTCCTTTTGGTACCAGGAATCGAATTCGGGTCCTTGCACTTGTGAGGTAGGCAGCAGAACCACTGAGCTAAATACCTGGCCCTAAATAGTTATTTCTATGCAAGGAATTCTTTAAGGCTGTGTAACTATCTCTGCTGCTGGGAAAAAATGTGTCTATGAGTTTTACTATCCAGTGATCCAATTTTTCTGAATTATTATTATCATGATATTAGCCAAATGGTGAAATTCCAGCCCCATCCGTGCTGCATATTATATGCCTACTCAAGTTCTGATGATGATAACAGTGAATAAGACAGAAACTTTGTCTCAAAGAATTTACACATTTTATTTATTCTTCAACACAACTTGTTATTAACAGCCAGTTATGTTTCAGGAACTATGCTTAAGCACTGGGTGAACAGTGGGCAAGACCCCATGGTTTCTTTTTCCATGGAGCATACTGCCTAATAGCAAAGACAAGGCAACTGATAGAAGAACAAATTATTGAAAGTGTGAGATCTGCCTGGAGTCCTCCAGAATCGTAAGACAGGGCATCAGGGAAGACTATTTAATAGCTATGAATAGTGTCTAATTTCAGACTTTCAGGAGCCCACATTTGATAGGGGGCTGGAGGATTTTAGGCAGAGAGCCCCAAAAGCAGAGACTGAAAATGGTGGCATTTAAGATACCATAAGAGCTGCCCCCTTCTTACTTAGTGAGCCCTACCACAGAGGCTTCCGCTCCAACACCCCTCCTGCCACCCACTTCCATCTAGCCCTATGTCTGAATTTCTGTCACCACAAAGGAAATACTATCAGACAAGTCAGCTTTGTCTGGAAGGAAACATGGTCTGATCTTGGCCTCTCATCCCAGACAAATCTCCTGAGGAAAATATGCTTGTGTCTCTCCACAAAGGTATTGGGCTTAGATCTCATCCTGTAGATTTTACTCTGGGTAACAAGCTACACTAGGATACACAACCAAAATCCTACCTGAGTGCCCTGTGCTGTACAGGAGGAGCATGAATCATACTATTTCTCTTTCAACTTTGGCATAAGTGTTTAGATGATTATGATCAGGGAGTCCTCAGCTCCTGAGAACATGTATACTCAAGGAAAGTTCCCAGTATTGTTTTATTATATTTTTTCTAATATACAACCTGGGTATAGAGCCAGGGATTTAGCTAAGTGATTCTGCCACCTGCCCCTAGAACCTGGGTATATTTGTGTGCTTGTTATTAATACAGCATAACATTCCAACGATTGGGATGATACAGTATGGCCTAATATAAAACACCATTAGTATACATACTATCGTATAATATCATATTGGTTATCTTAATGTATTCATTAAAATACCTTTTTGGCATAATATACATCATATAAAAAGAAAACTAACATGTTTAAACTCAGCTGAATTTTTGAAAAAAAATTTCAAGAGCCATAGTTTGAATTTAGGTTCAGATAATGATATTTAAAGGTTGATCAATATAAAAATTGAAGAACAAGCTTATTCTTAATTGCAATTGTTTATTGTTGGGCTCTTCATAAAAGCAGATTTTTGAATTGTTCCTTGTAGTCACTTATTTTCTCATCTGGTATTGTTTGGATCAGGGGCAAGATAAATCCCAAATATTGTAGATATATACTAACAATGCTCTTGCAAGTAATAAATCCATGTAACACTAAGCAACAAACAAGCCAACACAAGAAGTACTATACATATCCCCAAATTAAGACGACTAGGTATTTCTGAAATGATTGCAATTGTGTGGCATTATCATGACATTTTTAAAAATCAAATTACAGAAGCTCATACATCTAAATGAGGCGTACCCTCAGAGTGGTTATTATGGGAGATGATATACTCATTCCCACAGGGATGTCTTTCTTTTCTTAATAATTAATTTTATTGGTACATTTAAGGCATACAATACAATGACATTCATTACAGGAAATTTGCACCTTTACATAATCCATCTTGGTTCTTATTTTTTCCCCATACCTTTACCCTCCCTTCAACCCCTCCACCCCTCCCTATCTATAAAGACTTTGTTTTCATTTTTTCTTTTTCTCATATTAATTCCATTTCCTTCTTTCTTTTCCCCTCCCCCTCTCACTTTTCCTTTCCTTTTGCACCTTTTCTTCCTATTTCAAAATATATATTATACCTTTTAGGTAGCTAAAACTTGGAAGCAACCTAATTGCCCATCATCAATGGGAGTCTGGATAAAGAAAATGTGTTTTTTAAAAATAAAACGGAGTACTACTCAGCTATAAAGAACAAGAAACTAGAGACATTTATAGCTAAATGGATGCACATTGAGGCCATACTCTTAAGTGAAATAAAAGGACACATGTGAAAATACTGAGTAGTTTCTCTAGTGTGAGAAACAAAGTGTAAATTAGGTGTATTAGAATATTTTTAAAAATATTCTGGAGATCTGTTTTCAGAATAGTTCCCAAGATACAGTCTGAAAAACTACATGACAATGACCAATGTATCATTTACTCCACAATCAAGCCTAATTCTAAAATAGAAACAAAACTTGATCACTCATTTTATTCTTCTGTTGGATGTAATTTCCAAACTAAATTTCAAAATGGATCCAGTTTCTAAATATAAGGACGCTCATCCAGAATGAAATGTATATTACATGAGATCTAGACTAGAACTAAGTTCAAGTCCACTAAGTTCAAGTTTACTCATGGAGGAAACTCCATGGTCCCAGGACAATGGCCAGGGAAGTTACTATGCAGCTCAGCTTTGGTGCTTTGGGTAGAAAGGGGGATTGAGACCGGGCATTCTAGTAGAACCAAGCTCGGTAAACAAGGGAATTGAATGTAATATTTACTGAAGCTTGAAAGACTATGAGCCAAAATAATGTAAGTTTGATTCTAAAGCCAGATGCTGTTCAGAACCACATGTGAGCTTCTCAAAAGCAGCTTGAGATGTGCCCAAGGCAGGGCAGCCAAGCTGAGCTAGCGATTTAGAAATCATGATGTGTTTGTCTATAGGTTGACTTACCTCTGAATGATTTCCATGGGGGCTCAGAAGTATTGTATTTTGCCGCATCACTCAATTCATATTTAGTCACTCACTATTCTATTGATCACTGTGCTTGTCATGAGACCATCATTGTGCTAGGTTTGGCAATTATAATAGTGAGGAAGACATAGTCCCATCCACAAGTTTATGATGTAATGGGTAGACAAGAGATAGCAATATCTGTATGTATGGTGAGAAAGAGAAATTATGCTATTTTTTTTTATCTTTTCAATTTTATAGTTTTTCTGTAACTACTTAATATTACTTACATAATAAAAATAACCAAGTTTGTGAATTAAAGTGTTCTTAGTTTACAGAGGTCAGTTGACCTCCTAGTGGTGGCTGAATGGTGGTCTCTGGCCAAATCATTCTTCACTGGTGGTTCTGCTGGTGGCTGCCCTGTATTAGTGCAAATACAATATTGCACTAATTAAATCTTCATTTGAATAAAGTTTCCAAAGAGAACCTGAGACCTGAAACTGGCCCAAGTCCTAAACAGTTTTTCACCATCTTTAAACTAACAACATGTAAGTCTTCAGGTAGAATTTTTTGTTGTTATGAGAGAGAGAGAGAGAGAGAGAGACACACACACACACACACAGAGAGAGACAGAGAGAGAGAGAGAGAGAGAGAGAGAGAGAGGGAGGGAGAGAGAGAGAACCAATTCAAACTGACCAATAAAAAAAGATACAGTGTTTCTTGCAGAACTGAAAGTCAGACAAATAGCTATGATGGGACTGCAGACCCTCCCTGTTCAATTTGTTCTGCATGGTGCCACAGCAGCTCCAGAATCACCTCCCACCACTAGCTGGAGAAGAACCTCTCTCCTCTTCACCTCATACAGAGGACTCTGATGGGGTGCGTGGCAGGGAGATGGGACACTCTAGTCATCCCTGTTTGAATCACAAGGGCACCCTCACCTGTAGTAGAGCCAGCTGAGAGCTGGATGGGGTGAGGGAAGTGGTGGTAGGGTAGCCCTAGCAGCTCGAGGAAATCAGGAATATTGTTTTCAGGAGTGTGAGTGATGGTACCGCACTGGCAAAGCCAACAATGTCTACAAGTGGGATTTTTGGGGACAGAGAGAAGTTGAAATTAATATGGCTGATGATAGACAATTTATAATTTCCTCATGAGAAATGGACAGATGCTTTTGATGGGCAGGACATTGGCATCATTTGTACCTCTATCTTATTGGTTACATGGTGTCCTCTGCAGTTGGCTGCATCCATTCTGTTGGGTATCATTCAATGTTGCCACATTTGGAGCCATCAGACCTAATCAGCGACAATCTCTGCTTGACAATATATTTAGGTACTCATTGTGAGAGAAGATAGTTGTCAGAAAGCAGTGTACTTTGAGCACTTTGAATCAAACAGAAAAACACAAACTAAACTCTAAGCCACGACAGGTACTAGAACTGCCCAGACTCTTAGGTTGGGAAGTTTTTGGCTTGTCTTCCCCAGGCCCCACCCTATGTTGGCCTTCACATTCTCTGGGCGGATATCTGTGGTAACACCCCTTTAATCATCTTAAGCTTAGAATAAAGGCTTTTCCCTTTATTCTTTGTAGAGTACCTGGGGGTGTCCCATCCACTGTTTCATTTCTACATCCTTGGGAATATACTCTCCTCTACCAAATGGAAAAATTATTGTCATTTAAAAGAAAGATCATTTTATATGGAGGTCACTGTTGGTGTTGTTTGAACAAATTGTGGCACGTGATATGCTCTTGAGAGAAATAGGTTCATTGCTTTTACTAGTCTGTGACTGTGACTGGCTTGTGGGTAGGAACAGTCTGTTGGAGATCTGCAGTTGCCACAGTATCCAACCTTGTAGATTATCTACAGGAACATCCATTTTACCTGCAAAGTCTCCAGATGGAAACAAAATCAGTGTGGTTTAAAATGCCAGCTCAGGAGAATGAGAAGTGACAAACAAAACCCTTATGGCAAGTTCCTGTCCCATCTTTTCATACTTCTCCCTGAATGCTACAATAAAACCTCTCTTATAAATACACAGACACACATACACATACACACACACACACACACACACATTCATAGTTGGATGGAAGTATTCACACAGAAAACCCTAAAATCTGTTTGGTCTTAATGTTTCAAAGTCACCCAGTGTTCACTTTCCAATAGTGTCTAGAACTTATATAGTTGTCTGATACCGGCCAATCTTGATCTTGCAGCTCCTCAGCTGCCCACCCTTTGCTAAATTCAATAATGTTCTGATTCTTACATTAATGAAACACAATGGAAATGTTAATTGCTTTAAATGGTATTTGACCATAGGCATCCACCATGAAAGGGACAGAAATGTGTAATTCAGAGCACAGATTGTCTATCTAAGTCTTTAATTAACTACACATGCCTACATGCCTCTACACTTCATTGGAACCAAAATGGTTTTTAGAACTACAGCTAATTTCAGTAAATTGAAAAACAACTGGAAGTGCTACAATGTAAATTCTTATTAACATTAATGGTGGCAGCGTTGTGTGAAGTGGGTTCCCCAGATGAAGCCACAGTGGGAATATTTAGACGGTTAGGTTTTCTCACTGCCTTCTCACTGGGCAAAGTTAAACAGAATAATGTAAGATTTAAATAACAACTTTTTACAATTAAAAAAGAGTGGATGCCAACAGGCTGTACATGATTTATTAAGAATATTCTCTCTAATGAGTAATTGTCATAAGCATACACAGGAGGGAGGTCACTGCCTATGGGGTGTGACAGGAATAAAATGGCTTAGAAAGTGGGCATTTGTTTTGATTTCCTAGGATGTGAGCTGGTACTGGAGGAGTCAAACAAGAAGCTGCAGGTTGGTGGGCTGCCCTTGGGGTTGTGCTCTCCCTCTCTCCTTTACAAACATTACTTCTGATGTTCCTCGAAACCCAGACAACCTGGTTTATAGCACTAATTCTTAATCACTGAAAAAAAGAAACGCTTTTGTGGCTAGCCATTAAGGTGACAAAACATTCCCCTGAGCAGTTGAAATGCCCAAAAAGAAAGAAAGAGTATAGCAAGGAAAAGGGGAGATAATAAGGCTCTGGAGATGCAAATTTGACTCTCATAAAAGGATTAACTCACCAAGAGGGAGCGGACAATGGCACCTCCATTTCACAGATGATAAAACAGAGGCTCAAGGAGTTTGAGTGAGTTCCTGAAGGTTCGGACAGCAAGAAAAAAACCAAAACCAAAACCAAGCACAAACAAACTAGGAATTAAATCCTCATAGCTCCAAGCCTGTTTTCATCCTCTCTGCTGCTTTCTAGGACAGGGGTCTGGTCTGTGCTTCCCAAGAGTGGGAAGAGGTGTGAGCTGTCATCACCAGAGGCTGTAGAGACAGGACTTTCAAGTTCTCGGAAACTCCTCAGCCTCTCTGTGGTTTGCTTCAATTGTGGTTCCCGATTTTTCCGGTTCTAACAGATTCCAAACCTCCACTGTTCCCTGGTCTCCACTGTTCCTGCTTGGTTCTCCAGGTGGGGCTGGTGGCTCATACATTCTTCACTTTGCCACTGCAACTGACTTCTGAGCCTACTTAGAGGGACTGGCTGGTCAGGGAGACCACACAGATCGTAATCATAACAGAATGCTGACTATACACACATAATAATATATACATAAAGTGTATAAATATATAGTATACGCACATTATATATGATACACATATTGCTTTAATATAAAAAACAAATACTGTGTGAAATCATATATCATCCCATACTATTTACACTGCTACCTAAATGCTATTAATTAAACAAAAATAAGAACACTTGTTAATTGTGGAAATTGGTGGCATTTAATAGTAGGACTAATTAAACCAATAATATATGTAAGGAAACCATGATGTTTTTATGTTTCCTTCCTCTGACATAGAAATTCCTTGTGCCTTCTTCTCTCTCTTGGATTTTTAATGTAGCATGGTGATTAAGATGCACTTGGGACATGGTCACTGATGGAGGTGCCCAGGGTTGGCCTCCATTGCCACTGGCTCCCCATCCCCTCAACTGATTTCTGTGATCTTTGGGAACTATTTGAGTTGCCTCAGATTGGTTCCTGACTGAAATACTTAGGTAATAGTTTGTTCTAAGTTAACCACCTCTCAGAGATTAAAGTTTCCAATGAAGATTCCAGAGAACTTGCTTATACTTGTTTAAACCGGATTTTCCACAAAATGGTGTTTTTTGGTTTTTTTTTATAGAACACTATAGACACATATCCCTAAATAACCAACATGATTAGCCTGGTCCCTCTTCAGCACTGCTAAACCACCTGTGGCTTCTTTAATACCCTTTTCAATGTTAAATCAACCTTATTATTGCTGGTCAAAGCCTCCAATCAGGAAAAAAAATCATCAGCATTTTAATTTTCGAAAACAATAGTGTAATGTGACCCTCAACACATTTGTCTGGAATAAAAATTTTTAAATGTCCAACATGTGCACACATATGAACACATAATCATTCAAGGGCAGAAAGTACAAAAATTCCATTTCAACAATTAAAGTGGATTTAAAAGGCATCAGGTGGTGAATTAAATGCAGAGAATATTTGGGAATCTGAAATGCTATACAGATCTAAACTCACAAATTCTTTACTCCAAAGAATTCTCAGCAGATGGTGGCAAGTCCATAAATTCTGAACAGGGGTTCTTCCGGGGAGTAAGTTAGTTTTACATCAGATGCTTGAACACTTGAGATACTCTGAGAAATCTGAAACATGTATAAAACACATCAAGCCTCTGTCCAGGGCAAGTGAAGTAATTTTCCCGCAGCCACACACATTAGGTCTACGTTCCTCAGCCATGCGCAGCTGTCATATCATGGGAAGAAATAGGAAAAGACTTTAGTGAAATAACCTCAGGCTCATGAAGTTACTATATGAATGTTTCACCATTTTCTACTGAAATGAAATGCTCAGTAGCGCAAGTCCTTAAGATGGCCTAGAATTCAATAGAGAAAAGCAATGAAACAGAATATTTGGAGTGCCTCTCTGCCAGGCTGGGCTTGCGACACACACAAATAACTCACCTGGTTGCTGTAATCCATCTATTATGAGAAGGTGGTAACAACTGGAAAAAATTATGTATGCCTAGAAATCTCCAAAAGTGTCAGACTTATTTGCCCTTAAGAAGATAGAATATGCTAACCCAGGCATTCCAGGAGGTGGTGGAATAAGAGGTCTCAGTCCCATTTTTCGTTAATAATGGAATTTCCAGATGTTAACAATTATAAATAACCTCAGCAGTTTTTTTCCATTGAGAAAGAAATTGCATTCATGCTTGGCTTGATTTCCACCTATTAGCAGAATTTCCTGAGAACAGTATGGTAAACCCAAAACTCAGAGGTCGGTGTGTACACACTGAAAGGGTAACATGAGAGGATTTCCGAGGCAGATCTGCCTCGAAGATAGTCTGCCAGGAGGACTTCAATGGTTAGCATCCAGTAATGCTGTCTCCAGGATGAGTTTTCATACAAAAGGTAAGCTTTTGTATATTGGCAAAGAAAAGGGACATGATACTAATTGTCCTTAGCATCGATATGAGTGCATCTGTTCAAGGTCATGTTTTAAGTCTTAGATTATACCTCTATCCACCCTCTGCAGAGTTGCACTTGTCTTTGGACTAAAAGACAAGATGAACCAAAATACTTCCCATCTTTGTACCGGAGTTCCAGGAGGAATAAAAAATACTTGCTTATAAAACCTCTTTGCACAGAGAGGTCCATATTTTGGATCCCCATTACCTTAATAATACTGTTTTATTCATTTCCCAAGAATAAAGAGGAGGGAAACTTTTAAATGCCAGATCCCATCTGTAGAATAATGATAGTGATGAAGACAGTGATAGGAGAGGAGGAAGGAGGGCTCATGACGGTCACCATGAGGTGGGAGTCACTTGAGAAGTTTGGTTTGGATTCATCCGTTCATCCCAAAACTGCGTGCAAGTCACCAGCTCTGACCAAGGCCCTGAACTAGGAAAAGGAGGCAGAGTGACTAAGAAAGATAATAACTTAATGATTAGGATAACACTGGATTGTCAGAGTGAACAAAGCAGTGGATGGAGATGACCACAAGGAATCTTCTACCGTATGTAGGGATGGGCCCGAGGAGGAGATGGGAACTGAAGGGACAGCTAGGATTCTGAACCAGCATCAGGAAGATGAGCTACCAAGGAGGAAATGTTTTATTAGGGATGAGCACGAAGATCCTGGACCTTGGGCAATGGGGTGAAGGGGAGCTTTACAGGTTGTTTAAATGCAGGGAGAGCAGGGTGAGAATGGAGAGAACAAGAGGGAGACAGGGAGCTGGTGCTCACAGGGTCTTGCAGCTGGGGAATCAGGTCTCGAAATTGGTTCCTAAGCCCTTGAAGATCACTGAATATCTATGGATCACTGAGTTATGAAAATAACATGAAAATAGTGATAATGATTTCTAATTTTGCCTCAATCTTTCTAGAAACATTTCCTCATCTTTGTGAAGTATTTTTTTTTCCTCATTGAGTTTATTGGTACATTTTAGGTATACAGTACAGTTACATTCATCATTGGGATCTTGTGCCTTTACATGACAGGTCTTGGTTCTCATTTTTCCCCTTGTCCCTGCCCTCCCTTTACCTCCTCCTCTCCGCCCCATTTACAAACATTTTATTTCCATTTTTTCATTTTCTCCTATTTTTTTTCTTTCCCTTATTACCTTTCCCCATACCCTTTGCATTTTCCCTACACCTTTAGCCCTTTTCTTCCTATTTCACATTGTCAATTATCTCATTAGGATCTTATGTACTATCATACTTTATTCTTTGTGAAGTATTCTTAATCTGCTAGGGTTAAATAAAAAAGTTAATGAATCTTAACAGAAATATTCTGAATCACAGTCTAACTACTGTACCCGATATACAAAGAACACTGCACAAGAATATAGACAGCCCTTGATTTAGGATACAGTTATATCCATGATAAACCCACCATTAGTTGAAAATATGGCAAATTGAAACTGCATATAATAGACTAACCTACTTAAAGTCCTAGCTTAGCAACACAGTGTATTATAGAAATAGGCATTCAACTTTTGGCTTGCCTAGGCCACACTAAGGGAAGAAGAAGTATCTTGGGCTGTATATAAATATGTATAATCTTGTTAATACATGTAACAAAACTTCATTTTTTATTATTTTAACTTATCAAATTATTTTGACATAACACAAGCCCAACCACGCTCTGACCAAGGGCCTGAACTAGGAAAAGGAGGCAGAGTGACTAAGAAAGATAATAACTTAATGATTAGGATAACACTGGATTGTCAGAGTGAACAAAGCAGTGGATGGAGATGACCACAAGGAATCTTCTACCGTATGTAACTCAATAATTAAACAAGAAAGCTACCATTTTCTTAAGAACAGTAAACACCTGCCTTCACAATCATACATACACATGTAGTTAGGTTGAAATACATTATCGATAATTGACACTGGCTCCCCATCCCCTCAACTGATTTCTGTGATCTTTGGGAACTATTTGAGTTGCCTCAGATTGGTTCCTGACTGAAATACTTAGGTAATAGTTTGTTCTAAGTTAACCACCTCTCAGAGATTAAAGTTTCCAATGAAGATTCCAGAGAACTTGCTTATACTTGTTTAAACCGGATTTTCCACAAAATGGTGTTTTTTGGTTTTTTTTTATAGAACACTATAGACACATATCCCTAAATAACCAACATGATTAGCCTGGTCCCTCTTCAGCACTGCTAAACCACCTGTGGCTTCTTTAATACCCTTTTCAATGTTAAATCAACCTTATTATTGCTGGTCAAAGCCTCCAATCAGGAAAAAAAAATCATCAGGATTTTAATTTTCGAAAACAATAGTGTAATGTGACCCTCAACACATTTGTCTGGAATAAAAATTTTTAAATGTCCAACATGTGCACACATATGAACACATAATCATTCAAGGGCAGAAAGTACAAAAATTCCATTTCAACAATTAAAGTGGATTTAAAAGGCATCAGGTGGTGAATTAAATGCAGAGAATATTTGGGAATCTGAAATGCTATACAGATCTAAACTCACAAATTCTTTACTCCAAAGAATTCTCAGCAGATGGTGGCAAGTCCATAAATTCTGAACAGGGGTTCTTCCGGGGAGTAAGTTAGTTTTACATCAGATGCTTGAACACTTGAGATACTCTGAGAAATCTGAAACATGTATAAAACACATCAAGCCTCTGTCCAGGGCAAGTGAAGTAATTTTCCCGCAGCCACACACATTAGGTCTACATTCCTCAGCCATACGCAGCTGTCATATCATGGGAAGAAATAGGAAAAGACTTTAGTGAAATAACCTCAGGCTCATGAAGTTACTATATGAATGTTTCACCATTTTCTACTGAAATGAAATGCTCAGTAGCGCAAGTCCTTAAGATGGCCTAGAATTCAATAGAGAAAAGCAATGAAACAGAATATTTGGAGTGCCTCTCTGCCAGGCTGGGCTTGCGACACACACAAATAACTCACCTGGTTGCTGTAATCCATCTATTATGAGAAGGTGGTAACAACTGGAAAAAATTATGTATGCCTAGAAATCTCCAAAAGTGTCAGACTTATTTGCCCTTAAGAAGATAGAATATGCTAACCCAGGCATTCCAGGAGGTGGTGGAATAAGAGGTCTCAGTCCCATTTTTCGTTAATAATGGAATTTCCAGATGTTAACAATTATAAATAACCTCAGCAGTTTTTTTCCATTGAGAAAGAAATTGCATTCATGCTTGGCTTGATTTCCACCTATTAGCAGAATTTCCTGAGAACAGTATGGTAAATCCAAAACTCAGAGGTCGGTGTGCACACACGCTGAAAGGGTAACATGAGAGGATTTCTGAGGCAGATCTGCCTTGAAGATAGTCTGCCAGGAGGACTTCAATGGTTAGCATCCAGTAATGCTGTCTCCAGGATGAGTTTTCATACAAAAGGTAAGCTTTTGTATATTGGCAAAGAAAAGGGACATGATACTAATTGTCCTTAGCATCGATATGAGTGCATCTGTTCAAGGTCATGTTTTAAGTCTTAGATTATACCTCTATCCACCCTCTGCAGAGTTGCACTTGTCTTTGGACTAAAAGACAAGATGAACCAAAATACTTCCCATCTTTGTACCGGAGTTCCAGGAGGAATAAAAAATACTTGCTTATAAAACCTCTTTGCACAGAGAGGTCCATATTTTGGATCCCCATTACCTTAATAATACTGTTTTATTCATTTCCCAAGAATAAAGAGGAGGGAAACTTTTAAATGCCAGATCCCATCTGTAGAATAATGATAGTGATGAAGACAGTGATAGGAGAGGAGGAAGGAGGGCTCATGACGGTCACCATGAGGTGGGAGTCACTTGAGAAGTTTGGTTTGGATTCATCCGTTCATCCCAAAACTGCGTGCAAGTCACCCGCTCTGACCAAGGGCCTGAACTAGGAAAAGGAGGCAGAGTGACTAAGAAAGATAATAACTTAATGATTAGGATAACACTGGATTGTCAGAGTGAACAAAGCAGTGGATGGAGATGACCACAAGGAATCTTCTACCGTATGTAGGGATGGGCCCAAGGAGGAGATGGGAACTGAAGGGACAGCTAGGATTCTGAACCAGCATCAGGAAGATGAGCTACCAAGGAGGAAATGTTTTATTAGGGATGAGCACGAAGATCCTGGACCTTGGGCAATGGGGTGAAGGGGAGCTTTACAGGTTGTTTAAATGCAGGGAGAGCAGGGTGAGAATGGAGAGAACAAGAGGGAGACAGGGAGCTGGTGCTCACAGGGTCTTGCAGCTGGGGAATCAGGTCTCGAAATTGGTTCCTAGGGCCACGTGGCAGGGTGTTGAGCTTGCCTGCTGTAGAGTATCCATTGCTTCCGCTTGAGATTATGTTGCTGAGAGTTGCAGCTCACTACCACCTCTGGCATGGTGAGAAAGAGGTATTCCTATAAGCCCTTGAAGATCACTGAATATCTATGGATCACTGAGTTATGAAAATAACATGAAAATAGTGATAATGATTTCTAATTTTGCCTCAATCTTTCTAGAAACATTTCCTCATCTTTGTGAAGTATTTTTTTTTCCTCATTGAGTTTATTGGTACATTTTAGGTATACAGTACAGTTACATTCATCATTGGGATCTTGTGCCTTTACATGACAGGTCTTGGTTCTCATTTTTCCCCTTGTCCCTGCCCTCCCTTTACCTCCTCCTCTCCGCCCCATTTACAAACATTTTATTTCCATTTTTTCATTTTCTCCTATTTTTTTTCTTTCCCTTATTACCTTTCCCCATACCCTTTGCATTTTCCCTACACCTTTAGCCCTTTTCTTCCTATTTCACATTGTCAATTATCTCATTAGGATCTTATGTACTATCATACTTTATTCTTTGTGAAGTATTCTTAATCTGCTAGGGTTAAATAAAAAAGTTAATGAATCTTAACAGAAATATTCTGAATCACAGTCTAACTACTGTACCCGATATACAAAGAACACTGCACAAGAATATAGACAGCCCTTGATTTAGGATACAGTTATATCCATGATAAACCCACCATTAGTTGAAAATATGGCAAATTGAAACTGCATATAATAGACTAACCTACTTAAAGTCCTAGCTTAGCAACACAGTGTATTATAGAAATAGGCATTCAACTTTTGGCTTGCCTAGGCCACACTAAGGGAAGAAGAAGTATCTTGGGCTGTATATAAATATGTATAATCTTGTTAATACATGTAACAAAACTTCATTTTTTATTATTTTAACTTATCAAATTATTTTGACATAACACAAGCCCAACTTCAATAATTAAACAAGAAAGCTACCATTTTCTTAAGAACAGCAAACACCTGCCTTCACAATCATACATACACATGTAGTTAGGTTGAAATACATTATCGATAATTGCTGAGTTATACTTGCCATGTTGCACAAGCAGATGTTACCTCTGATACACTCAGACTTCCACTGGACCCACCGTGTGTGGTGAGCACAGGAGGCAGTTATCACTGCGCTGTGCCCTGCCCTATACAAGAACCATGGTGCCTTCCTGGATTGCACTCGCGCACCAAGCAATCCAGTCATGAAAAAAATCACATCAGATTAAAAGTTTATGTTGCTCTGGGCTGCATTACTCAGGCCACGTGGCAGGGTGTTGAGCTTGCCTGCTGTAGAGTATCCATTGCTTCCGCTTAAGATTATGTTGCTGAGAGTTGCAGCTCACTACCACCTCTGGCATGGTGAGAAAGAGGTATTCCCACTCGCGCACCAAGCAATCCAGTCATGAAAAAAATCACATCAGATTAAAAGTTTATGTTGCTCTGGGCTGCATTACTCAGGCCACGTGGCAGGGTGTTGAGCTTGCCTGCTGTAGAGTATCCATTGCTTCCGCTTAAGATTATGTTGCTGAGAGTTGCAGCTCACTACCACCTCTGGCATGGTGAGAAAGAGGTATTCCTGGAAGCCCAGGAAAAGATCCAAATTTTAATCCAAAACTCAGAGGTCGGTGTGCACACACGCTGAAAGGGTAACATGAGAGGATTTCTGAGGCAGATCTGCCTTGAAGATAGTCTGCCAGGAGGACTTCAATGGTTAGCATCCAGTAATGCTGTCTCCAGGATGAGTTTTCATACAAAAGGTAAGCTTTTGTATATTGGCAAAGAAAAGGGACATGATACTAATTGTCCTTAGCATCGATATGAGTGCATCTGTTCAAGGTCATGTTTTAAGTCTTAGATTATACCTCTATCCACCCTCTGCAGAGTTGCACTTGTCTTTGGACTAAAAGACAAGATGAACCAAAATACTTCCCATCTTTGTACCGGAGTTCCAGGAGGAATAAAAAATACTTGCTTATAAAACCTCTTTGCACAGAGAGGTCCATATTTTGGATCCCCATTACCTTAATAATACTGTTTTATTCATTTCCCAAGAATAAAGAGGAGGGAAACTTTTAAATGCCAGATCCCATCTGTAGAATAATGATAGTGATGAAGACAGTGATAGGAGAGGAGGAAGGAGGGCTCATGACGGTCACCATGAGGTGGGAGTCACTTGAGAAGTTTGGTTTGGATTCATCCGTTCATCCCAAAACTGCGTGCAAGTCACCCGCTCTGACCAAGGGCCTGAACTAGGAAAAGGAGGCAGAGTGACTAAGAAAGATAATAACTTAATGATTAGGATAACACTGGATTGTCAGAGTGAACAAAGCAGTGGATGGAGATGACCACAAGGAATCTTCTACCGTATGTAGGGATGGGCCCAAGGAGGAGATGGGAACTGAAGGGACAGCTAGGATTCTGAACCAGCATCAGGAAGATGAGCTACCAAGGAGGAAATGTTTTATTAGGGATGAGCACGAAGATCCTGGACCTTGGGCAATGGGGTGAAGGGGAGCTTTACAGGTTGTTTAAATGCAGGGAGAGCAGGGTGAGAATGGAGAGAACAAGAGGGAGACAGGGAGCTGGTGCTCACAGGGTCTTGCAGCTGGGGAATCAGGTCTCGAAATTGGTTCCTAAGCCCTTGAAGATCACTGAATATCTATGGATCACTGAGTTATGAAAATAACATGAAAATAGTGATAATGATTTCTAATTTTGCCTCAATCTTTCTAGAAACATTTCCTCATCTTTGTGAAGTATTTTTTTTTCCTCATTGAGTTTATTGGTACATTTTAGGTATACAGTACAGTTACATTCATCATTGGGATCTTGTGCCTTTACATGACAGGTCTTGGTTCTCATTTTTCCCCTTGTCCCTGCCCTCCCTTTACCTCCTCCTCTCCGCCCCATTTACAAACATTTTATTTCCATTTTTTCATTTTCTCCTATTTTTTTTCTTTCCCTTATTACCTTTCCCCATACCCTTTGCATTTTCCCTACACCTTTAGCCCTTTTCTTCCTATTTCACATTGTCAATTATCTCATTAGGATCTTATGTACTATCATACTTTATTCTTTGTGAAGTATTCTTAATCTGCTAGGGTTAAATAAAAAAGTTAATGAATCTTAACAGAAATATTCTGAATCACAGTCTAACTACTGTACTCGATATACAAAGAACACTGCACAAGAATATAGACAGCCCTTGATTTAGGATACAGTTATATCCATGATAAACCCACCATTAGTTGAAAATATGGCAAATTGAAACTGCATATAATAGACTAACCTACTTAAAGTCCTAGCTTAGCAACACAGTGTATTATAGAAATAGGCATTCAACTTTTGGCTTGCCTAGGCCACACTAAGGGAAGAAGAAGTATCTTGGGCTGTATATAAATATGTATAATCTTGTTAATACATGTAACAAAACTTCATTTTTTATTATTTTAACTTATCAAATTATTTTGACATAACACAAGCCCAACCTCAATAATTAAACAAGAAAGCTACCATTTTCTTAAGAACAGTAAACACCTGCCTTCACAATCATACATACACATGTAGTTAGGTTGAAATACATTATCGATAATTGCTGAGTTATACTTGCCATGTTGCACAAGCAGATGTTACCTCTGATACACTCAGACTTCCACTGGACCCACCGTGTGTGGTGAGCACAGGAGGCAGTTATCACTGCGCTGTGCCCTGCCCTATACAAGAACCATGGTGCCTTCCTGGATTGCACTCGCGCACCAAGCAATCCAGTCATGAAAAAAATCACATCAGATTAAAAGTTTATGTTGCTCTGGGCTGCATTACTCGGGCCACGTGGCAGGGTGTTGAGCTTGCCTGCTGTAGAGTATCCATTGCTTCCGCTTAAGATTATGTTGCTGAGAGTTGCAGCTCACTACCACCTCTGGCATGGTGAGAAAGAGGTATTCCTGGAAGCCCAGGAAAAGATCCAAATTTAAAATTCGAAGTAGGAGTTTTAGTGGATGCTTATTGCTTCAGCACTACCATGTGTTAAAAAATGGTAAGTCAAACTATTGTAAATCAAGGATCATCTAGAGGAGATGAACCAAGTTGCTTCTATTTCTGTATGATGGAATTTTAAGCCTTAAGTGTATTTCCTGTCCCCCATCCTGGCTCCTTTGTGAAGTCAGAACTGCAGGGTTTCCTCTGTTCCAGCCCCACCCACCAGCCCACCTGCTCTCCAGCTCACAGTGATTTCCATCACCTCATTTCTTTGGATTTGTTGTTTTCTCTCTGAGCTGGAGAGGGACAGTTGACCACTAATGTCCCTCCCAGAAAGACCCAGGAATTTTAGTCTTGATGTGATCAAATATGATGAGCATTTTTAAGACACTCATTTTATGGAAGGTCACAAACTGATACATTCAACAGTGTTTTTTAAATCTTTGAGAAACACTGTGCAATGTAACTTATTGTAAAGGAGCAATACAAAATGTTAGAAGTTCATTTTCTTATGTATAGAACATGCCTTAGGATGTTTTATTAACCTGGGTATATGTTTCACTTTTTGTACTTATTTGATATGTGCTTTTGAGAGTATCTTAATCCACAGATTCCTCATCAATAGGATTCTAATTTAGTTGTAAAGTTCTTTTGAGAAAATGAGATAATGTGAAAAAGGACATAGCCTAGAATCTAAGACTTGCTGATAGCTGTTCCATAAATGCGGAATGAACAGGATGTTCAGCTAGTGAAAACTGTCACTTTTACCTTCAAAAGGCTTGGTGCCTGCCTGGTCACATTCCATTTTGTCAGCTCTATCAAGCAAAGGTTCATAAATTTACTTTTTGGAAGACTCTTCCTTTCAAGAAGGGACCTGTTATAGTCTTCATTTCCTTTCCCAGCTAAAACTCTTTGGGATAACTAGTGTGTAAAATGCCACTCTGTCTCAAGTTTGGTCCCTGTCTGGCCTCAGCTACCATCCTACTTTCTGCAATATGAATCCAGA
This sequence comes from Fukomys damarensis, assembly GCF_012274545.1. Taxonomy (NCBI): domain Eukaryota; kingdom Metazoa; phylum Chordata; class Mammalia; order Rodentia; family Bathyergidae; genus Fukomys; species Fukomys damarensis. The sequence goes on from NW_022900917.1 coordinate 52,221,512, forward strand.
TTTTTCATATTCTTCCCATAGCATCCTTTTGCTCCAAAAGTTTTCAGCGCTGTCACAAGTCAAAGGAACACACACACACACATACACACACACAAAATGGCTCTCTCTCCATTTCATAGGTGTGGGAGATGAGGCCACCATTCAGGCAGATGGGCTCAGATTTTTTTTTTTTTTTTTTTTTTTT
>NW_022900917.1:52221716-52223157 GCF_012274545.1 Fukomys damarensis
TTTTTTTTTTTTTTTTTGTACTGGGGATCGAACTTGGGTCCTTGCACTTGCAAGGCAACACTGAGCTAAATCCCTGGCCCTTGGGCTCAGATATTGAAGGGAAGATTCCAAAAGTTTGCAGAGCCCACGTGCCTCTGGCTTTTCCCTCTCCTGGGTTACTACTAAAGCAAGGGGGAGTTACTTGAATCCAGAAGAGAAACCCTTCTGAAGGTAACTTGCGTGGAGGCACGCTTGCAGCCATTAAGCAGTGCATCTTGTTCTCAGAGCTGCAGAAACCAACAGTCTTGCTAGATATTTCAAGGCAGCCTAGTCAGGTTTGACATTTTTTAGGTTGGTAGTGAGATCAGTACTCTTTTGTGAATGAACTAAGAATCTATTCAGGTCTAAATGGAACACTCTTGGCCTCTCGAATCCTCCCTTCTCCGGTGTAGCTGCTGGGCAGAGTACCATGTGCAACCTCCAGTGTGGGAGAACAGGGTGATGCTGACACTTTCAGTAGTGGAAATATGCTTCTTGATTGTTGAATTGTGGCTACACATTTATCCCTATTGTTGATCCTTCCAAACATCCTTGGTCCCAAAAAGACAGGTCTCTACAGTATTGTAAAACGTGTCATGTTCAAAACAGGAAGAAGACAAGTCCCAGAGCTTTGCTTCTCTGCATTCAATAGGCTGTATGTTATTCCCAATGTAGCGGCTGAAGTCTTTTTTTAAATTTATGAGCTACCATTTAGGTGAGAATGAAATTGTTAAAATCTTGTGCATTTGAGTCATGTTTATGTACTGGTGGTAATAAAACTATCAAGATGAATATAAAGCCCTTCTGCTTTTGTTTTTAAGCACAACACACTGTCTCTCATCTTTAACAAGGCTGTAGGAAAGGCAGAGTTGGAAACACAGGCTTGAGTTCAAATTCCAGACCAACACGTACTTCCTCTGAGAACTCGGCTAAGGTACTTAATTTTCACTGAACTAAGGTTTCTCATCTATGATATGAGGACAGAAACTACCTTGCTGAGTTCACTGTGATAAGATTCAGAGTTTAGATCAGGATTTAAATATGATTAAGGCTGAGTAAACCTAATCCAAAAATGTGAAATGCTCCTTAATTCAAAACCAATGTGGTGATTTAAGAATTTTTAAATTTTGGAGAATTTCAGATTTCAGATTTTTGGGTTAAGCTCATTAAGTAAAGTCTATACCAATATTTTCAAATTTGAAAAAAACTCTGAAATTTGGAACATTTCTGGTCCCAAGCATTTCAAATAAGAGATAGTCAACCTGCTGGGCGTGGTGATGCACGCCTGTAATCCCAGCACTCGGGAGGCTGATGCAGCAGGATCGCTGTGAGTTCGAGACCAGCCTTGGCTACATAGTGAGCTCCAAGTCAGTCTCAACTACACAGTGAGATCCTGTCTCAAAAAAAAACAAAAAAAAAAACA
>NW_022900917.1:52223503-52254569 GCF_012274545.1 Fukomys damarensis
TTTTTTTTTTTTTTTTTGTACTGGGGATCGAACTTGGGTCCTTGCACTTGCAAGGCAACACTGAGCTAAATCCCTGGCCCTTGGGCTCAGATATTGAAGGGAAGATTCCAAAAGTTTGCAGAGCCCACGTGCCTCTGGCTTTTCCCTCTCCTGGGTTACTACTAAAGCAAGGGGGAGTTACTTGAATCCAGAAGAGAAACGCTTCTGAAGGTAACTTGCGTGGAGGCACGCTTGCAGCCATTAAGCAGTGCATCTTGTTCTCAGAGCTGCAGAAACCAACAGTCTTGCTAGATATTTCAAGGCAGCCTAGTCAGGTTTGACATTTTTTAGGTTGGTAGTGAGATCAGTACTCTTTTGTGAATGAACTAAGAATCTATTCAGGTCTAAATGGAACACTCTTGGCCTCTCGAATCCTCCCTTCTCCGGTGTAGCTGCTGGGCAGAGTACCATGTGCAACCTCCAGTGTGGGAGAACAGGGTGATGCTGACACTTTCAGTAGTGAAAATATGCTTCTTGATTGTTGAATTGTGGCCACACATTTATCCCTATTGTTGATCCTTCCAAACATCCTTGGTCCCAAAAAGACAGGTTTCTACAGTATTGTAAAACGTGTCATGTTCAAAACAGGAAGAAGACAAGTCCCAGAGCTTTGCTTCTCTGCATTCAATAGGCTGTATGTTATTCCTAATGTAGCGGCTGAAGTCTTTTTTTAAATTTATGAGCTACCATTTAGGTGAGAATGAAATTGTTAAAATCTTGTGCATTTGAGTCATGTTTATGTACTGGTGGTAATAAAACTATCAAGATGAATATAAAGCCCTTCTGCTTTTGTTTTTAAGCACAACACACTGTCTCTCATCTTTAACAAGGCTGTAGGAAAGGCAGAGTTGGAAACACAGGCTTGAGTTCAAATTCCAGACCAACACGTACTTCCTCTGAGAACTCGGCTAAGGTACTTAATTTTCACTGAACTAAGGTTTCTCATCTCTGATATGAGGACAGAAACTACCTTGCTGAGTTCACTGTGATAAGATTCAGAGTTTAGATCAGGATTTAAATATGATTAAGGCTGAGTAAACCTAATCCAAAAATGTGAAATGCTCCTTAATTCAAAACCAATGTGGTGATTTAAGAATTTTTAAATTTTGGAGAATTTCAGATTTCAGATTTTTGGGTTAAGCTCATTAAGTAAAGTCTATACCAATATTTTCAAATTTGAAAAAAACTCTGAAATTTGGAACATTTCTGGTCCCAAGCATTTCAGATAAGAGATAGTCAACCTGCTGGGCGTGGTGATGCACGCCTGTAATCGCAGCACTCGGGAGGCTGATGCAGCAGGATCGCTGTGAGTTCGAGACCAGCCTTGGCTACATAGTGAGCTCCAAGTCAGTCTCAACTACACAGTGAGATCCTGTCTCAAAAAAAAAAACAAAAAAAAAAAAAGAGAGAGAGAGATATTCAACCTGAAGGTAAACAACACTCCTGCCCCCAAGGTAAACAATAGTATTCCCAGCAAATACTCATTAAGTATGTTACATATTCCTATATTCTGGCTACTGTGTTCCAAGCTACCCAATCCTGGGGCTGTGGTTCATATCTGAGTCATTGGAGATATGCATGTTTCTTAGGACAGTTTTTTTTTTCCTCAAAGAAAATAAAATGTTTCGAGCAAAGTTCCCCTTTTAAAGATTAACACAAAGGAATCATTTAGACTGGCAAAGGCTGGGTCCACGGCCATGACAAAAATTAGAAGAGGAAAAAGCAACCCAAAAACTGAAAAACATCTCACTGCTGGACACTTGCATAGAGTCTTTAAAAAGCAAGTGTTTTTGAGGTTGAGGAAGGAGGAGCAAATATTCCTTACAGAATGAGTTACTCAATCTCAGCCACAGTAGTGGCTTGAAAGCATCAAGTTCTTTGATGTATCTCCCTTTAAAATATGGGGCCTCCCTACCCTGTGTGTAAATTGCATTTAGTAATCCATTTCTAATGGATTGAATGTAACAGAGGTGTGTGACTCAGGACACTGGATTGAAAAAGGCACTGTGGCTTTCTCTTTAGCTTGCTCTGATTACTCCTTCTGGGAGAAGCCAGATACCTCTACAGAGGCACATGTTAGGCAACTTCTAAAGAGAGGCACATGTTTTGAGAAACTAAGTCACCTTGGAAGGTTTCCTCTTCTCTTGTAGAGTCTATGCAGCCCTGTCTATCATCTTGTTGGCAGCTTCATGAGATATTGCAATGAAAAACATTCAGTTAAGCCCCTCCAAGGTTCTTGACCCACAGAGATAATCAATGTCTATTGGTTTAAGATGCTGAATTTTGGGGGAAGTTTGTGATACAGGGTAAATAAATCATATATGCAGGATAACGTCTTCCTGATGGAAACTTTCCTTTAGGTGGAGCCTGGCTAGGTGACTAAGGTCTGAGAAGGAGATGCCCCACACTCTGTCAAGTTAGAGTTTATCCTATCAGCAACCTATTCAAGTCAGAGGCTGCATTTTACACAGAGGGGTGAGAAGATCAGAATTAAAGTTATCTGTGGCATGAGGGAGTCTGGTTGGAAAGAATGTGGGGACTTCCACTTAGAAAGGTCTAGAAAGACAAGTCCAAGTAAGAGACATTAAGAGCCTATGATAGGGAGGGTGGATATGGAAGGACTCTCTTGAGCTTTAGTGTTTTTCAGAAAAAAATAGCTAGTGTCCAGAGCAATCTAGTACAATCATAATTTCCTATGGATTGTGAGAAAAAGATGTGAACTATAAAACACTATATCCATACTACCACATGTGTACATGTGTAAGTAACCACACTTGCATGAACTAGAATGAGTACTTAGCCAAGACTACTTGACAATTAAGAAATGTCTTTTAGGTTTAATATTGAACATTTGAAATAGTCCTTTATAGAAATTTTAATTCATGAGCCCCACCTCCAAATGAGCTTTCATCTTCCATAGGAACCAAAAGCCTCACATTTCTCCATTGTACAAATAAAGCCACAGGGATTAAATAGAATTAAAGCAGGATGATTTATGGTCCCTTCTGAATATAGGTAACAGATAATATTGAAATACTGTAAGATTCAAACACAGTCTATGACTAAAATAGCACAAGGAGCTTTATTAAATTAGCTGAGAAGTTTTCATCCCCATTAATGATTTGCTTAGGAATATAAAAACATCTACTTTTAGTATTTCAACAGCACCAGAAAGAGACATACATGTAAATGCTAAGCCATAAATGTTTTAAAGGCCATCTTTCTACATAAATTGTGAGAGAAAACTTTAATTTTTTTACGGTTGATGTTTGGATTTTGCACAACTTATTTTCATTGCTTTATGTTGAATGCACTATAACATTACCATTCATAGCTGCATTCCAAAATGTTTCTTCCTGAAACTAGTGTTCTAGTTAGACTAAACATTAATAAAGAACAAGAAGAATTTAAAACTTGTAGAAAAAGTCAAAGAAGTCATAAGAAAAATGTTTTATCAACAGTAATTTGGGAATCATTATCATCGCTTCTAAAAATTATATTTTAAATGATGGTTTCATTTACATTTATATATTATATAGAACCATAGAAAAGATGTGGAAATCATCTTCAAAATATTTGATTTAATAAATACTCACTGAATACTCAATATCCAAATAATATGATAATATGATAGGGCACATCCATTAAGAAGAGTGAAGTTTTTCTCAAAATAAATGGGAAAAATCTAAGCTCTTGAGGCAGAGACTTGTTTACCAGAGAGGTCCAATGCTAACCCAGATACCTGATAAAGGTAGTCATGTAGTCATTCAACAAGTGACGTGGTAAAGTAGGAATGAACAAGTGGACAAATATTCGGATACACATAATGGTCCTGATGCTGGCCTTGTACAAATGAAAACAGAACTAGCCATTCAAAGATATGCCTCCATGGTGAGAACTCATAAATATTTACAACTGAAGAGTCTTGCGGAAGATGTGAAAAATCCTTATGTTTAGGGAGACAAAAATAAAAGAGGTGTGAATTTAGGAGAGGCAGCAGCATATTTTAGGAACCTTGATGAAACTATTTTACCAAAAGCACACTGCTACAGCTACAATTAAGAATACTGCTGTTCAGAATAACAGATATGATGAAAAGCAACTTAATGAAGCAATGTTTCTTCAAGAGTGTGCTTCTGGCCAAGAGGCCTCGGTTAAACTTTCACAGAGGGTGATAAAGAACAAAGAAACCACCACTGCTAGTGCCTGCATCAGAGCTATTTATTAGTATAATTGTTTTTTTTCTTAAAGATTTAATAACAACTGAAGTATGTACAAAGTCTTACAGCATTTACACCATAAAAAATTCCCTATTAATTGACAAAGTCCACTGTGGTGCTACAGAGAACTGAGCATGACAAGAGCAAGGAATCAGACCACTGCATGGTGCCTTCCCTGTTACCACACGGCGCTGTCAGCTCACTGGGAGCTACGGAAACCCACCTGGAGGACAAGTTACTGGGCAAAAAGAAGATAAGGTGATGGGCAGTGCTAGCCACCACGGGGTACAAGAGCTACAGAGTATAGGGTTTCTACAGTTCCCAGAAGTGTAACGAAGAGCCACAGGTTAAGAGAATAACATATGTAGGTCAGCAGAATCACACCACTTAGATGATTCAGGTACCAAATATATTCCCTTTTGAATAGGTGACTCTAGGCTGATATGGCTAGTGTTTCAGTTTTTATTCTTGTCTTCACATAGATGAAACCTATGTAAGCCCCACTGCCTCCCCCAAATAAAACCACAACAAAGAAAGAGAAACAGCGTGAATTAGTAGTTCTTCAGCAAAACCAAAACAATAAACCAGGACAAAAACAAATAAACAAACACAGGAAACATCCTTTAAAGAAAAATAGAAAGGTATTCAGTTTTAGCTTTTGGGTATCCATTTCTGCCCAAAGATTAATACTAGTAGAAATTTCTGAATTACCCTAATCTGAACATCAACACAACTCCCAAATACCCAGACTCCTAGATTTAATCATCCTTAGTTGTATCTGATTGTCTTTCCTTGGGATCAGCATTACATAGAACCATTAACGGCATTGGACACAAAGTGTAGCATTGTTGCCCCAATGACTGCTCCATTAGTGGCAAGAGAAATTTCAACATGTAAACAACCAACATTAGGCCGCCCTTTTATTCCACAGAAAACTCAGATTAATTCTACACTTGGTCAGTCACTATCTGGTGGCAGATCCCCCTTTCCCCACTGTTACGGTCTCACAATTAGACAAAGTGGTTTTATTCAAAAAGATTCTGCTCTCAACTTAAAGGCCAGTTGACAAAACTTTTAATTAAGACACAATAGCGTGGATTATAAAAACACAAGAACCACATAAATATTGAAGAAACTGTATACCATTTTCCATGTAAACAGTTCTGCTTAAGAGCAAAGCCCTAATTAGATTCTGACCTGACCTGTGGCAGATGAGTGTTCAGCCCTCAGTGGCTGTGATGAGGAAGCCAGGCCAGTCGCCATGTTGACAGGCATGCAACTTGAAAACAGTGCACAACAAGCAACACAAAGAGTGGAGAAGCTCACGACACTTCAAGGAGACCTCACAACCTTTACAACTGCATATGCACAGACAGACCCGCCCCTCCCTCCTTTGCACACACTGTGTCTCTTACACATGGGACACCTTCTGTGATTCTCTAGCTTGTTTGATGCTATATAACCACTTGATGATCCTAGCATTTCTTTCAATGGCAGAAATGCCATATGGCACCCGGTCATTGGCACTGTCATCATTTCTAAGGTCACTGTTACTGTCCTGAGACTGTTCACAGTCTGAGCTGATCATGCTTGCACTGCGGAAGTTGAGGGATATGATGTCAGAATTAGCCCTTGCAAAATTTTCCATCCCAAGGTTTTCCAGCTCTTCTGGATCCAGTCCACAGTAGTTGAAGAACCTCTCCACATCTGCGTCCACTCGGAAATACCGGTCACTCAAGTCTGACTTAGACCGCTGAAGGGAAGGTCTCCGGCTGACGCCACAGGCTGGTTCCACCGGCTCGGCTTCGGGAGACTTCATGGCGGAGACCTTGGGCTTGGGAGGCAGAGGGGGCGCGGAGCTGCTGCAGGGGATCGCTTTGAGGGGCTTCACGCTGGTCACTCTGCGGATGTCCGAGGAGCTGTGTGAGACGTGGAGGAAGGAATCAGCTGACTGCTCCAGCAGCCTCCTGCTCACGTGGGAGCTGCTTTCCTGGGGGCTGCTGCGGCCAGGCGTGGGGTACACCTTCAGGGACTCTGCGAAGGAGTGGCGGTGCAGGTCGGTGGCATCTGACCTGTGTGGAGGCCAGTTTCGTGAGCTGTGCTTGTGACCGGAGCCAGAGCTGGAGCCCTCGGAGCTATTGATGATGTTCTTCAGAATCTCGAGCTTGAGGTTCTCCCGCTGCACACCGCTCTCGGTCTTGGCGTGGTTGCTGAACACCTTGAGTGTGGGGCTACCCAGGGCACGCTTGGCGCCTGGGCACACGGGGGGCTTGGCCAGCACGGCGGGCTTCACTGGCTCCTGCTTGGCGTTGATCACCTCCTGGCTCTTGACGTATTTGGCCTTGTCGGCCTCCAGCCTCTCCACGGCGCTGAGTCTTTTAGGATTGGGTTCAGCCTGCCTGCGGAAGTAGTCTGGCCCTTTGTTCAGGATGCGCAGGGGCACGGCCGACGTGAAGGTGCCCGCGGGGCTGACCGGCTTCACCATGCTACCTGTCTGTAGCGTCTCCGTGGGCATGGTGGGCGGTCTTTCCCCGGCAGCCGTGGTGGATGCTCTTCTGGGCGCCTCCCGCCGGCCTGAATAGACACATGTACACGAAGCACAAAGGGCAGCGAGGGATCCTGGAATCGGTGTCAGCAGAAGCAGCGGCAGGGCCTCATCTCACAGCTTTCACCGCCACAGTGGCTTTAATGTACTTTACTCTCCTTCCAGGCGGGACTGCACAAAAAGGCCACAAGCCACAAGTTCTTTCAATCGGCTTCGCTGTCTCCTTTCTTCTCCCTGAAGGCAGTGGGAGTCTCCTCCAGGTCTTTGTGTTCAACTGCAGGCAGAGCTGAAACACAAAACAACCAACCGCGGGTTAGGAGGGGCGGGTGACATCACGGCTCTAGCAACAGAAGAACCCGCAGCGCCGGCACCTCCGCTGCACCTCGGCCCCGCCTCCGCCCTGTCCCGCTGAGCTGAGGCCATTCCTGGTTAACCGAGAAAGGGGCGACCTGAAAGTAGCGCCCAAGCCAGGGCCGAGCCACGCGCTTCGGCCAGATGCGGAGATTTGCGAGAAAGAAAGGGCTGAGGTTTCCCATGCACGCACGAACTCTTCCAGCTGCCTGCCTCCCTATTGGTGAGAACCGCCTCCTGAACACGCCCGGTTGGCACTGCTTTGAACGGAAACCCAGTAAATACTAGTGAATGGAGAGAGGAGGGCTCATCCAAGTTCTGTCGCCCAGCGCATTAAATGCCAACAGCCTTCTTAGGAATCACATGTTTTAAACTGCAGCATGGGTGCTTTATAATATCAGGCTGTCCCTTCTGCAATAAGTGAAACTTTGACTCCTTATTATCAACCTGTCAGTGCCACTTGAAACACTTTTGAATGCTTCAAAACCTGAAAGGATAGGTAAGAGATGGAAGTGGCAGGGAACAGAGGAGAGTTTAATGAAAAGGGCAACCTGCTCCAGTTAATCTCACTTCTGCCAACTAATACAGGGAAAAACATTCTCCTGAAAACCAAGAATGTATATGAAATTTCATTAAATGTTAGCTTACTTTTTCAGTATTAAGGAAACTAGACATACTTGCAGGTGAGCCTTATAATAGGTGATTTGATTATATAGGCTTCATAATTTCTCACACTTAATGAGCAGATATCAAAGGTTTCTTTGTGGTACATGGATTCTCAAATTTCCTAGAGTACTAGGAGCAACACCTTAATGTCATTCATATGCTAGTTTATGATATGCAGAATTTGTGTAACACTTAAGTCTTCATGGGACTTTCCAGAAAACTGGATTGCCAAAACCAAAACCAACCAAACAAAACCCACTATACTCCAAGATTTATCAATATTCCTCATATGAGCCTACTTCACACACAATATAAAGTCACATTTATCCCCAGAACAACTCCAACTCTCATTTCTATTGCTATAGGGGCAGTGACCATTTATCAACCCTTCCGCATTTCAAAGCAACTGGTTAATAACCTTGTCAGTATCTTTGGCTACAACTAGGAATAATAAGAGAGCAGTGTATTTAATTAACATCCAAAGTAACGAATTTACAATATACACAAGGTGATACTGCTATAAAACTATCAGTAAGAAAATGAAGATAGGCATGAAAAAAGGCTTATGTTTTTTCTTTATATAATCTTCTCAAATTCTTTATCTCTAAATATAATGCATCACATTTTTTTGGAGTCAATTTTGGCAATCTGTGAAGGGTTTTGTGCTAGTAAAAATTATTCCTATGCAAAAGTTAAGAAACGCCAAGTCAATTCCTATATAATCATTTCCTTTAATTATGCAGTTCTACTCTGATACCTCAATTTGGTTTAAGAAAACTATCACCTCTCATGAAGATTAAGAGATTGTTTCTCTGAATGTATATGTTGGATGAAATGGCAAGAGGGAGCCCCCAATTCCCTAGAAGAGGTGTCTGCTCATTTACCAACCTGGGTCCACCTCGATGGAAAGATGACCCCAGTTCCCTCTTGGGGGTCATGATTCTGAGAAGGAGGTCATGTTGGGGCTCAGAAAATGATACCCCAAAGTGAAGGTCCTAGCAGCAATTTTTCCCTGAATCTTCTTTCACCATCTTGTCTCTTACCCTCCACTTTCCAAGGTAACAGAAACTAGAGTTCTCCTCCCGGAACAGTTCACAGAAATCAAATTCCTTTTCCCTATTGCAGGCATAAAACCTCTAACTCTTACTCTAATCTTTCCATCTTTCTGAGTAGGAGATAGCCATGAAGAAATGCTTTGATCTACCTTGCTTGATTGTAGGTCTTAAGATTCTCATTCCAGAAAGGGTCCTACCTTGTATCCAGAAGGAAGGAGAATTACATAGTCCAAGAAGAATCTGAACAGACCGGTCTTGTTTGGTTTTCCTGTTTACAAACATTAGGCCAGACCCTTTTTGTCCAAACACATTTCTGTGTGGCTGTCCATACTTCAGAGAATCTAAGTATGGGCAGTTTGCCCTGGGTCTTTGGATCTTCAATCTGAAGGCTCCCATGTCATGCAAAACTATGATTAAGTTAATTTGTTAGGCTTTTTCCTTGTTAATCTATTATTATAGGAGTGTTATTCATAGCTCTATATGATGAGAGAAGGGACAAGCCCCCTTTTTTGCCCCTATAGTAGTACCATCAATACTGGATACTTCTGTAGTTTCCAAAGTACCTCTATGGAGGGGGATAGTGACAGAAGTTTCCAGGACAGAGTGAAAGACAGGACAGAGATCTGTACCTATCAGTTTTCTGTTTAAGGACCAAGCCCAACCTCCAGGGCAGGCAAAGATGACTCAACAAGTAGCAAGAGACAGAGCTTGTATCCTGGGGCATCACTGGTTGGACAAGATTCCTATATTCCCTTGCATTAAAACCATTTGGTGCTAAGTATCTAAGATGAGGGAGTTACTTCCAGTTTCAAAATGGTACACTGGATTATTGGTAAGAGGCTGAAATTTTCTATGGCACCTAGTTTTCCTATTCTGAGGGAAATGTTCTTTGGATGATAAGCTACTGTAGTTATAAGGTAATATCCATTGTCATACAAGTGTTGACCTATGCTTTTCTTCTCACCATTTTCTCTTCCAGAGTTGTCCTACTGGGACCAGAGGTCCAAAACATCACTACTACCAGTCCATCTTTCCTGCATACTTGTTTATATGTTGAGGTGGGTTTGGGTATCCCTCAAAAAACTAAATAAAACTCATTATTTTCAACTCACAAGATTGAAGAGTACCGGTCTATCTTCTGTAAGCATTCCCCAGAAAACCCCTTTTCACATTGCTTTCTTTATTCATGAGTTGACACCCTGGGGATAGCTCCTCTAAGTCCTCCTGTACCTTCCAAGCCAAGAAGCAATTACTACACATAAAACTAGTGTGAAAGGATTACATTAAAAATAGCAATAATTTGTAAGCACTTCACACTTCATTTCCTTTTTACTCCCAAACCTTCCCTTTCTTCTGCTGTCACTTCCAATTTTCCTAATAACTTTTACCATAGCAATGTAAACAACAACAGCAACAACAACAACAACAACATCATATTGGAATAGTCAAAAATGAGAAAAAGCTGTAGAAATATTTGGTGCTATCTAGGATAACGGGCATTTTCAAGGTTTTCTACCTTTTTCAGTCAACAAACTAAACTTACTTAAAAAATAACAAAAGTGCCTTAAGTTGCTCTTTCTTTTACTACTTATTTAATCCTCAGCTTCTATTTTTTTACCTTCAGTGGGTGAACAATACTGGCAAGAAAGTAGCTATACAGCTGGGAGAACTATTATGTGTTTTGCAGTGTAGACTTTATAATGCATAATGAACTTGATGTAGACCACATACATTTGACAAGACCATCCAGATGCAGATGGCCCACTAACCCAGAGCTAATTTCCATGAACAAGGTAGCCATGGAGCCAGTCAGAGAACTCTGTGGGACACAACCCATGACCTCTTGGGCAGCCCCTCCATGGCTGCAGGGCACTGACAGGAGAGTCCAGCCAAAAGCTTTTGGGCCAGAAGGGACTTCATGATGTTTTGGGGAGGAAAATTTTATTTTGATCTCATAAGGTCTTTTTTAGTAGTATTGGGGATAAACTCCTAGCTTGTGCATACTATGCACACACACTAGCACTGAGCTAAACCTCCAGCCTCTATACATCCCTACTTGAGCCCTGACTTAGGACTTTGGATACAGAACACAAACCTGAGAGAGGGAGAATCTTCCACTCATAAACCACATTGGCAATCTCTACCTCAGTTAATGTCCATTTGAAAATTGCATGAAAGGGTAAAAAGGATTTCAGTAAAGAAATCTGGTAGAGACAAGGTACAAAATGGCTTGCTGTATCAGGGCAGTTGTGAATTCAAAAGCAGTCTGGTTGCCTGGGGTGATGCGGGGCAGGAGGGGGTCATGTCACATGGGAGGCGTCTTGGTCTCCATGAGAGGGCTTCTGTCACCTAAGCCAGCTAGGTTCATAAGGATACAAGCACAAGAAAAAGCGTTATCTTTCACTACTCACTGATGGTCTTCTCAAGCCTTAACATGATGGCACATGGCTGGGGATCTTCTGAAAAGGCAAAGTGTGGCTCAGGAGATTTGAGAGAAGTCTCAAATTCTGCATTTCTGAGTAGATTATAAGTGCTGCTGCCATCTTTGTGTAACATTAGGGAGGAAGAAGAAGCCCATGCCTGGACTAGAGAGTACTCTCTAAGAACCTAAAAGCACAGAGGGCATTGAGCAGTTTATTTGTCTCTTAATTGAGCAAAGAATCCAGGGCTCTTTAGGTGCCAATGTTTTAAAAACCAAAGTGCCCTTCATCTTTCTAATTTTCAAATCTCATATTCACCAGCTGCTCACAGGGGTGGTTAGGTAAAGACCAGGATCTGCAGGTGATGTATGACAGTGGGAAAAATTTGCAAGCTTAGAGTAATGGTTGATAGAAAATGATTCTCCATGCATCTAATGGTAAAAATGCTAAAGCCTAAGTTCCTGTAATCTAGGAAATGTGTGCCTCGATGTGCCTGTTCAGTTAGGCAGATGATGGGAATGCCTTTCCTGACCTGGGTCAAGGACCCCCATCTAAGGACTGCCATGGAGATGGTGCTCACTATTGCTCAGAAGCAAATACAGAACTCTAGAGTAGTGCAGAATGTACCTGATGTAGCTCCTGATTTTAAACTTCAATGCCATAAAACACTGTGGTCTAGGTTTAGTCTTCTTTACATGGTGCTTCTGGTATGTAAAAAGAAAATTAGTCTTTTAAAATTTAAGAATGTAAGAAAACCACTGGAGTTGCAGCAAGGACAGTGGGAAATGAACACACTCATCCAAGTTTCTAAGAATATGAAACAGATCATCTCTTCTGTGTGTATGACAGAGAATGGGGGTAATACTGCTTTAACAAGCAAGCCTGACTACGTCAATCCAAAGTCACATAACATTTCAGTATCTTGGTTTTCTTATGAAATAAAGCAAATGTTTTGGAACTGGTAAACTGGGAAATGTCTAACTCCAACATTCTTTGGAGGTAAATAGCAAAAGAACCAATATATCTTTGAAAGTAATGAGATTTTAGAGGTATGTATGTATTTATTTGTTTGTTTGTTTGTTTTCTTTTTTGGTACCAGGAATGGAATACAGCTATATCCCTGGCCCAATTGTTTTAGTTTGAGAATGTGTCAGCTCACAAAACTTTTACGACACATGTAAAACTATCCTCTGGGACATCATTTTTTTATATCTTTTGGTCATAGTATTTGTACTTACCAACTTTAGACATACAATTCCAATGTGCCTAGGGACCACTTTCATATTTACATTCTTGGCTTTTCTCATTTAAGAGCAGAATCACATCAGCTTCATATGACAATGCTAACTTTCAAATTATGTTAAAAATGGGCTCAAAAAGGAGTACTTACTGAATTATAGGCTGTCATCTATCTATTAATAGAGTAGCACCTACTGACTGAGCAACTGTGTGCAAGATACTACAAGTAGAAAAGTCAGAAATTATTTAGAAAAAGAGTCAAAATACTGGATGAATGTTAATTGAATAATGTAGATGATAAATGTGATGAGACTGTCATAGAGGACTTGAAGATTAAGCAATTGTGAGGAAGGCACAAACTCTCCCAAAGGTACAGAGGTGAGGACACTCATCATCAGGGCACCTCTTCATCAAGTTCACTGTGCATTTAAGAAACTTCAAAGACACAGATGGCCTGTGGGGGTGCTGGACAGCAGTGCCAGGACTGCTGTGGGTGTTGGTGGGAGACATGACAACTGCGGATTTTCATCAAAGTCACAGAAAGGTACTGGAGGATAATTAATTAAGCATTACAGTATGGTCAGATTTGTATTTTAAAGAAAGCCCTGGCCTCAATGTGGTGACAGTATGAGAGCGGAGCAGGTGTGACCACAGATGCAGGTCTGAGCCTTCCATGACAGGTAGTAGCAGGTCAGGTGTCACCTTGCATGGAACCACCTATAGGTATGAATCTTGCCTCTGCCCTGAGATCTTCCTGTGCCTCAGGCTTCCAACTCTCCTCATCTGTCTGTTCCACACCCAAAGGTTCAACCAACACAGGTGGAAAATATTTTAAAAATTGCTTTAATCATCTTTGACAAAGGAGCCAACCATCCTCACTGGAGGAAAGATAGCCTCTTTAATAAATGGTGTTGGAAAAACTGGATTTTAACTTGCCAAAGATTAAAACTAGACCCTTATCTTTCACCATGCATTAAACTAAAATCCAAATGGATTAAAGATCTAAATATTAAAAAGGAGTTACTAAATTTGATGGAAGATAAGTTAGGCATAACTCTGGAAGACACTGGCATAGGAAAAGACTATGAACAAATCCTCAGTAGCATGGGAACTAGCAGAGAGAATCAACAACTGGGATCTCATCTTATTAAAAAGCTTCTGCAATGCAAAAGAAACCATCAACAGAACTAAAAGACAACCTACAATGTGGGAGAAATTTTTTACCAGCTGCTCCTCAGACAAAGGACTCTTATCTAGAATATATAAAGAAAAAAAAAAGCAGCCCACCCAAATATAAAGACCCAATTCAAAAATGGGCATCTGAAATGAACAGACATTTCTCAGACATCTTTCATTCGAGAGACGCAGATGAAAGCAACACTGAGATTCCACCTCACCCCCAAAAGAATGGCTGCTATCAAGAAATCAACTAATAACAAATGTTGGTGGGGTTGTGGGGAGAAAGCAACCTTTCTCCATTGTTGGTGGGAGTGCAGATTGGTGCAACCACTATGGAAATCAATATGGAGATACCTCAAAGAGCTGGGACTAGAGGTTCCATTTGACCCAGCCATCCCTCTGCTGGATATCTTTCCAAAAGAACTAAAAGAATCATATCACAGTGATGTATGCACACCCATGTTTATAGCAGCACAGTTTGTAATAGCTAAAACTTGGAGACAGCCCATTTGCCCATCAGTTGGAGATTGCATAAAGAAGATGTGGTTTTACTATAAAATGGAGTATTACTCAGCCATAAAGAATGAGAAATTAGAGTCATTCATAGGAAAATGGATACATATTGAGGATATACTCCTAAGTGAAATAAATAAGCCACACATGTGTAAATAACGAATAGTTTCTCCGGTGTGAAAAACTATAATGGTACATAAGATCCTAATGGTATAATTGACAATGTGAAATAGGAAGAAAAGGGCTAAAGGTATAGGGGAAGTAGGAAGGGTAGGGGAAAGGAAATAAGGGAAAAGAAAAAAAAACATAAGAAAAGGAAAAAGTGGAAATAAAGTATCTGTAAATGGGGAAGGGAGGAGGGGGTGAAGGGAGGGCAGGGATAAGAGGAAAAAATGAGAACCAAGACCTGTCATGTAAAGGTACAAGATCCCAATGATGAATATAACTGTACTCTGTACCTAAAATGGACCAATAAACTCAATGAGAAAAAAAAAATTGCTTCAAAACAGTTCTACACAATAAAATGAATTTGCCACATGGCAAACACTATGCTAAAATTACTTGAATGAAGTGGTATGCAGGGTTACCCTGCCCAGCCTGTGCCACCCACAAGGCCTCAGTCTCCCAGTGCTGTGATTCCGTACTTCACCTTGCTGTTATTCTCTCAACGATACAGCCTATCAACTATGTGCATTTGTACAGATAACCTAGAGATGACTTAAAGTATACAAAAGGATGCTACATATAAACACTACATCATTTTATATACAGGATTGAGCATCCATCAATTTGATATTTGAAAAGCATCCTAGAACAAACTGCCTGTGAATAAACAAGGTCAAGTGTATCTCTCCTGGGTCAAAATAGGAGCACACATTTTTCTTTGACAACATCATCCTCATCAGAAGCATGCCACTGAGACGAAGGGACGACAGACAGGTTTTTGTCAAGTTTTGTTTTCTGAGATAAGGTTTTGCTATGTAGTTCAGTATGGCCTCGAACCCATTATACGTAGACCAGGCTGGCTTCGAACTCAGAACCCTCCTGCCTCGGCCTCCCAAATGCTGTGATTAATGGCATGTGCCACCACAAGTGGCTAGATAGCTTTAAGAGATCTTTATGAGATGTACCAGGCCACATCTGGAGGGAGACAGGAGAGAGGGTGAAGAGGCCTGAACTGAGGGGGATTCTGGGTTCCTATCTGGACTAGTAAGAAGTAGCTTGTGGGAAGTAAACACTTTCCACTCCAGTCTTCTCTCTCTGCCCACTTTGTACCCTAGGATTTCACAAGCAGAACTATGGCCCCCTCATGAAACCAGCTATGTTCTCACATCTGCCTTCCCGCTCCTTGAGTCATTTTGACCACCAGGACTTTATAATACATATCCCTTTAATACAGATTATGAACAGCTAATACTGGTGGTTATCATAAATATGTATGTGTGTATATGTATATATATTTAAAGTGAATTCACAAATCAAGCTTTGTTTCTGTGGGTTAAAGGAAGCAATGTAATTCAACGTGGAGGGCATTTATTTATCCATTTGAATTATTAAAATGTGTCATCTTTCAATGCCTTCCCCTTTCCTTCCCTTCTACGCACATAATTTTATTAATCTCTTTTTTACTCTGAGTAATTTGTAACGATTGCAAAAGTAAACTTGAATAAGAAAAATGAAAAGTAAATAGGAGCATAAAGCGCATGTAGCAAAAACTCATGCATCTGCCCTCTAAAGCTGGACAGACGAAGAAATCAGAGGGCTAAGCATCTGGAAACATTAAATCAAAACACCACCATCCTTTCAGGGCCTGTACTTTAAAAATTATTGAATGATGTATTTCCTTCTTTCTTATCTCCCTGCTAGAATCCCTTACTATCTATAATTCTGATGGATAAATATTCTCTTTCTGATCTCAGTGCCCATTAGCAATCAGTCCTGAGCTATACATAAAATAAAACAATTTTCTTGCCAACAAAACTTTTATCATATTATTCTTCAAAACCACAGACTTTTCCTAAAGGCATTTCTCCTTATAGTGTTCTAAACATTTTTTAAGCTTATTCTTTCAGTAATTAAGTAATGGTAATAGAAAGGTCTTTGGTCCTGAGTTTCCACTATTTTGTTTTAGGTAGATGGCTTAATTTTCCACAAGATGGACAACCCATCCCTCCACTTTTCAGTAACCCTTTCATGTGTATTATATGACCAGAAGACAAAAAACCAAATGTTGGGACTAGTGTTGCGCTGTCTGGGGCGCGAACGTTCACCTTCTGATGTTTTTATGGTTATGGGTGTGGATGTGGACCTGAAGGAATGTTTCCCCTGATGGCTCACAGAGCATGCAAAGAATACCTGTCTGTATACTAGCACAAAATGCACATGGCATTCTGATCAGTGCCAGAAACTGGACATAATTGAGTGTACACAGGTTGGAAATCTTTAATCTGAAAACTCTCTAATATCTGAAATTTCTTAAGTGCTGACATGATGTCACAAGTCAAGGTATTCCACCTGACTTTAAAATACTATACCTGACCTTATGCGACAGGTCACACTCTAAACACAGTGCAGTAAAAATAACGTCTAAAAGTACCTGCAGTCTAGATGTATAGGGTATATATGAAACATGAATGAATCTCCTGTTTAGACTACAGTTTTCCCTAAGTGCTCTCATTTTACATATACAAATATTCCAGAAAAATCTAAAATATGAAACACTTTTAGTCCCAAGCATCTGGGCAAGTGATACTCAAATTCTACTATGTAATGTCCTCCAGGTGGCACTTGGAACTAGAGGGACAAGTGGACATGGTACAGTATGCTACCCATAGATTTCTCACATAGTGTCAGGTGGACAGAGACAGCAAGTTTCCTGGAACAGGGACAACTCTGCCTCAGGAGAACAGTATCAGGGTATCTAAAAGTCTTTACACTCAGCACTTGGGTATATAATGCTGAGCCCCCTGCCCTGGCCCCCAAAACATGACACAGCTCCTTTGGAACTCAGGAGACTGGGGACCAGCTTGCCACTAGAGCTTGAGAGGTCAAAGAGCAGAGTTGGTGCAGGACTCCCCAACCAACACATGGCAAGCAGAAGCTGCATTTCTATATGCACTAGGTGGAGGGGCTTCTGGGCCTTCACATACTCAAGGCAAGGTGGTCTAGAGTCATTCACAAAAGACAGACCTCCTCCCTGAAAAATGAAAGACAGCAGGGCTAATACCCACATGAAGCCCTGTGTGAAGGGAAGGCCTTGAGCAGCTACTAGATGGGGGAGAAGCATAGCTGCCTCCAATTAGGAGACAAACACCCCCCGCCACCTGGCCAAGAAGCAGCTCTGAAATATATGCTGTGCCCAAGAACAGGCAGTGACAGGCAAGGAGAATCTCGTCACTTTCCCCTTCACACTCTTCCCAAACCCTGCACATCACACACTCACACGGGGCCTGCCCTGGAGAACTTAGAAGTGACACCTAATGATGAGTGGGAGAGGAGCTGGAGAGAAGAACCGTTGGCTAAGTCTCCTCCTCTGCAGGGCTTTCCAAGCTGACTCAGGATGGAGCTGGGAGAGGGAGAAGCTAATTTAACCTGGATGTAAGGATGGAGCTTTAATCTTGACCGCGGGCAGGATTCTTCGTGCCTAAAACTGATCTGAGGACTCTACATTATTTAAGAACTGTAAATGTTGAGTCCTGTCTTGAGATGTTATTCAAGGAATGAAAAGGGAATAGAGAGGAGCAAATTCTTA
The DNA here is from genome assembly GCF_012274545.1 of Fukomys damarensis. NCBI lineage: Eukaryota > Metazoa > Chordata > Mammalia > Rodentia > Bathyergidae > Fukomys > Fukomys damarensis. Next base: position 52,241,482 of record NW_022900917.1, read on the forward strand.
TGGCATGGAAAAAGAACACACTCATTATTTATCCTTGAATGAATCCAGCTCAGAAAGTAAAATGGACCCATACAATATCCTCAGGTTTTCAGCTTGCTTTCCTGTTTACTCGGTTTTTGCATCTTGGCTTCCAAGGACTGCTCTGTGGCTACAACCTGGGTTACCCTTTCTCATTCAGAATTAGGTTCAGGGGTCAAATTTATTTACTCCCTGTCCTGACCACTTATAGCTCTGTGACCCTGGGCAAGTTAATAAAGTTTGTACCTCAGTCTCTTTACTTATGCAACAGTAATAATCCAGATTCCTCAGCTCACAGGGCTGGTGCGTGAACATTTCAAGTGCTTGGCATGGACCTGGGCCCTGAGGAGTTTGCTGAGTAAATGTGGCTTTTATTAAATGTTGTCCTCAGAGTCCACAACTTGGCACTCGTAATCACCATCATTGGATTTCAAGTTCTAGGGTAAATGAATGATCTTTTGTCTTAAAATGCTTCCATGACTCTTAAGTGATACAGGCCATGTTATTTTTGTGAAAGTGGATTGACTACGCAGTTTGTGGCTGAAAGGTCACTCGTGTGACCCCATTTTTATTTGAGTTCCAAAGAAAATATGTGGTTTCAAATTTCAAAGCAAACAGTTATGTGAGTGGAACAGCTAGAGTAAACAATAAAGCCATTATTAAAAATGAAATCAAACCTAAAAGTAGGAGAAAAACAACACGTCAGATCTCAATCCCTGATGGATTCTTTAGATTAATATCATCCTCCATGTTCATTTAGGAAACTTGTTCACATGCTTCATTTTTGCTTGTAGGTAAACCATTACAAAAATATGATGGGTTTCTCTTAAAATGTTTTCCTCTACTTATGACAATTAAAATGAAATAGAGAATCAGAAATAAGCAACTACATTTCTGGATCAACCTTCTTCCTTGGCCTAATGTAAAGAATGTGTTTTAACAAGACCATCAACTTGTACTGATATGGGGGACTCCTGACTTTTACCTGGGATTACATAAATTGATGCTGTGTATAGCCAGTGCCAAAAGTTGTCTGGAAATATATATTGAGAGAAATTACTGTAAGTAATCAAAAAACTACCAAAAATCCTAATGAAAACCCAACTGGACTGCCTGCTTCGTCCAAACAAATACAAAATGACCTCACTGCTTGCCAGCTTCATTGCCTCCTGGAGACACAGCTGTAAATTCAGCTCTAACAATGTGTGAGATGACAACCAAACTCTAAAGGAATGTGGAATCCACAGATCCCTGTCCTTTGCTGTAGACTAGCCCACTCAACTCACAGGTTTCAGAAGACTTGTTGGTGACTGAGGATCTGAGAGTTAGCTGGTCTCCCTGACTCGGTGGAGTAGCAGCAGGAACAGCAGCCAGCAGCAGCAAAAACAACTCCATGGACTCAATAATTAGGAACTCTGCAAATAATTCATGGAGTTCTTGTGGCACTGGGCTGAGGGTTCCCACTCAGGAGCTCATCCAGCTCTTTAAGCTCCTGAAGAGATAGTCTGATCTCCTTACATTAAAAAAAAAAAAGGTAAGTGTTGGTGCCCAGCATGCAAAGCCCAGGCCAGGATCAAAGGCTGCATGCATGTGAGAGCCCACGTCCAGTTCTTCCATCAACAATGATCTTCAGTATTTGCACTTTGCTTATGACTTTTTCCTTTAACTGTATAAACTCGTAACTTAAGGTAACTGTAGCAATACAATAAAAAAGATTACTATGGCAGTATAGATAGAATATTTATTTCTGAAAAAAAATTAATTTCTAGTGAATGGCTTTGGAGCAAAGAATAACATTTGCTCTCAAATAAATATTAAAATATATCATAATAAAACTATTAAACATTTAAACTTGAGAGGAAAAAAGTAAGCAGCATTTGTTGGGTGGACATGGACTGAAGCTGCTATGAGTGTATTAGACAAATTTTTATATAGGTAATCTTTAAAAATTACCAATTGATAAGGACCATTTCTTATCATGCACATATGATATCCCCAGAATTGTAGTGATGCCTTTCATATGCTTTTAACCTCACTCAATCCCCTTAATAGAGATGTTCCTCATCTCACAATGGGATTATATCCTGATAAACCCATTGTAAATTGAAATATTGCAAGTGGAAAATGCATGTTATCCACCTAACTTACCTAACATATTAACTGAGCAACACAGTGCGCCTTACACTGTTGGTTGCTTCCCAGTGTGACTGCATTGCTGACTGGGGGCTGCGGTTTTTGGTGCTCTCCAGCATTATGAAATATGATTGCATCACATATTGCTAGTCCAGGAAAAGCTCAAAACACCAAATCCAAAGGACTACTGAATGCATAAAATTTGCACCACCATAAAGTCAAATACTCTAACTCAAACCGCTGGAAATTGGAGACCATTTATATTTCTAATGCAGGTGATATTAACCCCATTTTATTAGTACATGTTTGTAGCACATCACGAATACATTTACTGTAATAATATACATGATACATATTATTTCTTTTTATGTCCCTTTCTCCTCTGCCCTCTCTGCTCCTTCCATCTCTTAATCTACTTCCTATTTGCCAAAGCTTATGTCCCTATTTCCTGTCTATTACTTTGCCTTTTGATTTATTTGTACTTTTAATTTCTCACATAAGAGAAATCATAAAGTTTTTGTGTGTCTGATTTTCCATTTAACATGGTCTTAAGATGCACCCATTTTCCTATAAATGATTAAACTTTATCCTTCTTTATGGAGGAGTAGTACTCCACTGTGTATAAATACATTTAAAACAATTCATTCATCTATTGATGGGTATATAGGCTGTTTCTAAGATTTAGCTATTATGAACTGTGCTGCTATAAACAAGGCTGTGCATATATCACTCTAATATGATACCTTTCACTCTTTCAGGAAGATACCTAGAAGGGGAATAGCTAGATTGAACAGAGTTTCTATTTAACATTTTTTAAATGTTTTAAATCTTACTGATTTTCATAGTAATTATACTAGTTTATATTTCCACTGATAAGGTAGAAGAGTTCTGTTTTCCCCTGCAGCCTTGCTAGCATTTTGTTATCATTTAATTTTTTGATGATAACCATTCTTTCTGAAGATGGAATTTCAGTGTTGTTTTAATTTGCATTTCCTAATGTTGAATTTTTTTCATGTATTTATAGGTTATTTGTACTTTTTCTGACAAATATCTATTCACTTTAGTTGTTCACTTTGGGGACCCTTTTATTTTGGGTGGTCTTTTTTTTAGTTCTTTGCATATTCTACATTCTAATCCTCTGTTTGAGGTGTACTTGGAAAATTTTTTTCCCCACTTGGTAGGTTGTCTCTTTATTGTTTTGCTGTGCAGAAGTTTTTTTAACTTGATGCAATCCCATTTGCTGCTTCTTGATATTATTTCTTGTGCAGCTGGGGTTCTGTTCAGAAAGTCCTTGCCTATGTCTATGACTTCAAAATTTTACCTACTTTCCAGATCTTAAATGTTTCTATTTTAATATTCAGATCTGTAAACCATTTTGTTCTATCTCTCCTAGTCACACAGTTGCCTCAGCTCCTAAAAAGATTTGTGTGATGCAAAAAATGTATGTTTAAATGTTTTATATTTAAATTATATTCCTCAGGGATCCACACTAATTATATTTTAGATTCTAAAATGTACTATTTTGGCCATTCACTGCATTCCTACAGAAGGTAGAGGGAAACCAACCTTAGAGAATACCACTGTTTTACATTTCTGTTCTTTACACTACTACATGCAGATATATCGAAGTTGGCTAAATACAGATGACAATAATGAAAGATAGTTCAAAAAGCAATATATTGGGCAGGGGATTTAGCTCAGTGGTTCTGCTGCCTGCCTCATATGAGCAAGTTCCCCAGTTTGATCGCCGATACCAAAAAAAAAAAAAAAAGCAATATATGACTGGTTTCATTTTACCTTACTGCACAGAGCATATGAAAAGAAGCAAACACATGTTTTTTTGTTGCTATTTTTATTAAAGTCCTCAGCTATACACATAGTAGGCACTCAATAAAACATAAATAGGATACTAAAATGGTAAATTGTTGGTGGAGTACAAGTACGCCTTTTTATGCTATAAAGGCCCAGTGAAGACGTCAGACAAAAACTGTGAGAAATACATGGAGATTAAATGATATCTTACTGAATAATCAGTGGATCACATAAGAAATCAGGGAAGAAATAAAGATGCTTGAATCAAAGGACATTGGAAACATAACGTAACAAAACCTATTGCACATAATGGTAACAGTCCTAGGAGAGGAGGTCATAGTTGTATATGAACCTATAGAAAGGACAGAATGACACCAAGTAAATAACCTACTGTAGCTCATGGTCTTAGAAAGACAAGAATGATCCATATCTGGAACAAAGAGAAATAAATAAATTATAAAACCAGGATGGAAATAATGAATTTGTGACTGAAGACCAATCAATGAATCCGAGTTGGTTTTCGGAAAGAATGGGGGAGATATCTGGGTGTGGGAAAAAAGAGGGAGGGGAGGAGAAGAGGAAGTAAAAAGGACCAAATTAGATATGTATATGTAACCAATTCTCCCATGATTAATTTATTTACTATGTATCACAAAAATAATTCATAAAAATTGAGAAAGTCATTAAAAAAGAATGATTATATATTTGAAACAATACTTAAAATATTGCCTTCTGTTTGGAGATTATGGTGTGATAGCTCACAAATATACACAAACTGCTTATTCGCAATTTAAAAAACACATTAGTACTACACTGTGCTTATCAGAACACAAATAAGATGCAAAGGGACATTAATGCAAAGTAAAACTGAGTTGCAGAACAGTAGGTTTATTAAAAGTGTACTGAATACTATTGACCTAGAATTATTCTCCATCTCTTGAAGAGATTTTGATAAAACAGCTGTTGGAACAACTGGTTTCTATGCCTTGAGTGTACTCTGGAAAGACAAACAGTTTCTTTATTATTTTTTGCATTTCTAAGGATTCAGACTGAACTGTGAGGTAAATAATTATCTTCAAAATAAGATGTGTAAGACGATAGACACCTATTTTTGCAGCACATTATTTTAATCTCTTTAGCACTTAAGACATCTCACATAAAATTATTTTCAATCCCAAAATGGGACAAGGAAAGGCTTCGCCACAATTTGCACTTGAAACGTTATTTTTGGCGTCCGCTGACAAGGCGCTCGGGATTAACTAGTAAATTCACTTCACCTTGCCCAAACCCCCTCCAGGTCTGCCTGGAAGGAAAGCAGCAGGCAGGAGGCTGGCTTGAGGGGCTCTGCAAGGCAGCGTAGTCTCGTGTAGCACAGCCACGGAGAGGGGAGACATGTAAAGTAAGGTCTCAGAATGGGGTGTGCGGTCACGCCTGCTTTCCCCTCTTCCAGCTGCTCCTGTCACCAAGATGCCCTCCTGCTTCTACATTCTGCTCTTCCCAGGTATCTCTTTGCCCTCTCAGAGTCTTCCAAACTGAAGAGTCACCCAAACCCAGTGGGAAGTCTTCCTGACCTATTACCCTGCATGGTATCCTTCCTCCCAGGAACTTCCTTTATTGTCCCTATTCCCAAGTGGTAGTCAGGACTGTCCTCCCCAACGAGGGACACCTGAGGATAACTGCCTGGCAGCTAATGCTGGTGGACAGCAGAGTTTGGAACTTCTGGTAGGGATTTTTGTCTGATGTGTGTTCATTTCAGGATGTTTCTTTGCCTCCAGACAAATAAAAAAAAATAAATAAATAAAAACATCTTCATTTAATGTATTCACAAGATGGCTTTGCTCAATTCCTCCTTCCGGAGCTCTGTGGCCAAAGAGAAGAGGAGGAAAAAAGGAAGCAAGCTCACTTAAGTGATTCCCTAAGGATTATGATCATCTAAAACCTACATTAAGAGTAGTCTGATAAATATTTAAAATAAAAAACCTACAGACATCACTAGGAGGACAAACCAATCTTTCACCAGATCTGAAGATCTGAAAACACTGCCTTCAACATGTATTAAAGCAGAATGTACCTTTTACCCTTTTAATCCATGCTTTTATTTTGAAAGGATACTACGTGCCTCTGTCCAGATTCACTTTTAAGCCTCTCATTCCTATTTACTAAAGAAAAAAATAAATTTCCAAAGTAAAAAGAGAGAGAGCTGGTGTTCAAAAGACCCTTTTAAAAAATTCACTCTGGCTTTGGTGCTGTTCTTTAATGAGAAGTAAAACTTTCTGTTGTATTTTAATGAAAGTGAGAATAATTTTGCTTATGATAAAAGGTAATTGCGCGGTACCTCACGATCGCTCACGTGTTTGATTCTGGGCAACATCACCTTAGTCAGCGGGGGCGAACCTACAGTACGCATGCCACAGCAGCCTGGCTGTTATCATGAAAGCTCTACAAGGTTCACATCACTGTTTTAGTCTATGAAGAAAAATACCTTGGTGACCAAGCACTGGCTCGCTCTCACCTAGCAGACCGCATGCCAGGCTGAGTACACACCTTCCTTACAAGCACTGCCTGCATGTGTCCTTGGGGCGGAGGAAACACGGTGAAGCAGAGGCTTCGAAGCTCCGAGTGGGCCTGAAGTTGCTGAGTGGCAGGAGCTTGCTATCCACCTTGGGCAGGCTGTAGTCAAGTCAGCACTGCTCTGCACAGTCACGGGAACATCTGCGCCCGCAAAGGCTGTAAGGGGGAAGAGGTGCCAGCCCAGGCAGTTGCGGAGGTACATGACTGTAATCCCAGCACTCGGGAGGCTGAGATAGGAGGATGGCAAGTTTAAGCTCAGCCCTGGCAATTTAGCGACTTAGTGAGATTCTGTTTCAAAAATTAAAAAAAAGGGAAGATATAGGTCAGCAGTGAAAGGTCCTAGTTTCAATATAAGTATCCTCCTGCCTACCCGCTCCCCCAGCAAAAACAAAAAGGAGCCAGCTTTGCATATCAGCCAACAGGGCAGGCAGGAGAGAATATGCCTGGCACCTTATCACCATCCACAGTCCATGAGACACTGGGCTACGTTCACAGGAAAACCTCTCCCTCCACTGTGGAAAAGGATGCGCACCCAGCACAGGCAGAGGCCACTGGCAGCAGCATCTGCTAAGCCAGAGGATATAGCGGTGCAGGTAGAAAGAGTCAGGACAATGTCCTGAACACCCGGTGGACAGAGACACACATAAAATACAAAACTAGGCCCAAAGGATCCAACATGAGGCAGTGACAATAAAAGCTCTTTGTTTACTGAGATTTTCTAGGGGGGGGGTCTCAAAATATCAGGACACCTTTCTTGGCAGAAAATAAGTATTATAATATCTGGCTATGGAAATTAAAATATCTTCTGAGCAAAAGAAAGACAACAATGTTGTCATGACCTAATTAGATAAAAATCAGGCTATGAAGCCAGAGCCTATCCCTCAGTGAGATTACAGAAAGGCATGGATCCTTCCAACCTCAGAGAGCCACTCAACAAGACAAAGACAACTTTGCACAAGTCTGCCTTCAGGAGAACGACCTCAAAGGGGACATGCTTACTCACATTCGTACAGACAGGAGCACCAGAAGGTAGGAAAATTTCAGTTGTTAATTAACTCAGAATATACTCAATGAGCAATTGCTACGTGCCAGGCAAAGAGAAAAATGAACAATAAATGAACCTCACATATATGACAATAAATATATAAAATATGTAGTATAATAAGCATCAATACTTAATAGAAAAGCACAATAAGAATTTACTAAGGAGGAAATTACTTTTGCCTTCCATAAGAAGAGTTTGGTACAGCTACTGAAGGGAATGATGAAGGCTGGTCAGGAAGGGGTTTTTATTTCAGGACAGCAGAAATGATTTGTATTTAAGGAATAACTCATTGGAAAAAATGCATAAGATATGAGATAATTATACTATTGGACTAAACCGGTGAATAAAAACACAAGTCAAAAATTTTAACAATGGCTTATAGGTTTCAGAAAGTTGAATGGGAATTTTCATAATTAGCTGTGACACCGGGGGAGGCCTCTGTAAATGGCAATGGCTCTACAGGAATGCTGAGGAAAGTTTTGCGGTAGGTCCAGGCATGTGTCTACACCAAACCCTCTAGCATAAGGGTGAGCACATGGCAGGGAGCATATGCAAGGCCAAAAGATGAAAAACAGCAATGTTACTAGATGGCAATGAATCAGCGGTTATGCGCTCATGCAGATTATGAGTTGTCAGAGACAAAATCTTATAGTTACAGAAGCTTCAGCTCTCTGTTTGCAGAAGTCTCCTTCTGCCAAAAGCAAATCAGCTGATAAATGATAATTTTATTGTGTACAGGACAAAGAGAACATTTCTTCTGAAAATTGTTTACCAATGGGAAATCAGGAAACCCTAGGGAAAAGAAGCTAAGAATTCAGAGGATATAATATCTAATAAATGGAGTCAATCATTTGACCAAAACCATGTAAAGTAGCACACAGTGTGAGACACTGTACCAGGTACCAGAGCTACTGATGCACGTGGAAGAGATGTTATTCCCCACCCTCTTGGCACACGTAGTCACTCACACACATTCCAGGAAACACAGCGCACAATTATAGTAGAAACACTGAGTCCATAGTTGCAGTCTAAAGAAAAATGTGGACTGTACCCATGAAGGGAAGGGCTGGTTGGGCCTCATGCAAGAGGATCTGCAGTCAAACAGTACGACTTCCTGCCCTGCTCCATTTACTACTGTGTGACCTTGAAAATCATCTCTCAATTTTAGGTTCCTACTCCGAGGCATGGGGATGACACTAACATTCATCTTAACACAAGGAGTAACACATGTTAGCTGTTGTTCTTTTTAATGAACTGCAGAAAATACCCCTGGACGAATATCAAGACTTTGGAGGCTATTTTCAGATTAATGTAAGGAGAATTTTTGAGTAATTAAAGCTATCCAACACTGGAATTGATTGCTTTGTACAGAAGCCTCTCATCCCACAAAAAGGTCTACACAAAGGAGGCTCCCTCTATTTACTGTCTGTCCAGGAAACTTTAGAGGAGACTTCTATAATGGGTGGGAAGCTGAGGCAGAGGAATGTCAAGTTACTTTCCAATGAGGTCTAGATTCTTTAAAACCCCTCCCACCGCCTGTCTTGAATTTACTACTCTCAAGAAGAAAGAAACACAAAGGTAGAAGAAACTATGAAGACAGAAGGAAAATTGAAAGATAAAGTATAGAAAGTAAGCATGACTAGAGTAATAACAATAGAATATATTAAGGAAGAGGTAAGAATACCTTTGGTAAGTGATTATGTCTAAGAAGAACCAGTGAAGAAGACAAAGGCAGAATCAGCTGGATGGAAGTGAGGGCAGAGGACACTAAGTGTGCGGGATGTCTCATCACATACCAACAGAGACCACAGGGAATTCGCCTGCCTTTCCTTCCTCACCGCTTCACTTCAGCAGCCTCAGACCAGTGCTGGAGCTAACGTCTCACCTCCTTTATGGAACTGAATCTCATGTCCTTACAGGGTATGTCTGCATGTACAGAATGTGTACATACAGCACATACAGCAACATAGGGCATCCATCAGTGCAATTCTAAAATTACACAACAGAATCGTATGGGCTGATCAAGGAAAGCGCAAGTAGGGGCCATTTTTTGATTTCGGGATGATCTCTGGGGGCAGCAAAGGCAATAGCTGAGGCCTGGAGGTCAGAATCAGGATCTAATGTCATCAAGTGCTACATGGTTCCTCCACAATCAACTGTGCTAAAATGTTGTGTTCTGTTTGGGCCCATAATGTGACAGCATACTTTAGAGATGCTTACCAAATTTGCCAGGATACACTTAGACAGCAACTGCAGGTTAGTAATCAAGCTGTTAACTCCTCCAGTCAGTACCTGGAACACTGGCTCAGAACTGAGATGCCACTAGAGATGACTGGGTTCTCCGCCTCCCGCTCCAGCTGGGGTGCATGCAATGCCCCTCCATTAAATTACAAGGATCAAATTCTTCTGTGACTTTCTTCTTTATTTATTGACTACTAAAGGGAAAGCATTGGACTTCTTTTACTTATAAAATAGCTTCAAAGACAAATGGAGACTTTTTTACACTCATCTTTTTACTTAGGAATTCTGCATCACTCCAAGTGTTAGTTTTAGAATGCAGGAAGGCTGAGTTTTCCTGTGTTTATAAGTATATCTAGAAAAAACATTTCAATTAATGAAGCAAATACATCTATGAAGACTCAATTACTCCCTTTATCAAGACACAACTGACCATCAAAATGAAACATCCTAGAAAAACGGATATATAACAAAGTTATATTTCACTAGTCCATTTTTGGTCTTTGGATGAAGAACTATTCAATATTTAATTTTTAATTTTTCAATGCCAGCTTTTTCCAAATGTTAGATAAACAGCACAAAATGACCTACTTCTGTGAACACCTAAGAAAACTGATTTGTCATTCCAAAAACTATTTCAGGTTGGGGATTTAGCTCAGTGGCGCTGCCACCTGCCTCAAAAGCATACGGTCCTGAGATCAATCCTTGGTACTGAAAACAAAGAACAAACCCAAAACTCTATTTCTCTCACTTGCAGGGCAAGAGAAATACTTTTATAGTTATCCTCTGATAGATGGGAAAGGCTCTTTTAATAAAAATTCTCAAAAAAGTTGAGAACAGTATCTATAAAATGTTTCCTTGTGGCTGTACCATTCAATATAAACTTTGGGTTCAGCTTTCTAGCCAGAAGCGAAACCTTACAGTAGACTGGGGATACTCAGAGTGCCCTGCAGGGCATTAGACCTGAAGTGACACAAGGACTACAATAATTATTCAAAGAGTAGTTTTCTCTGGGAGAGCTTCTGGTGTGGAACCAAGGACACCAAGACCCTCTAAGTAAGTGGTCATGTGGAGGGGTGAGGGACACTGAATACAGAGCAGCCACTAGCCTCAAATGGATTCCATTTGAATCCTGCTCTCTTATCTGTAGACCATGAATGAGGAAATTCCGTATGTGCTCCCACTTTCCAGGAGATCACCAACACCTCCCTTGTAAGGCAACTGTGAAGGTTACAAGACACACAGGCTAGAAGACACCCAGCACAAAGTATTCCATACAGAAGGCATGCTTGAAATTTTCCCAACAAATAGTTTTATTTAATTGAAAGAGAAGTATATGGTATTATGAGAAAATTATTCCCTTGGTCAGTCTATCATTTGCAAAAACATGGAAATTCCAGATTTTTTTATGAAAATGAAATGAATAAAAAGAAAATTCGTATTTACAAAAACTCTTTCTGGGATTCTGTGAGGTACTAATTTACCAGATCAAGACAAGTTTACCTCTTTACTAGGCTAAGTATTCTAGTCTATAAATACAATTATAACTCTCTATTTATTTTATTTTTTTAATCAGTGTCTTGTAGTTTTTAGTATTTAACTCCTACATGTTTTGTTAGATATACAGTAAGTCTCTGACTTATAAACATTTGAGTTGCGAACTTTCACAGGTGTACTATATAAGACTCACTTTGTTAGTTTATGAAAGACTCCAACTTATAATTCTCCTGGAATGGAACTTGTTCATAAATTGGGGACTTAACTGTAACATTAAATTGTTCATTTCTGGGGAACACTGTAAATGGTACTGTTTTTAATGTCAGTTTCCTCATACTCATTGCTAGTATACAGAAACACAATTGGCTTTTTTCCTGTTGATTTATATCCTGTGACTTTGCTGAACTCACGTTTTAAATCCTAGGTTTTAAAAAAATTATATATTTTCTGCAAATCCTCGAGATTTTCTATGTATGCAATCGTATCAGACAAGATGGACAAGAATACAAATATGGCGGTATAAGAAAAGGAGGCTAAATGAAAATGAGAGTAAAGAAAGTGATCAACACGCAAAATTTCTTATATTGGCAGATAGATACAAAAAATTGTACAGTTATATAAATAGACCAAGTTATGACTAAAAACTTCTGGAAAGAATACAATGGAAGGATCACTCAACTGGATTTTAAGACATACAACATAGCTACGGTAATTGAGAATGTGTGGAATGGTGGAGGAGTAACGCACACATCAATGGCTTAGAATGAGAACCCCAAGTCAGCTTCATACAAGCATAGCTGACTTATTTTTGATAAGAGTACAAAGGCAACTCAGCAGTCAACAGACTTTTTAAGAAACGTAGGAGTAACTGGATAGCCAAAGGTAAATCTAAGAACCACAACCTCTTACCTTATACTTCATACTTACATAAAAATTAACTCAAGAAAGATTACGTTTTTAAGTGTAAAACATAAAAGCCAGGAATTTTTAGGAGAACACAGGAAAAACTTTTCATGACCTGATGCTTTGATGTGACTTGCAGAAGAAAAAATTGGCAAATTTACCACCAAGGCTCAAACTTTTGCTTCTAGATTAGAAAGGTGGGACTGCACCCTAACTCCCTCCCAAGTTCTAAAATAAAAATTTCAAGAAGAAAAAAAAAACAAGTCATTTCTCTCATTTTGTTTCAGAATATGCAATATCTTGAAATATGTTATTTAAATAGTACTGAAGGTGAAGCAGTCAAATTACTCATGCCTATGAGGATATGAAGTTGTTAAGTTGTAAGATGAGTTGAGATTAGAAACAAAAGGACTAGGGCTGGGGATGTAGCTCAGTGGTGCTGTGCCTGCCTGGCAAGTGTAAGGGAGGAAGGGAAGGAGGGAGGGAGGGAGGGAAGGAAAGGAAAGGAAAGGAATACAACACAGTTAGAATGTTCTCTGAAATAACTTCTCACTAATAATTTCCTATAAAAAATCCACATAATCTCTTATGGTTTGGATAAAAAAATGCCCCCTCCATGAATTCAGAAGTGAGATTTTGGAAGGTGACTAGATCATGAGAGTACTAACTTCAATTAATCCAGCTAAATGGGCTGTTAGGAGATTACCTACTTGGATGACGTAGGTCATTTCTGATATCATCTAGAAAAGTATATCCTGTCCCTGGGCCCTTTCCTCCATATCTCTCTATTTCCCTCTCTCTCTCTCCCCCATCATCTCTCTCTCTCTCTCTCTCTCTCTCTCTCTCTCTCTCTCTCTCTCTCTCTCTCTCC
>NW_022900917.1:52254739-52322964 GCF_012274545.1 Fukomys damarensis
TCTCTCTCTCTCTCTCTCTCTCTCTCTCTCTCTCTCTCTCTGTCTCCTGGTCACAATGAAGTGAAATAAGCAGTTTTCCTCAACACTTCGGCCATGATGTTCTGCCTCACCACAATCGAGTGAGCCTATGACCTTGGACTGAACCTCTGAAATTGTGAGCCCAACTAAACCTTTCTTCCCTTAAGCTGTCATTCTCAGGTATTTTGTCACAGTGATCCAAAGCTGACTATCACATAATATAATCAGAACAATTTCAGTTTCAGTATTTCTTATTCCAAACTGAAGTGATTTAAGAGTTGTTTCGGTAAGAGATTTAAAAATATCATCAAAGAAAAAAGGATTTGGGGCAGAACTGACTTCTTACCCTACCAAATCTAAAAGTAATTACTTATTTTTCTTTTTATATTCCCAAGTAATTTTGTAACCTACTTAGAAGAACAAGTCACCAATATCATACTGGACATTTTCTAATCTTCCTTGTTAATTCTGGTTTTTAATAATGATTCTAATAGAAATATGTAGAGTGGTGACATATTAAAAATGATAAATATTTTTGCAAGTTCCATCTAAATGTGAAGATCTTTTTAATACCAGTGACTCACAACTGATCTTATTTTGTTATAAAGAAACAAAAGAAATTTCTTATCCAATAACAAATCTCAAAAATGTACCAAGCAAATTTGAGATGTATCTTCATACTTTCTACTTCCCTACACACACACACACACACACACACACACACACACACACACACATGGGTGTGGATTTCAGGACTTTAAACAAAGATAATAACAATGTCCAATGAAGGAAGTTACATGTGTAGTGTAACATCAGCTCTCAATCTCTATTTAAATGTGCCTGGTTTTGAGACTGAAATATTTCTGGTAGAAATTGCAGCTCAAGAATGGTGCCCTAGAACTTCTCTTAGCCTTAGTCCACTAAGCTTGGCTATCAAGGAAACTGACTGTTTCACATATTCATAGTATCAAAGGGTTTTAAGAGATCTGTATACATCAGTACAGTTTACTTTGGGCTGAGTGACTCAAAGAATCCAGGAGGGAAGGTTCTGCCAGTATTATATGGCCTCTAATTGGGAGAACAGAGGTGAATCCTAGTTATTTATCCTAATGAATAATAAGATGTACCTGGGGATCCTGACATTCCCCTTTGTCTCCTCCATTATACTGGCACAATGACAAGTAACCAAAGCCCACCTTCCAAAAAGAAAATGAAATAGATAAAAGAGAGTTAAGACAAGGCAGATTAGTACAGACATAAAAGAAGATACACAATTAGGAAGACTTCTTTTCTATACATATAGTTTAGCTTCTTCCTTTCTGAAGAATTAAAAAACACTTTCTATATAAATAGAACAAAATTGAATCCTTGTCTTAAATGCTCTTAATTAACTTAGAAATCTGCTTTCATTCTGTCTTCTAAAGAAAATCTGCATAGCAAGAAACTGTATCTCAGAATCCACAACCAGGACAACTATGAAAACAAGTATGGCACAGCTAACAATTTCTTCTCAGTTACTATTTATAAAGCAGAAGCCACAATTAATTGAGTAATTTATAATTACTACCAGTGTATAAAAAGTTTACCATATCACGTTCACATATAGAATCCTGTGTTCTCTGTACAACATCTTCTAAAGATTGTAGCATCAAACCCAGAATATCAGCTAGGAGCCTAACTGTTATCATTTGAATAATGTGAAATACATATTATTCAAAAGACTTGAATTTTAAAGTTTTTAGAAAAAGACTCAGATGCTATTTTTGGTTTAAAATAGTGGCATGACTTTTTTCATTTATCTCTCTTTATTCAAAAATAAAAACTCCCCATTAAGATAAGAGCAGGAGAGGTACAAAGTGGATGAATGAGTTGTACATAGCCTAAAAGGATGGTGAGGGACATAGGCGATGGGTTTGTGGGAAGACCCAGTAAGACAGAGTGTATTTGCTTGAGAGGTTCACAGTGCAGGGTTAGCAACACAGCTGAAAATGTGGAGGCTGTGAGGACTTAAACACAGCAGTTGTGGGCCGGAGAGCCTGACCCCAGCCTGGCAAACGAGGCAAGCCCCCATACCAACTCGCCAGAACTCAGGGTTCCCAGGGACTCCCAGAGACTGGAGGCAAAAGGACCAAGATTAAGTACATTGGTACAGTGGTAGGACTTTTAGTTGCTTCTCTAATGAGCTCTCAGAAGATAAAAAATGGGACCCTGGACACTTGCCAAGGGGGAATTTTTGTCCTTTAGAAGAAAGGGAGCAGCTTTGGGAAGGTGTGTTTTGGAGTATGGGGGTGGGGCATCTACATGTGCTGTCAATAGCTCCCACCTTTACATTCTGAGATCCCAATCAATTCTCAGGAACTCCCTTTTAAGTGTTAATGGGCTGCTGAGCTTCCAACATGAAAAGCCAGAGGCCTCTATAATCAAACAGAAGAAAGAAGACCTGCAGAAAAACCAGATATTCAAAGGACATTTGAAGAAAACTTCAAAAGACCCAGAAAAATTGTCAAGAGAAATGAGTGAAGCTATTGCAGCCCTAAAATAAAAATCAAATGCTCTTTAAATAAAGCAAAAAAAAAAAAAAGCATTGGAAATTATATATATACTTGAAGTAAAAAAACTCAACAAAACAGTCTGAAGAAAAATCAAGGAGGTCTCTCCAAAAGTAGAATAAATGAGAAAAATTAGAAAACAGGAGAGAAGCTATGTGTGGTGGCACAGGCCTGCAGACCCCATACTGTGGAAGGCTGAGGCATGAGGACTGCAAGTCTGAGACCAATCTGGGCAACTTAGTGACAGTGTGACCCTGCCAATACATAAAATGGAAATAAATGATAATAAATATACAAGGATCCATCTAGCAGTATTCAATATTCAAGAAAAAAGAATTCTAGGCTTTTCTGGTAAGAGAACAAAGAAAAATGAAGGGGAAAAGTTAAATAATACTAAAACATCAGAAAGACCCAGAAATCTAGAACTGAATTATCAGACCTAAAGATAAAGAAAAAAATCCACAGTAAATCAGGTCACTGTACAATTTCAGAACCTCAGGACTAAGAAATTTTAAAAAGCTTCTGGGAAGAAAAACATACACATACAGGCCATAGATAGGAATCAAAATGGCGGTGTGTTTGAGAGTAGAACTGATGTCTTCAAAACTGAGGAAATTGATTTTCTTTTTTTAGTGAAAATGATTACTAAGCTACAGTTCTGTGCTCAGACAATCCTTTAGATACAAAGATATAATGAAGACACTTGTAAACATGTAGGGATTCAAAACCACATCTCACAGGTCCTTTTATTTAGGAGGCCTACAGAGGCCTTGCTAAAATGAGAGAATGAACAGAGAGAAAATGTCCTCCCTCCAAGTAAAGAAGGGAGCCCACCCAGAAGAGTGACCAAGAGTCAGTGCTATGCTGACCAGAAGACACAGCCCAGTGTAAAGAGGCACAAAGATGACTGTGGGAACAAATATCCAGAAGACATTTCCTATGAGTACTTGTGAAATATTACTCAGAGACATACAGAAAGGCTTGAACATTTTGGGGAAAATTGACTCTGGGTACATTATAAAAGAAGGGAAAAGACAAAAAGGAGGCCATTAACTCATCCTTCAAAAAGATGTTTTCTATAAGAAATAAGACATGGATGCAGAATACTAGGCAGAAAGTATAGTGTTACACTGTCAGAAGATTAATTTAAAATAAGCCAGGTGTGGCAGTGTACACCTGTAATCCAGCACTCTGGGAGGCTGAGGCAGGAAGATTACAAATTCCACCCTAATCTGTGCAATTTAGCAATTTAGTAAGAACCTGTCTCATACCGGGGATGTTTGCCAGTTCCACAGAACAAAAGTAATTCAAAGTTAATTACAAAGATTCTACATTTATTTTATTTCTGTTTTCTGGCATATTTATTGGGCAATTCAAGGAAATAAAAAAAATGCAAGATAAAAGCACAGATTTTATGTAAGATTCATATTAAAGTTTTCAGATTCAAAACTTAAAAAGATATTCTGAGATGGATGGTTGGAGTCTGGGAAGTGAATACTAACTCACATGTTTTTCTTATTCTGAAGAACTCTCCCAGACTTCTCAGACCCACATGAGAGTACATCAAAGGCATTCTTGTGCTGTTATATCAGAGTTGACTTCAGATCATCCACTGTGTCTACATATGGACAAAGGAGATCAATGTGCCTCTGGCTTCCCTAGGCCCCGCACCAGCTCAGATGGGATCTTCTCAGAGCAGGGCTCTCAGCACTCTCCTCTTATTACAGTGATGACTTTTCTGCATAAATGCCACTAACTGATAAGATCTAGGTTAATTACCTGTCTCTCATCCTAGAATTTAAGGAAGCTCTGAAGGGACATCCAGTATCTGTTACTCACCATTGTACCGCCATCATATACAAATATTATATTTAAATGACTGCATGAGCACAACTACAAGAAAAATGTTTCTCTTAATGTGTTATGGCTTGTATCTAGATGTCCCCCCAAAGCCTCATATAGTCATAGGTGGAGCTTTTCAGAGGTGTCTGGATCTAGGGTGTGTGATGCTGGGATTAAGGGTTCCCCACTCTAGGTGTGGGTGGCAGCAATCAGTAGGTTTACAGCTTGGATAACCTGTTAAGGGACAGGAGGAGGCTTCTTTTTCTGCTGCTGCTGCTACTTGCTGCCTTCTGCCTACCCTGCCATGTCATCCTGCCTCAGAGCCAGCCAACTATGGTCTGAGACCTCTATAAGCAGTGAGCTTAATAAAACTTTCCTCCTCTAACTTTGGGTGTTGAGTATTTTGTCTGAGCAGTGAGAAAAGTAACTAAGACAAGGTCCTAGAAGCAGATTCTCAACTAACATTTCCTGAAATCAATGCTTTTCACAGTAGCATGTGAATATCGAATGCACACCAACCTTACCTTACCTTCACGGGGGTGTTGTCTGGCCAGAGAGGAGCCCGGCCTCTGCAGAATCTGATTCCAGCCAGTCCCACCCACAGGGTTTTCTTGACTGTTGTCCATTCCCTGGGTCTTAGATCTAGCCCAGTGGGAGTCGTTCTGCTTCCTCACCTTGAAATTTCATGGTTCCCAAGGACGTGCACTTAAAATGCGAGCTGCTTCATATCACAGCCCTTGGATAATAAATCAAAGCCCCAACAATACAGGCTGGAAGTTCTACCCTTGGAGCTCTTAAACACTTATCTGCCCTGGAAGGGCAGCTACTTCTGGGATGAGATCCAGGAATCTGTACACTGGTGTTCTAACACAAAAATAAATCATAGAGAAAGATGTTCATTTGTTCAAACAACAGAGGGATATACTGACATGCCCTTCCTGAAGTTTCTCCTGATAGAAAGTGGGTCTTAGTAGAGTTCTTTTATTCTTACATCCCCCATTATTCTTCCCTATCACACAGTCCGCCAGATAAAACGGGGTGTCTGATCCAATAAAACATTTAAGTGCTAATGTCACTGGACTGCCTTAAACATCCTGGTCACGTTCCTTTTATCACTGATTCTACTTAGAAGCCACACACCCTTGCATAAGGTGACCTTAGAGTCACTGAGTCAGGACTTTGTGTCTTAGATGTGAAGGTTTTGTTGACATTTTCACAGGCCTACTTCAAAAGCTGATTGAAAATACGAACATTAAATCAGATCTTGGCTTAACTCTGGAATGTGTTGTCCACAAAGCAAGTTATTTATGCAAACTAAAGACTAAATTCCTCACTAATCAAGGTATAGGATCACAACTAACCTTACTAGTTTGCTAAGGACTAAACTGAGATAAGGTGAATAAAGCATTCAACAGGATGCCAGCGCATGAGCACCAAAGGACCAAACCAACCACAGCAGTCCCAACTCTCCCTCCACAGGCCAGCCTGGGAAGTGCCACCAGCTCACGAATGTCTGAAGCGGAGCACTGGGAAGAAAGAGAGCTGTCAATATGGTCTGAATATGTTCTATGTTCTTCAGCAAGAATAGTTTAGGGATCTTCAGAAATGCTAAAGAACAAGGCAATTTTGCAAAATCTTCCCAATAAGAAATAGCTTTTTTGAAGTTTTGAGTCTTCTGTCACAACAGGAAATTTAGATATTCTTCTTCAGTATGGTCTATGGCAGTCATGGCAAAACTTTTAGAATTTGCATTGACAACAAACAGCCTGCTGAGGCGTGAGTGCCACACGTTTGCCAACACTTGTCCATGGTCTTAGTGTTTGTTCATATTAGTTCATATTAAAACCTAATTCCAACATAATAATACTAATGGGTGGGGCCCTAAGGACATGATTAGATCATGAAGGCTCAATCTTTATAGATGGAACCAGTGACCTTACAAACGAGGCTTAAGAAAGCATGTCTGCCCCCTTTTCCCTATGAGGAGCACAGCTGAAAGCAAGCAAGGGACGTTAATAGTGTCTTTCTGCCCATTTTATCTTATCCAGGCTACTTAGGGTGGGTAGCACCCACATTCCTAATCCTAGTACCCGTGAGCCTACCACTGCACCATCAGTCAAGTCCAGCACCACACACTCTAGATTCAACCACTTCTGAAAATGTCCCACTTAGGACTGGATGAGGCTTTGGGGGGACATTTAAACACAAGCCATAACACTACTATCCCAGTTATTCAGAAGCATTCTGGATGTTTAAAATAATATGTAAGAATAATGCCTGTAGGTGATGTTGAAATGAGAAACGTGAGGCTGTAGGGCTAGAAGCACAAATATGGTTGAATGAGTTTCTAAATTTATCACTATGGCTATTGCTTTTGTTTTAGGGTAGCAAAGGGGAATAGTTTTCCCTAGGCTATACCAAACCAACATCTGAAATTATATCCATAAAAAGGAGACAGTTTTCAAATAGTGCTTTTATAGTTCCAAAATAATTTTTGATATTTAACTGATAAATGGTGGAGATATCCACCCACCACTGAGGATGCTACAAAGATAAGCTTTCCAATGAAAACAATGAGTGAGATGAGTAAAAACATTCCCCTTGGTGCAGTCTCTGGATGCAACTCACCTCCCAGGGACCACCGCTGCAGATATAGTCTCCATTAAGAAGTCTCTGCTTGGAAGTAATCATTAGAGATGATGCTTTCTATCTAAACCATCCTGATCAAACTTCCTTCACTTAATCTTCTGTTTAATCTACTGAGTACCCTGAACTCACAGTTTGCCTTCACCCCCACAAGAAGATGATTGGTATCCTATGGGAAGAGTTGGAAATTGGAGTTCCCTGGCATGCAGCTCGTTCCCACTTTCATGGTTAGTGTATGTGCAGTTTTCTGAACCTCTTTTTGTTTTTTTAGAATATCAAAAACAAGCTTTCTTTGCAGGATTTATTGCAATGTTCCAAATACAGCAGGGACCAATGGGTATTTATAGCAAAGAAGCAGAATTGGGGCCGTGGATTAAAAGTTATTCAGCGGACACATCACGGATTGGGAATAGGTTAACTAGACCCACCAGGATTCTTGCAAGGGCAAGGTCAGCAGATACTAAGGACAGGAATGAGAAATTTGATAACATATGGAAGGTAGGGGATTCTTTCTAAACTGAATATTTTTACTACAATTGGGCTTTTTTTTTTTTTTTTTAAACTGGCCTTGAACTCTCTATGCAGCCAAGGCTGGCCTCGAACTTGCAGTGATCCTCCTGCCCTTGCCTGCCTAGTGCTGGGATTACAGGCATGTGCCACCATGACTAGCTTATCATTGAGCATTTAAGGCAGAGATGAAGGCCACTAAGGTGGAGGCTTTCCAAATCTTAAAACTTGACTGATGCTTCTTTGCTTTATCAATTTGCCTTGCTGAGTAGTGGGGAATGGCATTTTTGGGACAGACTGTATTCATTCATCAAATGTATGAAAATGGTGTCATAAAATAAGGGTGGAGAGAAGATAAAGAGACTAGACTGAAATAAGTCCCTTGGGATTATGGAGAGGGCATTATTAACAATAAAGACAAAGACAATGCATAAAAATTTTAAAAATTTAAAGCTAATGATATTTATGTACATAGGATCTAACTTTTCCATATGCAAATACCTTACTTTAGAATCTGACAATTTTTGGAAGCCAAGAGATTTTCAAAGCAAGATAGAAGCTTTTTGTTCACATTTTAAAAAAATGCTACCCTGCCATTTCAAATAAATTTTAAATGTATGACACTGTATTTAATCTTGTTTAGCTTTCTGCAAGAAGTTAATAGAGGACCTATGTTTCTATTTTATTAAATTTAATGCAGATTAAATAAGGAAATTATAAAAATGCCTTTTGGTTATAAAGACAGACTATGTTTATTAATATACATATTCAGTAGGTACATACTACATAATAATTACAGAAATAACACTCCAATGGTGTTACTATATGCCAGAAGTATTACAGAATGTTTTATAAATATTAAGATATCAATTCCTACAATGACTCTGTGAGGCAGGGTTTGTACTATGTTTCATTTTACAAATGAAGAAACTGAGGCCCCAAGATGTTGGCATGTTCAATTTACCCGCAAATATGCTGCTGCTCTACCTCTCTATTAGACAGAAGGGGAGCTAGGATTTGAACACAAAGCTGGCTCCATTACTGATACTTCTCCTAATCACTACTGGCCGAAAAAGAAAGTGAGGTGCAGAGTTAAGAACTCCCCCAAACTTGGTCTCCATTCTTTGGCTCTATGCTTGCATACAACAACTGAGCAAAGGTTTCTGTAGTTTTCTCCTAAGTTTTCTCTGGCTTTTTCTTGAACACTGTCTCACGGATTATCTCTGGAGAGTAAGCATATTTGAACCAAGTCCTCTTTGCCCTTGTGTCTGTGTCCAATGGTCACCAAGAAAGTACCACAATGAATCCCATCAACCCTTTTTTGAGTACATTGACATTCTACTTTATTAGACTCAAAAAACTATATCTCTTGATTCTCTGATTTGTTTACCTGCCATTGATCCCCCACCCCAACTCCCATACTGCTTAAGGGATTCTGGGCAGAGCTGTATAAAAATGCTATGAGAACTGCTGCAAGAGACTCTTTACTTTCAGTCATCCCCAGAGGTCCTGAGAGATGCTCAATGTCTTGACTTCTCATTTGTTTTTCTTTAGGTTTTAAGGAAGCAGCTAGCCTTAGAAATTTGGAAGCAGCTGTGTGCCTCCCATTAAGTAGAAATTTGATAGGGTTTTGACTTAACAAGGTATTCTTAACACTGTACAATTTGTTCTGTCCTCCAGCCTCCAGAATTGAGTTAAAAAACCTGAAATGAAATATATTTTGGGCAGGCAAAAATAAAGTAATTTTTTTTCTTATCTTTAAAATGCTATATATTCATGCATCCATAATCTCTGGGTTTATTATCATGTTATCTAAATTTTGAGCCTCAGAAGAAGACTCCCATAGCTTTCAAGGCAGGCTAATGTGTTCTACCAAGACTACAGACCGATTACCTGTATTACAGAATACATCTGGTCTGCATATTTCCTTCTACATTCAGGCACTGTTGTATATACAAACAGGGAAGGCCTCATGAAAAAGGGACTTGAGCCAAGTTCTTTTTTTTTTTTTTTTTTTTTTTTTTTTTTTTTTGTACCAGGGATTGAACTCAGGTCCTTGTGCTTGCAAGGCAGGCCACCGAACCGCTGAGCTAAATCCCTGGCCCTTGAGCCAAGTTCTGAAGGAGGAAAAGGAGTAATCACAGAGACATCAGGAAGAGACAAGCACAGGAGCCTGGAAGCGCATGTGGGGCTGGCATGAGGGAAGGAGGTGTGAGGACTCATGAACAGGACCATGTGTACACTGTAAGGACTATGACCAGCTCCAGGTAGAGTAGGACTCTACTGCACAACAGGAGCCCCAGAGAGAAGGCTGGGCTTAATAGAACAGGGGAGTTCTTTGGATGCTCTGTTAAGAAAAGGCTTCAGGGGGCCTGAAGAGAAGCAGGGGCCACTTAAGCCAATGCAATGATCCAAGGAGTCTGGACTGAGAAGGCATGGTGAGGTGATAAATCGGTCACTTAGATATATGAAAGGTGGAGTCAAGTGGATCATCATGCATTCATTTATACACTCTCTCCCCTACTAGGATTGCAGTTCCATTAGTAGCCTTGTTCTGTTTTATTTTCTTCATTCCTAGGGCTCAACACAATGTTTGGATACAGAGAATTTACAAACATCTGCTAAATAAATGAATGAACCTGCCTTAGTTCAAAGTGCTGCCAAGTGGTCAAAGTAGGACTCCTATCCAGGCCTTTCTGACTGTTAGGCTTCAGTTTATAATCACTATGTTATTTCACCCCTGTTACGATTACTTTTAATCAAAGATAATATTTTTCTACTGTTTAGGTTACACTCACTGTAATATACTTCTTAACAGCTGAGTAAGGCACACTGCTTCATGAGTGATCTGATGTATGGTACTGACATAGAAAGGTGATTTCTTTTTGTTGTTCTAGAGAAAATGGAAGTGACCCAGGAAAGTAGTCTTTAAGGAGCTGGACAGAGAGGGCATGAAGGTGAGCAATGGAATATTTTAGAAAACAGTGTTAGGATGAGTCACAGATTCTGAGCAAAGTGCGTTTGTCTAGAATTTATGGTGATCCAATAACAAATTTAAAACAATAACAACAGCATGACTACTCTCAACAGAGAATACACTGGAGTATTCCAGATGCCTGATTCCATAGGAAGCCATCTCCCATTCTGCCTTTATCAGAACAACACAGAATGGGCTTAACCTGCTGGTTTGAATATCACCGCCAACTCTGTGTAATTGGGCAAATATTGTTTTTGCAATTAATCAAATTCTGTAGCTCAGTTTCCACATTTTAACAGATAAAATATCACTCATCTGCTAGGCTTGTGAAGTAGGATTAAATGATTCAGCACACATGTGTAATATTCAGAACAATGTCTGGTTCATACAGTAGTTTACCTTTACCAAAAACATCTAATTTCATCCAGTGCTTTGGGGTCTCATATCTGTGCCAGTAAACACAGTAGTCTTTCAGTGCTTATGGTCAGCTGAAGTCCACAAATGTTAAATGAAAGACTCCAGATATAAATAATTCCTAAATTGAATAACTTTGGAGTATATTGTTATAATTATTCCATTTTAATATCAGTTATTGCTGTTGATCTCTTATTGTGCCAAATTTCTAAATTAAATTTTATGTAGGAAAATAC
Source organism: Fukomys damarensis (assembly GCF_012274545.1). Lineage (NCBI taxonomy): Eukaryota > Metazoa > Chordata > Mammalia > Rodentia > Bathyergidae > Fukomys > Fukomys damarensis. The sequence goes on from NW_022900917.1 coordinate 52,265,929, forward strand.
TTAGCATATGTAGTGTTCAGTTTCATCTGTGGGTTCAGGTATCTACTGGGGTATCTGGAATGTACTTTCTATGGCTATGAGGGGGTTTTAACATCTGTCTATAAAGCCTTCTCAACTTCTTCAGGTCCTGGAAAAAGGAAAATCCTTCTGAGTGTTTGGATCCAACAGAAGCCTTGTGTCATACACCGGGGTTCAAGACAGAAATTTGGAGTAGCAGCATCAAGAACATAAAACTGAGAAGCCAATATGAAGTTGGCTATGGTGATGAAAGCTACTACATATTGGGATGAATATCCTCAGGAATGTCATTACATATGTTTGTGTGTTATATGTAACTAAAGCTTTTAAAGAAAAGTCTGAGACTTTGTGGAAATACATAATTTGTTCTTGTATCGTTACCATTATAAATAATTATGCAGTATAACTCTAAAATTTATTTTTAAAGAAAGAATAGTATCTATGGATTCTAGATGCAATTCTCTCAGATTAATAAAAGCCTCCTAGTGGTCAAGGGACAAGTCACAGATGTACTCTCTCAGGATATTTTACTTTTGCATCATGTCATAGTAATCAGGTAGGAAAATACAGTCACCTTTTGCAAATATTAGCCTTTTAGTTATTAGTGAGTCTTTCTTTTGTTAAAGACCCAGGGGTTACCTAAAGCAAACTTATTAGGCGTGCAGATAGCACTAATAACAGTGTAGTTGAGTTACTTTAAAATACAGAATGCCAAGATAAAGGGACAAGGGGCTCTGAGGGACCACAAGGCTTCTAAAACATAACACTGGGAAGTCACTTATGATCTCCTTTGATATTTGTTTCTGTTTTTTAAATTTATAGGTAACACATCAATCTAAAGCATTTACAGATATAACAACATAGGAAATGCCATTAAAGATCCCTAGTAAGTAGATACCTCTTTATTAATGAATGAATCCCCATCAGAGATTTGTTTATTTCTACTGTCTGAATATGTTCTGCTAAAATTTGTAGGTTGAAATGTATTGAACAGGCAATGGTATTAAAAGGTGGGGCCTCTGGAAGGTGACCAGGTTGTGAGGATTCTGCCCTTATGAGATTAGTGTACTTATGAGGAGCTGAGGAGATGAGAATTCTTTCCTTCTGCATTGTCAGGAACCAATAAAAATATGACCATTTATGAACCAGGAAACAGATGCTTACTAGATACTAAATCTACTGGCATACTGATCCTGAGATTATCAACTACCAGAGCTATGAGGAATACATTTCTGTGAAGTTATTCAGACTATGGCATTTTGTTATAGAACCCTAAATGGACTAAGGCCCTTATTTTGCATAAAAATTTTAAAGATCCCTCAAAAATCATAAAGCCAGATATTATTTCATTTAGGATTGCTGCTGGGAACACACTGCAGAAATTGTTCCTATGGATAACAGGAAGCCACATGCTCTGCATTCACCTGGGACAGGACAGGATCAGACTAGGGCAGCCTGCCAATGAGGCCCAGACACACACCCACTAGGAAAGCCTGAGGGCTTGGCCCAGTGGCCCTCAGCAAATCTTGCACTGTGTGGAAGTTAAATCTCCACCCATGTGAAGCTTAGCTGCAGTATTAGTGGGAGTTGTTAGTAGTGCTACAAACAAACGCTTAAGGTAGGGACTATGACAACTCAGATTTTGGAAGTCCCACTTTATACAAAATCATATTCGCAATTTTTCAAACAAAAATGGGGCTGAGTGGATTGGGTATGTAACTCAGTGATGAGAGTACTTGCCTACACTTATTGTTGCTATAATTTTAAACTGTACCAACAACTCAAACAAAATTTTATTTTAAACAGTGAACTCTTTTCCTGAATTGTAATTAATCTACACGAGGAACATCCACGGGTAAATTTACTTCACTTATGTCAGTTAAATAAGACACATGCTAGTGCCAGCACAGTACTAACACAGTGCCAGGCACAAACTAAGGGTTAAATACTCTAACTAGGTAAGATGACACAGAATTTGTACCTTAGTTGCTTCCTGTTGTCTCAGAATAAGGGGCTGGTATATACTTAGGGGGTGGCTCTAGAAAACAGAAGCTTATCTTCTTTATTCACTCATCATATATTTTAGGACTGAAATAGTTTAAATTATCATTTCTGATGGAATCTTTAAAAAGATGTTTATATACAATTGGTTCTGTCTATCCAGAGTCAACCAACTGCAGAGAATATATTTGAAAAAAAGAAAGCCATATCTGGACTAAATACTGTAGGTACATTTTCTTTAATTACTCACTAAACAATCCAGTTTAACAACTATTTACATTGTATTAGGTGGGAAGTCATCTAGAGATGACAAAGTATAAGGGAGGGAGGACATATGCAGGTTACATACAGATACAACAGCACTTTGTTAGTTAAAGGATTTGAGTACCTGTAGATTTTGATGGAATCCCGGAACCAGGTTCCATTAAAGGCAGTTGGATATATCTTCATCCATTGATAATTCCTGGCTATTACGTTAATTATTACAAAGACACTATCTATAGTTAGCCACTTCAGATCGCTAGAATCAGGCTGTTAGATATTAAATGTCATTACTCGATGTCTGAAAGTCCTCAACCCTTCCACAATTATTCTGACTTCTAATCTACTTCATAATTCCTGCTTCTAATCTACCAAGTTCACGAACCACACAAGCAAATTTTAAATTCATGTTATTAAGTGAAAATTCACAGTGAAGAAGATACTTCAGTGCTACAGTAGGGAGAGTCATTTATCTGAGTTCAGAATTAGTAATTTGTAAGTAACTGAGAGTTGGGGCTGGTGCGACATTAATGGATGTATTTACAACATTAATGTGTATATTTGCTTTGTGTTTTCAAGAAGAGATACAGACTTGCAGATAAATACAAAACATAACATTATTTTTATAAAGATTAATTTGTTCACATTATTCAAATGTTTAATATTTTCCTAACAAAATTTATGAATTGCTATAATCAAGTAACAATATCCAATCAAATCAGTTTTATAAAATTGTAAATAATACTATATTTACATAAGTAAAGTTCTAAATTGACACTGAGAAAAGTTTTATGCTTTGCCTATTATAATTTAGAATCTGTTCTCTTATAGGATCTTTTATAGATACTTTGAGGAAATGAACACCAGTGTTTATGCCTCTCTTTAAAGTTTTTGACACAATTTAACAGTATTGTTCAAATAACAAATTAAATGTCTCATATAATTGTCTTTCTGTGGAAACTTTCTTAAAAATTAGAATAAAGTGGTGCTTTTAATATAATTTACTATACCCCACTGATCTGCATTTGAAAGAAAAAAGTAAGTGCAAGGCCGGGCCACTAATATAGTTGAAATCATATTCTACAGTAATTTTTCAAAATAAAAAGTGTCCTTAATCAAGGGCTCTAAATCTCAGACGGGAAGTGTGGGTTTGGTTAGCCCTGTTGCACAATGTGGTAAATATAGCAAATAATAGATTTTAGAATTGCTAGGACAGTAAATTTGAAATGTTTTATTACAAAAAATGTTAAGTATTTGAGGTGACAGGTATGTTAATTGATTTGATGAAGTTAGTCTACATGTATTCATAAATCATATTGCCTTACACTCCATAAATTTATACTATTATAAATTGTCAATTAAAAAAAGAAATTATATGAAAAATGCTACCAGGTGAAATATTCTTCAGGTTATTGTTACTTTTACTTAAATCTGAATTAAATTTTCATTATACCTAAATCAATGTAATATTTGTTTTATGATTTCAAGTATGATTCTAATATATGCCTTCTGAACATAAATTAGAAAAAAATTTAAATTTTAACCAGTTTCTTCCCTTTTCCTCTGTACAATTTAAAATACATAATAATGCCATAAACGAATTCTTCTCTGTATAAACAGAGTTCTTTCTCCTTTTTTTTTAAAACAGCATTTAGCGGTACTTTCTGTTTGGGGCAAGTTAGTCTAATCTAATAGAATCATCTACCTTAGAGGGTTTCTTAAATAAATAATTCTGAGCAGCCCAAATATTTTTCTAAAAGGATATTCACAGAAGACTAGCTCTGAAACACAGGTTATTTCTTTGGATGGAGGTTTCTGGTCTTTGTGGTAGCCCATCTCTCAATTTTTGAGGGATTCTGTCCCCTGTGATGATCTGTAGGTTGTGATGGGTGAGAAGAACCATCACAGGAAACAGAGGGCATGATGTTCTGAATGTTCCATGTGGCCCCATCCCAAAGCAAGTCACAGTAAATTGCTCCTCCCGGCTCAACATCTTCCCACAATGCTATACAGAAAGGCAGGTTAATGATGCAGAGGCGGTGATGGCACGGCAATGCCTGCTGGCCTTCTGGGTCCCCACTGTTGTCCTGGAAGTATTGTCACTGTCCAGGACTCCTGACGTCATTTCTGTCTGTCTTCCTTTAACTGTGGTAGTGGTTACATAGCTGGCGTAGTATGAGCTGCCACACAGGCCACAAGGTCTCCTTTTAGCGAGAAACCAGTGTAACTGATTAACGTTGGAGAAAATGAAACAGTCAGATCTCAATGCCACTACTAAAAACAGATACTGTGCCTTTCTTTAAAACAAATAAATAAATTAAGTCCTAGTGTCCTTAAGAGTTCTTTCCACAGAGACTATGGCCACGTTTGTGTAGCACAAAATTATTCCTGAAAATGTTACGTCAAATGGAATTTCAGTCTTTTTGCTTGATTTGTGTTTTTGAGACAGGGTCTAGCTATGTAGTTTAGGCTGGCCTTGAACTATGTACCCCAGAATGGCCTTGAGCTTACTGCAATCCTCCTGCCTCCAGCCTCCTACGTGCTGGGATTACATGTGTGTACCACAATCAAGCCCAGCAGATTTCAGGTTTTTTTCCTTCCTACATTCCTTTGTAGCTACTTGGTAACTGATCCAAATTTCCACTCACTCACTCACTCATTTGTTCCTCCTGCCTGCCCGAGAGCTGTGGTTCAATCCTGGGGCTGGGTGTCTGGGGTAAGATGGAAGGGGTAAATAGATAAGACACAGAGATGTTCATAATCTGGTGAGGCAGGTAACAATGCAATATGTGAGGTGCTAGAAAAGATAAATGAGATAAAGTGTTACAATCCAAAATTCACTATTTACTACCAGCCATGTCCCAAGAGAGGTTATTCAAATGAAGGTCTGTAACAGTTGAACAGGGTTGTTGAGTGGACTGAATTCCTGCATGTCAAGGGCTTTGCGCATGGCAGGCACCACAATTTAAGAATAACTCACTTCCAAAACCCAGGTGAAAGAGTAATAAAGTTCCTGGGAAGAGGGGGGAAAAATTCATCAACATTTTAACTGTAGCTCACTAAATAGTGAAGTGGCAGAAGGGACAGGCACTCTGGGAAGATGGAAAGGCCTAACTTTTCAGAGTTTTCAGTGATATAAAATATACTGCTGTGGCATGTGTGCCATAGGTTCACCATCACTGGTCTAAGAGAAGTTGAGACCACAAAATGGCAGTTTAGGGAGGTCAGGGAGTTACTGCTGCTGATGAGGAGGGAAGAGCAGAAGCCAATGCCTGGAAGCCCGTGGAGGAACAGGCTATGTTTCTAGATCTTCATGAGGGTCATGCTTTTGGTTGAGAGGCTTGAGCCTAAACATCTAGTGCACTGCAGTAGTGAACACCAGGCCTAGAGGCCCAAGGGAGCTGCTGTATGACTCTGGGCAGCAGCAACAACTGTTCTATGACATTCACTATTCTGAACATGACAGCAAGCCCCATACAGGATTCAAGCCAAATGACAGCCACCATGCGTTCATTTAGGTCAGGTCTGAGGTTAAAGCCTGCTGGGAAATGACATCAGCTGCCCTTCTGTGCACCTACAACCATCTGAAGGTCTCACCAGTGCTGATTCAGCTCTTATATCTCCTCCCTTTTTCCTATTTTTGAAACTATTATAACAGATGAAAATACAAACAAGCCAGGCTTGGGAACTAGCAAAGGACCTTCAAAGTTAGCATTTCTGATTCTTCTTTACTTTCACTTGCATTTTCTTATTGCTCAATCATTCCTCACAGTAATCATCCCTTAGACTCAGATCCCACTGTTACAGGGTTTTTGTTTTTTTGGTGGTGGTACTCATGAAGTTGATGCATATGATGAACTGTATTACATGAAAAACCATATACAAACTCATGCATGCAAAGAGAACTGAGCTGTAAAACAATAAAATCATCTGAATTCTTTATGTTCTGCAGGCTTACAATGTCACAGTTATAAAAAGCTGGCAGAGGCAGTGCCAAAAATCCAAGTTCCCACTTTAAGATTTACTCTGAGTTGTGTTTAAGTCAGCGGCATTTCCCTGTACATGATTAAACCAATCTTTAAAAGCACAAACATTCCCCAAACAAGGCTTTTCATTACTGTACGTAACCAAGCATGTTTTTGGTATGAGGCCCCTTGGAACACAGCATAACAATGTGGTATCTGCTGTGGGCATGCTGGGGACGCTGGCGAGAGTCTCCCAAGGCTGTAATCAAGGTTACTTTCTCTTACACAGACCATAGGAAAGGTTCTGATGCATTAAAAATAATCCAGAGTCTCTTCTATTATTCATTATACTAACATCTTTCAAAAACAAACAATTTTGAGGTTTTAGATTATAGGTATATATTATAAGGTTGAATAATACAAAACATGTTTTAATTATTTTAGACTTTTTAAAAATCAAAACATTCTGCACTTATATTACAAAATACATTATGAATCCCAAATCTTGTGACTTAAACTAGCAAAGGAGACTGTTCTTCATCTCCCAAGGGATAAGGACTGCCATTAAAACTTGTTTTAGCAATTTGGTTATTTGCCTATGGAGCATACTAGCGGAACTTTTTTAAAACCAAAAAAGAAAAAAATCTTTTTTTTGTTAGGTTGAAAAAATATTTCACTAAAAATAACCACAGAAATATGAGCCTCTGGATAGTTCATTTTTGAAAAGTAAAAGTAACAAGTATTAGGTGAAGAAAGTCCTGTAAACAAGGCACCAATGGCTACAACTGTCTGTATACGACTGGAAGGCTCTACACTCACAGATAAAACCAACCGTGGAGTGTGTGTTAGGGGATTGTGCCTGTACTGAACAAGCACACTGTCTTCTGGTCATCATTCTCCAAACAACTAAACAATTATTTATACAGCATCAGGCATTATGCGTTATCTAAAGATAATATAAAGCATAAAGGAGCATATATGAAAATACTATGACTTTTAATTAATTTACTTATTTATGTGGTGCTGGGGATTGAATCCAGGGACCCAGATGGGCCATTACTGAGCTACATCCTTAGGCATTTTAAATTTTTGAGATAAGATCTTAAATTGCTCAGGCTGGCCTCAAACTTATGATCACTGTCTTAGCCTCCATAATAGTAGGATTACCATGCTCAGAATTCTATGCAATTTTATTTGAAGGAATTGAGCAACTGAGGATTTGGGTATCCAAGGAAGGACCCAGAATGAATTATTGTACTTATAGGTAATAACTTAAAAATACTGATTAAAGAGTATGTGTGAATTAATTTTTTCAATAATATAAAATCCAAATGGCATAATTTTTTAAATCACAGATAGTTTCTGCTTTGTAACATTAAAGATAAAAATAACCACATAAAACCATGCAATATATACCTAATGGCTGAAATTATAATAGTTTTGTGATATTTAAGAATCTTTTGTCAAAACTTCAAAAGTCTTATTTTCAGAATGAACAATAACTTAAAGTACTACAGTTGACAAATATACTAAAAAGGTTTCTTTTTTTTTTTTTTACTTTTTGCAATGGTGCCTTGCCATTCCATCACATAGCATACAACATGGGGTGAGCATGTTTTTATGCTTTGGTCAATTTGTCCTCTCAAATTCTTCATCAGCTTCCATTTAAACTTTTTCTATTTTCAATGTCATGAATATCTATCTTTGCAAATTTCTTTAATGTGAAGTTTGTTGATGGCATCACATCCTTTTTGTCACAATTACATTCTTTATGCTGACACATCCATTTTCTTCAAGTTCTGTTTGCACATTGTGCCACTAAGAAACAAGAGCTAGAAAAGTGGCAGAATCTATACCCTCACAGTCAGCTCTTTCTTCTATATATGCTTGATTCAAATTTCACTTTCAGTGTTATCATTTTTCATTACTCTGGGGTATTTCCAGTTTTGTTGGGCAGTTTCCTATTGTAAGTATCCAGTTTTATAATGCTACACATGATTTATCACTGTAAGACAATTAAGCAAAACAACTACATCTCTTCCTCTCTGTGTAAACTGAATTATAAATGACCATGGCCCATGACTGACAGACTTGGAAGGGAGTGAAGTGACTGGCTATTGATCATGATTAAGTATCTGTTGTTTACTTACTCTATGGAATGAAAAGTCAACTACGAAGCTTATACTTTGTGCAATCACAGTTATCATACTATGGTAACTGAAATTTGAACTGTGGTTTTGGGGAACTGATTCTGTTGAAATAAAGTATGGTCACTGAAATTCATGCAGATTGGACTCATGTAACAAAGAGTAGTGATTAGTTGGAATTCAGATCCACAGCACACTGTTCTAACTTGATAAGCTACAACAGACTATTTTTGATTTATGCTAAGACAAAATAAACTAAATTCCCAAATTTTGTACAAGTATTCAGAGTCAAAAGAAGCATCTGAATTTAAGAAAAACAAAAAAAAAGTGAAAAAAACATGGAAAATACTTTGACCATCCTGTTAAAATTAAAATTGGGCCAGAATGTTATATGAAACTTACTACATTATATCCACTGCCTCATTTGTCTAAAAGTGGTGCTTCCACAGCCATATTTAGAAGGACAAGAAATTTGCTTGAATTCTTATTCATGCTCAGATACATTCTATGGAATTCTGGAAATGTAAAACTTCTATGGCTTATTTTTCTATTTTTACATCTCCTAGAAGGGGTTAAGGTTTATTATCTAGGAGTTTATTATCAAGGTTGATGTGTCTGGGAAAGTACATGGGTGTTTGGTTATAGAAATATGTGCCACCTTTGTATATCATATTCATTAAGGCAAGGGCAGACACCTCTGTATCTCCTTAAAAAGCTCAATTGATTTTAAGAAATGAATGTTCCCTTAAATAAAAATGAATTTTGCTCTGTTTGCAAAATTGTTTGATTCAGTAGGACTTTTTATAGAAGTAATGTGCTTCATAATATTACACAGATAAAGACGACAGACTTGCCCAAAGCACAGTCTGATTGTGTTAAGTTTCTTGGACCTCTCCTATGGTTTCAAAGTTCCTAATCTGAATGACTCCATTTGGCTTATGGCATAGCCATGACACAGGAGATGTCAAGATAGTAGGCTGTGTGGAAGTGGACATGCATAGCCCCTGGGAAATAGGAAGAGGTGAAACCTCAGAAGTGGAGATGCTCCCACGGAAAACATGCAAAATGAGAAGGAATACAGAGGCTGCACTGAGTAAAGGGGCCTGAAGAAGGGACAATGGAGGCAGACAGGACTCTACCAAACTCAGCTGTTACATATGAGATACACTATTACAACCTTGCTGGAAATCAACAAATGCAATCAGCGTGATAGTACACAGTACTTCCCCAAGTCAATTCCTTTCCATAGTGTTCTGGGGAGCTTTGTGTCATTGTGACAAAATACTTGAGAGAAACAACTCTAAGTAAGAAAGATTTATTTGGCCTCATGGTTTCAGTCCATGGTCGTTTGGCCCCAATGCTTTCAGGTCCATGGTGAGGCTGAAACATCACCCAGGAAGACAGCAATGGAGAAAAGCTGCTCATTTCATGACAGCCAGGAAGCAGAGAGGGAAAAAGATAGAGGAAGTGGGTAGGAACTGGATTTAGACCCTGAGGTCAAAAGCTCATGATTTACTCCCTTCAACTAGGCCTCACTTGCAGTGTCCACCACTTCCCAATAATGACAAATTATGATCTCATCAGCAGATTAATTCATGATCCAATCGCAACCCAAAGTCCAACTGCAACCAATTCTTCAACATAATAAAATTTTACAGGGACATTCTGGATCTCAGCATAACTCAGTTAGGAATCATCATCATTTGGGCTTAGAGTGGTTCACTATATTCAAGAACATAGTTTTCATATAATATGAAGCAAAAGTCAGACATGAAGATCAAATTATATAAATAACAGTAAATCCTCTAGCACTAAAATCAAATTTCATAATAAGAAACTAGTATGCTATGGGTTAATACTTTCTCAACTTTTTGTTCCCAAACAGAATTATAGTACATCATTTCCCCGTTCTGTCAATCAGAGCTTCTCTTTCTGTAGCTGAGGCAAGATGACTCACCCTGCAACGCACTGAAGCAGGGGTACATTTAGTTGCAATTTTGATTTCTTAACATCTTCATTCTGCTTTCATGTAAACACATTCTTGAAAAGCACTGGTAAAAAAGTATTGTTGAGTGGAATGAAAAGTAAAATGTGGTAATCTAGAAAATAACTAAAAATAGCATTCACATTAAAAATTTCCTTTCCTTATGTTTCAGATATAGGGCTTGAGAACCTTTTATTTTATTCTTTTTTATTTTGTTAGGTTCTGGGGAAATAAACCCAGGGCCCCAAGCTTACTAGGCAAGTACTCTACCACTGAGCTATCCTGCCAGGCCCTGAGCAACTTTTAAATAGCAGAAATGCAAGTTGGTCAATAACGCAGTAATATGCAGTTACTGCTTTAGTGTCTCTTCTGGGGAATAAATGAAGTCTATAACCTGGGACTCCAAGTAAGACAGTTACTACTGCCTTAAGGCTGCAGGCACAGATCTCTGGAAATGTGTACCAAGAGGCACAAAGAACAGTGAGCCCTCAGATGCTATGTGTTCTTTAGAAATATGGCTGACTTGTTTGCTGGTAGTTCAATCTGCTGTGATTAAATTACAATATAGTAGAGTACCATCAAGAAGTTCATTCTTGAAACGTGGAAAATAGGCTCTGGAAGAACTTAGCTTATCTAGATTAGAAATCAATATAGTTGCAATTAATAAATATTTTGGTTTATTTTTATTAAGTATACATTATGGTCATCTTCTTTAATAAAAAAACAAAAGGCTATTTTTGGATTAAAATAAAATTACCACTTAATGAGTAGGTTAGAAGATGTTTAGAGATTTCACTGTCATTTGGGAATAACAATTGCTGGCATCTGTTTGAAAACAATTAATTTAATCTTTGAATGAGGTTAAGACAGTATGATTAGAAATAAATGGACCTTCCAAGTACAAGAATAATCAGATTGCTTTGTGGAGTTTGCCAAGGAATAAATATTCAAGAATTCATTTATTAAATGTACCTACATAATCTGGGCTTGATTTGTATTTTGTTTCAAACACCAACTCTACCTATAAATCATTGAACACAGAACATAAAACAAATTTTACTGTATTAAAATTTTAAAATAATAGAGCACTTTCATAAAGCCCACCATACCATATGTAATTCTGTGTTATATAACGGAAAGAATGCATTAAGAATTACCATGAAATATGTAATAGGTAAGATCTATGAAAATTACAACAATACAGTTGAATATATGTTTAATCACATATTTTTTTTCAACAGTATCAGTAAAGAAATTAGCATTATTGAATGAAAGGAAAACGAAGAGTAGTAGTTTGGAAAGAAACCAGAAGGAGCATTCATATCAAAGATTTCCTCTCAAGTTTTAGATGTTGGGCCTCAGCATCTTTTAAATCACATAAATGCAAGTCTGCCAATGCTCCAATTACTACTTTAGTGTCTTACATTGGCAAAAGATGAAGTCTGTGTCTGGGGACTCCAGCTAAGGTAGTTTCTACTGCTTCATGGCCATGAGCACAGACCTATGGTTTCAGAAAAACGTGTACCAAGAGGTACAATGGAAAGTCAAGAGATGCTCTCTATGTAGCATTTAGAATTATGGCTTATCAACCGATGACTTTAATCCATCCTGATCAAATGTAGTACAGTACCATCAAAAAATTAATCCTAATGTGTATATTAAAATAAATATCCACAAATTAATGTTGCATATAAGAGCACAAATCTGCCCAGTGGAGACAATAAGAATTATGTATATATTTAGCAAGAGCCTAGGAGATTAAATAAGCAAACAGCTTTGCTTAGTTTCAAAGGTATTTTCAAATTTTATAATAGGTTAATACAGTATTTAATTTTGAAAACTGTACTAAGCATATTTTTAAAAATTTCTTTTGAATATTTAAGTATCCCAAAATTTATTACTATGTAATCTTGAATATTTTTATACAGCCCTTTTGATGTTCTTTCTAATTTTCAATAAAGAAATTAGCTGGATCAGATTATACTACATACAAAATCTACTGTCAATGGGGAAAAGTGAATAGTTATGCAGCCTTTCTATGCAAGGGTAACAGGCATGATATACACAGGATGAGTCTAAAAAAGGATGTTGAATTTAAAGACAAAAATAATATATGAACACCAAAGTGTGATTAAATAAAAGTACATTCATCCAGATGAATCTAATGATGAGCTTGAAAGTGGAATATGGAAAAGTAAGCCTCAATTAGCAACAGCAGAATGTGAGGATCCTACCAGTGCTAATTCTGTTTATGTATTGTTATTATTAAATGCCATATTATTCAGATCTGTGTACTTGTAATTTGATGTTTTTTCAATGATTACAACTACTAAAAAGCTAAATATTAATCCTAGACTTACTTTTATTTCTTTAAAACTAGTCGGAGTTAATATTTTAGAACTAGCCCGAAATGTTTAGAAACTAGTAAGCTGTTTCTATGGTAACAGCCTGCTTTGTCCCACAGAGATCATTTCATACATTCCCAAGAAACCAGAGAACACACAGGTGGAGAAGAGAGATCCACATTTTGAGTTTTCAGGGTCAGCATTGTGATGATTTTTTGTAGGATTTTAATTTTTTTTAAATGCTGAGTGAGACATCTGACATTAATGTTTAAAAGTGACCCAAGCTTACATTTTTTTCCTGTTCTTTAGTTGGGAAATGGGGAATGTTTTCTTTCTTGGTGCCAACGTCATGCACAGATTTCACTTTATTTCCTACTGTGAATTATAGCCAAACTGATCACATTCTGATGTTGAATCTTGAAATCAAGAAGAGCTGGAGCCAAATGCTGGACATCTGTGACTCCCTTCCTATAGATGAGCTGCAATGAAAAGGTGCCCTCAAGCAGAGGCTCCTTGAACAGCAGGGGATGAGTGAGTTGTGATAAACCCCCAGGTGATGGAGGCACCCTGGTGCTGAGGGGAGGGGGCAGCCACCTCCAGCTGGAACCAAATGCAGGGGACGCTGTGTATCTGAAGTTGAGAGCACACAGACTCAAGAATGGGGGAGTCTGTATTGGGCATGTTTCTCTAAAGAAAATGTTTTTTCTTTTTATTTTATGTTGCTTAAAGTAGAATTCCTATTGGAGAGACAAGCCCGAAAATGTCCTTGTCTTACGGTGTTCAACACTTTTGGGTAAATCATTAATGTTTAGCTACTACAGAGACTATTTTGGTAAATGAAGTTCAAGATTAGTAAAAAGACTACTGAAGGGGTGAAAGGATAGCCACGCCCACAGGGCACTGCCTACGCTGCGCAGAAGGAAGACTCACAGGGACGGGGTGGGAGGTGCAGCTTCTGTATCTGTACAGAAGACACGTTGTGAGGATTGTGTAAGAACTAGGCAAATTCTTAAAGGTGTGAAGTGTATAGCAACCATCCAAAATACTAACTCTCATAAATATTGTTGTCAATATTATTAGCATTGTTACTATGAAAAGTTAGTGTCCTCTACTAGGCCTTGTGGGAAAATCTCAAGTCATTCTTTATAAATGATGAAATGAAATCATCCATATGATCAAAAGAACTCCTTTAAGAGTGTTTAGATACTGTAGGGTTTATATGGAATAAAACCAGTTAACTGGAGTTCTGCTACAGCATCTTGCTAATGTACGAGAAAAACAAAAACCATATTTGGTCATATATAAAGCATAACATTTTCTACATTATGCATGACGGCAAAATTATATTTTAAAGTAAAAATCAGCTGTGATGGCGTTTTATTTCTATGAAATGCTTCCCTCTGCCCCAGTTCTCCTCCCACTTCTTTCCTTCTTTCTCAAGGGCTGAAGGCTGAACCCAGGGCCTCGTGCAAGCTAGGCAAGCAGTCTACTGCTGAGCTATGCTCTCACCCCTGAAATGACTTCTTCCAAAATGACATCTTGTGATCTAAAAATAATTGAGCTATATGAACTTTAACAGTGAATAACTGACTGAGAAGTATAACATCACCAAGATGTCCATATTATATCTTTCTCAAAATTTGTGTAACATATCATTACATTTAAAATGCTTACAGTTCTTCCTTGAGTGTCTTTTCAAACTGCCATATAATTTTGACCCTTACTTTTGTTATAAATCCATTTAAGACATCAAATTGAATAACCCTATAGTAAAATGATAGCTGCTAAAAGGAAAAAGAACAATGAGGGAGAGAAAAGTCATGTGGATAGGGAAAAGTAATGTCTTTGAGCTAAGATTCTATCTTTTCGTAGGAAGCAAAAACCAGGAACTCACAGATTAAAGCCACAAAACATTATTCTGAACTGAAAATACCATGTTTTTAAGCACTACAGCTTGGGGAGGCAGCAGTTAGTAAAACTATTAAATATCTACCACTAGGTCCTCACTGCAAATGACAAGGTTGATAGAAAGCTCCCAGTTTTCTCAGAACCTTAAAAATTATAGCTTAGCTACAGATGATCTTCAAGTGACAAAATATTTTATGATCTTTATACACTAACTTCATGTGGCTGAATCAGTGAAAAAGGCACATGTGATAGGAAGTATAAGACCCCATTCTTGATGTGAAATAAAACCATTCACCTGTGAAGGTTATTTTAGCTTCTCCTGTCCTTTGTTGGACCATTTGACGGTCATCCTAAAACTTCAAAACTTTACTGCAGAGTTTTTACCACTGCTAAAGGAATATTCATGGCACTAGTTTCTTGCCCTGTCAAAGGCAGTATTTATGTCCATGCAAATATAAAACTACTGTAACAAGTGAAAATGCCACAGATTTACAAGGAGTCAGATTTATAAGGCAGCAAGTTACGTGCACTGGATTCACCTTGTGCGCTCTGGATCAAAAAGCTAGGATGAAAAGCAAAAACAAACAAACAACAAACAAACAAACAAACAAACTCTGGTCTTGATGGTTTTCCCCTCTATCCTGTGCCTCTCACTCTATGGATGCCACCAAACCAAGAGTGAAGGCATAGTTCTGAGGTGGTGTTCAGTTTCCTTGAGACTTCTGCATAAATTCTAGTGCACACCATCAAATGAGAATCATAGAACTTTGTAAGTTTTGAGGAATAAGATAAATCTAGCTTGGTTTATTAAACTGAGTGTTCATATTCATAGCACCCCATAAAAGTAAACATAAGCACATCTTCTACTTACATTTCTTCTAGGAATGGAGAGACCACAGACAATGTAGTATAGAAAAAATGAGAAATTCAAAAGTCAGAATTCAACAATGAAGGATATAAAAATCCTGTCTAGAAATGTGATTTTATTGCAGGAGTTCTAAACTAGACATATGACTTTAAACATCATTTGGACTGGGAATTCATTCTGTAAGTAAAATAATGAAGACAGTAGGGAGTGACCATGGAAGAGGGAAGAGTCTTTGTTTTACATAGTCACTT
Organism: Fukomys damarensis; assembly: GCF_012274545.1. Taxonomy (NCBI): domain Eukaryota; kingdom Metazoa; phylum Chordata; class Mammalia; order Rodentia; family Bathyergidae; genus Fukomys; species Fukomys damarensis. The sequence goes on from NW_022900917.1 coordinate 52,281,677, forward strand.
AATATATATCAAAAGTCAGAATTCAACAATGAAGGATATAAAAATCCTGTCTAGAAATGTGATTTTATTGCAGGAGTTCTAAACTAGACATATGACTTTAAACATCATTTGGACTGGGAATTCATTCTGTAAGTAAAATAATGAAGACAGTAGGGAGTGACCATGGAAGAGGGAAGAGTCTTTGTTTTACATAGTCACTTAATATATATATATTTGAGTATTAAGTAAAATGTAAAATATTTATAATCCTAGCATATTAGAATAGGAATATTGACACATGCATTGCTTAAAATATATATCACAACAAAATTTATTTCCGTATTCATTTCCATTTTATATTTATTGGCCCGGTTTCTAGGCAGTTTAGGGCTTAAAGGAAGTACTGAGGACTGAGCTAGGTATTAGCAAAGTTTATTTCTGTTGGCTTCACTGAACAGTTTTATTTTTGGAAAGGTTCAAATTAATTTTGTAAGCACATAATATTTTCACATTGACAACTCAGCCATTTAAAAAATTAATTTCTTTGATTTTTTAAAATTAGCACAAGCCAAGGCTAGAGCTTAGAATGTAATAAAAAAATTGATGCTCAGTAATCTTGAAGGTATTTTTTTAACAGTACAGGTTTCTCCAAAGTAAAGATGATGCGAAAGATCATTATGTAGAATAAATGTAGAGTGGGGTTGACTATAGGAGTGCTCCAAATCTCAATCTCTGTCAGTCACGACATCCCTAATATTCTAGGCCACAATCTGAAAATCACTGACGATCAATTTCATTCATTCTACTGATGATCTGATGGCAAGGCACTGGTCCCAGTGGCACATCTAATTTTGGAGCTGTGAAAAGTTTGGCTTTCCCAGGTATGACCTGTGCAAGACAGTCACTTTTGTCTTAGGTTTCTGTGGTCTCATATATTGAGCTAACATTTCTCCCCATTCATTGAGGCCGTTGAAAAGAAAGTGCTTTGTAAAATATATAATCCTATGAAAAAAGCACATTGCTATAGCTGCTGCTGGACCTACAGCCTCATTTAGACAGCTGGGAGTGAAGCCCAGTGATGGGCACACCAGACAGCTAGGTGACCCATCCATAGGTCCCAGATGAGGATGAGGGTATACAGAGCACTGCTCTCTTCAGGGCCAAGGTGATAAACACAACTGAAGCAGAGCTTTGGTTAGTGTTAGGAATCTTTCTGTCCTGTGGGAAAAATACCTCAGATGAATAACTTAAAGAAGGAAAGATGACTTTGATTCAGTTTCAGAGGTTTCAGTCCCTGGTCACTTGGCTGCATTGCTTTGGGCCTGTGGAGACACAGTACATTAATTTGGGACCATTTGGTTGAGGAGCTCTGTTCATCTCACAGTGGCTGGGAAGCAGAGATAAAGAAGAAGGGGTGGGTGCCCTTCTGTGACCTAACATCCTTCCACTAGATAACACTTCCTAAAGGCTCCATCACCTTTGAATAGAGCCAAAAGTTGGCAACCAAGTCTTAAACACATGGGCCTTTGGAGAACACTTCTGAATCTTTGCACCTGGCATCAGTAGCAAGTTCTTTTCCTCAGAGAAACCTTCAGTAAATCTCATCTGCCTAAAGAATACTATATCCATATAGGAAGAAATTGTTTACCTTCAAAGTCTGTGACGCACCTGGCATCTGAAACCATCACACCAAACAGTGTTTGACAAAGGTAGTTAAGAGGGACAAATCTGCAATCAGACAAGATGAGCTTCAGTCTCATGTTTTGCCTCATGATTACCTGCTATGTGCTTGTTATGAAAATTAAAGACAGTGATACACATAAGGGGCTCTTGATCATGACCAGTCTCTGGGAAATATGTGATGAGTGCTCAGCAAAACACACCCTCCACAATCTTCTACTTGTGCAAATTCCTATAAGTCATTACTGGGAAATACACCATTACTGAGAATCAAGACCTATTATGTAAAGGTACAGAATCCCAATGATGTATGTAACTGTATTGTATACCTAGATTGTACCAATAAACTCAATAAAAAGAAAAAAAAATATGGACCTGAAATGTACTTAGGAAATCACCATCAGCACTAATAAGTGAGGGAACTGGAAACTGAGGATGGCAGTTTGTATATCGTACTTCTCAGTAATACTGCATCAGTTTACAACTAAAGCAGCCATCTCTGTGGAAGCCTAAGAAGCACAGTGGTCCTACTCATGGAGGACGGCAAGTGCCAATAAATAGATGATTTATTAATTTGAGGTATGAGGACCCTTCAGATAGCACTTCAAATCTTGGTTTCAATAGCCTTTAAAAAAGATACTAACTAGATGCAATGTCTAATAATTGCAAAATGCTCTGAAACACAGCTGTTGCATTTAAATTCATCAGACAATACAAACATACAACACCAAGCATCATCATGAAGGTACAATGAAAAACCCTAAAAATGCTGCAGATATGGCAAAAAATGTCTTCACTGATCTCTTAATTTCCTCTTCATAATGGAAGTTTTAAAGTAACATATTCATGTAATTTTTCCTTATTGTGCTACCATCTCTTTAATCAAATGCTTAGTAACCAAAGGCTGCTAAAAATAAGAAAGAGTTGTTCACAAAGACTCCAAACGTGGCAGTTAACTTGAGCCTGACCCTCTTCTGACTGCCTTGGAAGGGCTAAAGATTCACCTATGAAAATGAACCCTGTGCACAGATGATGGGTATGGTGGAGTGGACAATGAGCTGTGTGCAGGTGTCTAGTACCAGAGCAGTGCAGAAGGCATAAACCATGGCACACACGATGCAGCAAGTTACACAACAAGGACACGGCCTGTGCAAGTACAGAGCAAGAGACAGACTTGTGGAAGGAGAGAAATGGACAGTGCCTTAATGCTTTTCAAATAAATATGCCAGGTATATTGCAGGAGAATTACACTTTTTCTCCCTAAAAACCTTTTTAGGCCTGAGTTTAACACATATAGTATCTTTTTGGTTCATCAGCCAATGGTAGCAGTCTTAAATCTATAAACATATAAGCTTTCTAAGATTCTCTCACTGATTAATGAAGAGACAGAAGCACTCCCCTCAAATAAAAGGATATTTTTTTTTCTGAAAAATAAAGTATAAGGGAACCAAAAGTTGAAAGGTGCAGGAAGGGTTAGGAGGGGTGAGGATAAAAAAAGACCTGTTATGTACTTGTACCAACTGCTCATAATAAAAAGCTAATCACATTACGTACAGACATGTACTAATAAAAAAATACAGTATGAAATGCTGAACTATAAATAAAAGTAGGAGAGCAAAAGAACATTAAGCCAGGCCTTTTCCTTCTGTTCTTGCTCTCTGCTGCCAGGTTCTTAACATCCATTTAGCCCCAGGTGCACTTGGCACTGGAGTCATAGCTTTTAATAGAATGAGGAATGGATTAACATACAGAGCTGGAAGCCTAGGTGGGGCGTGGACAACAGGGACACTGGCCAGTAATCAGTATTCTTCATTAGCACTGACCTGTGGTCTGTGGAGGTGGTGGTACCTGCCCAAAATTGCAGTGTGAAGGCAATTACTGAACATGAGGCCAATCATACATAACAGAATATTACTGACTGTTGAGAATTTAGAATCTTTAGGGAACAACCAATTGGAGGTAAAACACAATTGTTCATGAATTGACTTCTGTAAACAAAACCATATTTTAAATCCAGTTGAGAAGACTGTACTCAAAGAGCTTTTTTTCCCCCTTTTCCCAGTGCTTGCATGGAATCCAAAGCACTGCACACTGTAGACACCGAGCTACATTCTCAGCCCTTCAAAGAGCCTTTTACTAATTATCCCTTGATTACTTTTTACTTTGACTAAATATTAAGCGAGTGCAAGTTCTACAATTCATTTTGTATTAATTTTCAACAAATTTTGTTGTGCACATTTAAAGTATACCACATGATGTCAGAGAAGACACATAGGTAATAAATGACCACTATATTGAAAGAAATGGACTCATCAACCATCTCACATATTGGCCAATTTTTTTCCTCTTGTACCAACAATGGCTACAATCTACTCAATTTAGCAAAGTTCTTGTGTCTGATTCACTATTATTAACAATAGCTTTTATATCTATACCATAATGCTCAATGGATGCTCAACTACAAACAATTCAACTTTTAATTTGGTTTTTCCCCATTTTTGTTTCTTATTTTATTTTCATCCTTCCTCAGGCAGTGGACCAGATCTCCCTCTTCAGTGAAATCAAGTGGCTGGCCTGTCAGACCCCCACGATGCTGGGACATATCTAAAGAATCGTACCACAGTGATATATGCATACCCATGTTTATAGAGGCACAGTTTGCAATAGCTAAAACTTGGAAACAGCCCATTTGCCCATCAGTTGGAGACTGGTTAAAAAAAATGTGGTTTTTCTATAAAATAGAATACTACTCAGCCATAAAGAATGAGAAATTAGAGTCACTCATAGGAAAATGGATGCATATTGAGGGTATACTTTTAAGTGAAATAATAAGTCACACGTGTAAATACCAAATAGTTTCTCTGGTGTGAAAAAATGTAATTGTACATAAGATCCTAATGGTATAAATGACAATGTGAAATAGGAAGAAAAGGGCTCAAGGTGTAGGGGAAGTGGGAAGGGTAGGGGAAAGGAAATAAGGGAAAGGAAAAAAATATGAGAAAATGAAGAAATGGAAATAAAGTATTTGTAAATAGGGAAGGGAGGAAGGGATGAAGGGAGAGCAGTCTTATGGGGAAAAATGAGATCCAAGACCTGTCATGTAAAGGTATAAGATCCCAATGAAGAATGTAACTGTACTGTATACCTAAAATGTACCAATAAACTCAATGAGAAACAAAAAATTTAAAAAAAATAAAGATACTATATCACAGCCTGAGGAGGACAGTGACCAAAAAGGCAGATGAGAGATATATAGTTATTTCCTTTCATATTCATCATTCCTATGAAAAATTCCTCAAGCATTTTAACTTATCTTTATTGTGATAGATTCTGTGTGGGATTCTAAAGATTCAGAGTTAAACCTAACTCCTACCCTCAAAGTGCCTGTCATCTGTTAGGCGGAAGAAATCCAGTGTAACATACATCAGATTAGAAGTGCCTTTTCTGTACTCCCTGATTAAAAAGCTGATACAAGACCATTATTCAGTCATTAGGCTCTCTGAGTACACACAATCTGAATTCTGAATAAAAGGAGATTTAGGGACAAGAAGTATGTACAGGAGAGAACTCAGTGGGTCTTCAGCAAAGAATGGAGTTGTCTGAGTTTCTGCCTAGAGTGCTCCTGGCTGTCAGGGGCTCTGTTATTTCCAGAAAATAGGCTGTGACTTTCCTCCTATGTTTTCTACATATCCATTAAGATATGAGTCTTCCTATAAATATTTAAGAGCCAACCTTAGCTTCCCATTCTGTGTGGCTGAATAAGATTTTTAGTTTCAAGAAGGGCTCCCTTGAATTCTGCTGTATTTCTCTTCAGAAAGCCAATCAGTTCACAGGAGAGTGCTGTGCTATACAAGCATCTGACATCTTTAGGACTGCAATCCCAAACCCTGCCTCTGCAGGACACTACACAGAATGTGTGATAAAGGCACTGCTCGTTTGTTAGTTCTCTCTGACACATGAGAGCTTATGGTGTTTGATTTAAAGGAAAATCTTGAAATGAATTCATAATTTGAGATACAGCATAAGAATGCTTTAAAAAACAAAGATTAATTTCAAGACTACTTATAAATGCATATGGTATTATGGTTTGGATGTTCAATGTCTTGCAAAGACTGATATGCAAATTCTTGGTAACCAGCACGGTGCTACTGGTCGGTGCTACAAGTATATAAGAGCTGGGGCCTTATGAGAGGTTCTTAAGTCATTGGGGTGTACTCTCAAAGGTGATTGTGGGACCCTGCCTATTTTCTCTCTTCTCTGATTTCATATGTGACTAATGTCCTAAATCTACTTCCACCATTATGTGCCACCATCTGTTGCCCTCACTAGGATGAGGTACCATACCTGCGAATTTCCAAAATTGTGCATTAAATAAACCACTTTTTACTTTAGAAGTAGCTCAGGTTAGTTATTTCATTACAGTGATGGAAACTAATTTACATGGTGTATGTTAAAATGTGAAGGAATTTATTGTGTGAACTAAGTAAATGAATAGTAAAAATTCTTGGACTGTGTTTACATTTTTAAAAGAAAAGCGTACCTTTTTTTTTTGGCACGGGGTATCAAACTCAGGTCCTTGCACTTGCAAGGCAGGCAGCGGAACCACTGAGCTAAATCCCTTGCCCTGAAAAGTGTAATGTTTGAAATGGGCTTCAGTGGAACTCCTGGGAAGTGGAAAGAATTTACAAGGGATTGTAGGCAAGATGCAGTTGATATACTCTGGTGAACCAGGTGTGCAGAGAACAGGAGAATGAACACTGACTTTAAATAAGCATGAAGAACTCAAAGGAGAAGTGGTTTTGGAATTTAAATTTATCAATAGGTAACTGGTGAAAGAAGATTTTGGGGAAAGGAAGTAACAATAAAAATTTACGACTTACAAAATACACTTGCTTAAGAACAGAGACTAGAAGTAGGTGACTGGCATAGCGCTAAGCTGTTAATAGAATTGCTTAGAAAGAAAGTGGTAGTTGTGCTTGGAGGAAAGATTCACAGAATTTGATAGCAAAATGAGCAGCCGGGTGAAAAACAAGTCACTCAGCAAGGCCTCCTCCTAGAGGAAGGTTCTCCGCACTGTCATTGAGAAGACCACCTGCCTTTGACCAAAGATGACATCTGGCTTGGTTTTAAATGTGTCCAATAGAAAGTTGGACCCATGGGACTCTTATAAAGGAAAGAGATAAGTACTTTAAGGACAATGATGGACCAGCGACATACAAAGCTCAGCAAGTAAGCATAAAACAACTACCCAAAGACTAGGCACAAAGACACGGCATCAACTCTCTTGCTGAACATGTGGGATTTTCCAAACATAAAGAAATACAGATAGGAATATTTTCAGGTTTTCTGCTGCATCTTTAAGCATGGTGTATTACTCAATTTCCCATCACTGGGAAAAAACACCCAACACCCATAATTTAGAGGAGAGGATTAGATTAATTCATGGTTTCAGGACATTCAGTCCATGGTCTCATGGCTTTGGGGCAGAAAAGTGATGGGGCAAGGGTGTGGCAGAGTAAAGATGCTTAATTCCTGATGCTGGGAAACGGTGAGAGCAGCATGAGAGAGCAAGCGTTCAGGGACCACAAACAGTACCCTTCACAGTACACCCAGACACATCCAAAATGTGCTTTCCTAATCCCTAATGGCTTCCAAATCAATCCAGGTGACACACCATGACTAGTGTTCAAACACAGATTTATGAAAAAAAAAAAGAGAACTGATTATTTAGCATACTTTTGTTGTATGCTATGAAAAAGACCAACATGCACAGGATATCCCAGTGCTTGCTGATCATACAGTCTTATGAGCATCATGCCTCTCTGAATTTCTCAGAACTCATGAATACTTTTGCAGCCACACCTCAAATGGTAGCAGACACATTTTAGGTCGAGAAGAAAATGAGGCCTTCAAATTCTAGTTTTTCCCACGGTGGGATTACAATCATTATATCTGTCTTCCTCTCTCCAAACTGTGTGTTTTATAGTCTCCTTTCTTCATTTTGTGACTTTTTGATTTCTTCCCTTCTCTTACTAATTAAAAACTTTTACAGTTTCTGCGGCACATATTTCTTCATAGACTTCTCATTCTATCTTCTCCACTGCCTACCTTCCCAGGGACAATTTTCCCTTTGTACTTACAACCTCCTCATAAGGAAATCAGTGTGCAAGGCCTGACAGTGGTTTGACAGAAGAGCCTTGGGTACACTTGTGTTTAATCACACGATTGCCTTTTGCTTTGAGGTTTAATCTCTTTTATCCTTACAATAGTTTCACTGACCTCCAAACACCTGTATGTGTCAAAGGCTTGGTCTGGGGGGCGGTGCTATGGGGATGTGACAGAACCTTTAAGAGGCAGGATCTAGTGGGAGGTCTGTCAGTCACTGAGGGAGCACTCTTGAAGGGGACTGTGGGAACCTGGCACCACCCTCTTCCTCTTTTGCCTCTTAAGCAGGAGATGCACAGTTTGTTCTGCCACGTGGTCTATTTCATAGCCATGTGACACCCCATCAGAGGCCTAGGAAAAATAAGTCTGTCTCATTATGAAGTAGAACCTCTAATACTGCAAGCCCAAATTAAACTTTTCTCTCTGTAAGTTAATTATCTCAGGTATCTTGATATAGTGACAGAAAGCTGACTAATACAATACCATATCCTTCGTCTACATAACACAGATTCTAATACCTTCTTTGAAGGGCAAGTATGACTGCAGATGACCCATGTGCTGCTGCCTCCAGCATAGCATTCACAGAGCTCTCCTTCCATGGACCATGGGCTTAACTGTAGAACGTACTTCTTTCCTGTTTTTCTTTGTACGAAAACCAGTGACTATACTGATACTGATCTGCCTCATGTTGCAACAGCTATGAATAATCAACAGCAACTATGCCTACAGAGTAGCACACTTTGTGTTTCCCTTGATTAAAAAATTAAAAAAAAACCTTTAAATAGGCCAACTGACTTAATTGGTAATCTAGCAATTTAAATTGCAATCAATAATTTTTGAGCTTCACAACAAATGTGTCAAATCTTTAGACTCTTAAGTTCTTAATGTAAATCCTCAAAACTGGAAATATATTTTCTTTCTGTGCACAGGAGTATTTTGTTTTAGAGAAGGGACCTATCCCTCTATGTATTGTTACAGAAACCTATACAATTTTTGTGATTAAGGAGAATAAAACATCTAAAGTCCTAGTTGCTTTGCCCAGAGAATATCCTATGTTCTTCTTCTGCTTAAAAATGAAGCAAGCCGGGCAGGGGATTTAGCTCAGTGGTTCCACTGCCTGCCTTGCAAGCTCAAGGTCCCGAGTTCGATACCCAATATGAAAATAAACAAAAAATTGAAGCAAGCAGACCTGGCAGGTCAGCGTTCACGGGTCTCATTACTATAGCCACTGTAGACGACTTTCCCTGCTTCCTGTGGAGATTTTGTTCAAGGTCAGCTGAGATCAGCTGAGATGATGTGGAGGAGGAACCCCACCTGACCATATGAGGAACCTGAGTTCTGAGTCATTCTCCTGACAGAGCTGATCTGGATGAAGCAAAAGCCAGAGGTGCAGGCTAAAAGGAAGATGAGTCATAGGCAAACCACTCATTGTGGAGGAAACATCGAACTGGAAAAGAAGTGTTTGGGGAAAGTTAGCACATATTTATGGTTAGGACCACTTAACATCAAAAAATGTGCAAGGATTGTTTTTGCTCCCAGCAATTTCTCAAGCATTTCACAATATAAAAGAGCAAAACTATCCTAGCCAAGTTTTGTAAAAAGAAACTTTTAAGAAGAAAGCAATCTTATCACAGTTATTTAAGTTTGAGTAAGATAATAAGAAACTAAAAAGAAAGGGAACCTTGTAGCTTATTTCCTAAAACAGAAACCACATAAAGCATAGAACTTGTTGTTTATCTATTTCTTAAAAAAGACGTGTGTATGTATGCTCAGGAGGTTTCATGCTTTAGGATGATTAACTCAAAAAAGTTTGACCCAAAGAGCATTAAAAGATCATTTTATTTCATGCCTTCAATTTTCTTTCTAATTTTCTTAAACAAGAGGCCACTTAAAAAAAGATTCAGCTTACTCTAAAAACAAGGATTATTTTAAACACACTATTGGAAATATTGAAAAATGTTAATGATATTTATATATATGTATCCATAAGGCTGCTTACTTGTAATTTCAGAGCTCAGAAAAGAGCAAAGCTTTAATTAACCTTAAATGCAATAATAAACTGAAATGTAAGAACATTTGGATTGGGGTAAGACAAAACCATGTCTTTTGCAGCCTTCTTTAAAGCACTTAAAAAAAAGTGTTCCCATATCATTCATGAGAAATCCTATACAAAAACAACTCAAATTCATGTGCATGCATTGCCCTGACATTATATCAGAATTACAACAGAGGGTCTTAGACTTAATGCCTACGTCCCAGCTGATGTTATGTTCATGAATCATGTGGTTGAATCTTTTTTAACCTTCCTTACACAGGATCCAGGTAAACAATTTTAACCACAATAATGCTTAAAAAAATCAAAAGATTACTTATGCCTATAAAGGTAACCAGTTGGCATGTATAAAGAGTCAGAAAGGAGAGGACCACATGCCTTCAGGGCCTACGCTGGACAAAACACTTCCCATTCTTGTTTTCCATATGGGAAACTGAGGCTCACAGAACTAAAGCAACCTGACCCAGTCCATCTGCATGGTTTGTCAGCAAAAGAGCTGAGGTTTCACTCAAATCTATTCAGCTTCTCAGTTCTTTCCCATCTACTGGGGCTGCATATTCAACCACTGTCAGCAGCTACCATGTTAGCAGAAGCCCCTGAGGCCATAAAGGAGGAGGGTGTGAGAAGTTGCACTGTGTTGCTGGGTTCAATTTTCCAGCTTAGCAATGAAAGTCCCGTGTCCCAGGAAAAAGCTCAATGGTAGGCACACTGGGATGGGCAAGCTCCCCAGAATAACACAAAGCAGAGAACACAAGTACCATAATAAGGCATTCCCCATTAAATCTACTTTTGCTGCACTGCAACTTTACAACCTCAGCTCTACCAGAGTGGAGATAAGAGACATTGAGGGCTTTCTGTTCCAGCCAACAGGAGCCCTATGCTTTCATATCAGCACTTAGGTCTGGGATAAGAAGGTAAGTGAAATCATGATAAGAGGGATGAATTTCTGGGTAGAGCATTAAGGGGTATGTCTTTGATTCTTCTCTTTCTACAGATTTCAGATTTCCACCTGGCCCGGGTTGATTTTTACTTGGCAGCCTCAGTTAGATTCTGGGGTTCTTGGAGAATGACAATATCCACCTAAGGGTACCCTGAATAAGGCAATAATAATATTATGGAATGCTTGTGTGCTATATAAGCAATGGAGTATTACACACGATGCCAGTTCATCAATCAAAGCCTGAGGCAATTTGGAATGTGGGCACTATGGCTGAGATCATCATTATGAGGGTTGCTCTTTACCACTTCTTCGGTCATAGCAGACATAGATTAGCTGAAAAGCTGGCTCCCATTTTCCTGAACTTTCTCAACCTCCTTTGCCAATGGTATTAAGCTCTTAGTCCCTCTGCAGAAGGAGGAAGTTATCTTTCCTTGACCACCGCTCATTCACTTCCTTAGCCCCTCTGTGGTTAAATGAGTAGAGACCTGGAAAGACTATTTCTGGGCTCCCATATTAGCTTATGGAAACCAGATATGAATTTTAGGGTGGCCAGTCATGGGCAAAAGTACCCCACAAATTTCCAGGACTATTTGCCAGCCAGCCTGCAACATCTGCACAGACCTGTCAGCATCAGTCTATGGGCTGGTATGCAGGTTCTACTCTCTCTCTACTTTGTCGCTCTTGGTGGCCATATGCAAAGAAACTCTCAGCCTCCTTGCTGCTGAAACTACGCCACCTCCTCATTCTCTAACCACAGACTTTATACTGTACTTCTCATTCAGGTGTAAAGATGTTCATACTTAAGGTGTTTTCAAATCAACATGCATAAATGGGGTCTTCGAAATACCGGGAAGATTACTGATAAATATTACAGTGTTTAACAAACTGTAAGTACTAGCAAATATACTGCTGCTGACTGATCCGACCCTCAGATACTTGACTGGGGACTGGCGAGGAATAAAGAGAAACAGAAACAATATTCAAGATGCAAGGGGGACTGTGAGGAGCCTGCCTCTAGTGGACAGACTCAAGAATCTCCAGGTTGACCAGTTCTATTAGGCAGCAAGAAGCCCAGCAGGTAGTGGGGTCGTGTGTCATTCATGGAACAATAACAGTTGAAAAGACATTTGAAAAATAGGGAACAGTTAAACTTTTACAAGGGGAGTATGAAAGGGAACAAGTTCTTCCCTATCCCGGATGCCTGCCCAAGTTTATAAGGAACTAGCATTCTTTATACTGTCCTCAGCAGATGTTATCCTGCCACGGGAATACTGTGATTATGAGCATTCCCATCCACAGCCAGAAGCACACAGCTTCCATATGCTTTTCTGTTTCCCAAGGTGGGTCACATTGGCCTTGGGACTGTGGGACACAATCTGGCCCTCAATGATTCTTCACATAGCCTGATCCCCAACAAGATACAAAAGAGACATCAGTGAAACACCTGAAAAGTAAATCCATCACAGTATTAGGTCCTGGAGGAGGCCTTAAAGTTGAAGAACTGACTTTTTCTTTCCAGATAGTAAAATATCTGTAACCTCAGGCTTTCTGTCTTAATATAATGACACAAGTTTTCAGAGAGAATCAATATACCTGCTCAGGATGGATCAAAACAAAGCAACACACTACCTGAAAGATGAATGAGTATTTTATGGATGGTAGGCAGAGGTCAAGGGAAGGATTCCTTTTTTTTTTTGGTACCGGGTATCGTACTCGGGTCCTTGTGCTTACAAGGCAGGACACCGAACTGCTGAGCTGAATCCCCGGCCCAAGGCTTCCTTTTTTAAAGTGTTCTCTATAGCAGGAAACAACTAAAAACACAGGAATAGAAGATTGCTTTTGCTTTTATAAGTGGCAAAAACAGGCAGACTACTAAATACATGTAGCAACAGAAAATGATAATTCCTTTAAACTGGCCAATAGATTTTTAAAAAGATATATTAATAAACCCAAAATATTAGTTTTTATTTAGAATGCAACCAATTTGCTCACTTTAACTGTTGCTTTGTTTTGATTTGCTTTCAGAGGAAAAATATGACACCAAGTAGGGAGAAGATATGCAAATAATCTTTCACACATTGTTAACTCTTTTCTCCAACTGTAATAAAGTGCTAGCATTTCAGAGGGCCTTAGGGCCCTTACATCTGCACAGCAGAAAACTGCAGCTCACTCAAGGTGAGGAGCCTCTGAACACTGATCAGTTAGCTAGAGGAGAGATCTTGATTGCCGTACAGGTACTATAGTATTCCTATGCCAGAAACCACTCATTCATTCCACAAGTACTGATGGAGCAATTTCTATGGACCAAGCCACTACTGTTCAAGGCCAAGGGGCATTAAGACAAAAATATAAAGCTTTATGAAATTTACATTTTAGAGAGGAGACACAAAAAATTGAACAGGCCACAGTCTATGGGGAAGCATATTCTAGGCAGAGGGAACAGCCATGACTCTAAGGCAGTCTGCCTGAGCTGTCTAAGGAGCTCAGGAGCTCTATGAGAGGAAAAGATAAAAACAATGTTGGTCCAAGTGTAGCAATGGGTAAGCACCCAATGGCAAGCAGGCGGCATGGAAAGAAAGCTTGTAAAGGCTAGAACCACGCAGCATATCTCTTAGGAGGTAGACCACAAAGGAGAGGCTGGGAAAGAACAAGACAGGAGGACTATAGAAGGGAACTGCTTCCTGAGATCAGCAGAGTCTGAGAGCTGAAAGGGAATGCAGCCGACTTAGCAAGTGGGGTGGGGATGGTGGGAAAATAAAGCTTCTCATCTTACTGGTTTTGAAAAAGGAAATATGAATGCTAGCTGATTAAGGTAAAGCACATTGAAATTAGGAAGGTTCCCTGATACAGGCCCCAGGGAAGTAGGTATGCAGTACCTATTGTTGTGTAAACACTTTATTGGTGGCAAGACCTACTGAAAATAGGTGATCCTGAAAGTGGAATTACCCTCAAATCTGGCAATCTCTAAAAGCTAAATTCAACACATTAGAAATTTTATGAATATTATTTTCAAAATGTTTACAGAAAACAGATGCCTTAATCATACATAGTAAGGTGAAATCCAACTGTTATAATGCAAGCCCAGATTTTTCAAGTTTGTCTTTGAAGGGCAAATACAAAATAAATGCCTTTCAAGAATCCACAAGCATCCTAGAGTAGAAGGGTAATTCCTGGCCATGGAAATAGTTCTGAAAGAGATCACTAAATAACTTAGAGTACAACAATAATGAAAGTGTTCTGTGGTTCTTCTTCCGTGCATTTATAAGTTATTGGGTATTTTTTTTAAAAAATTTTCAAATCTCACATGACATCAATCTATTAAAAACAAAAATATTTCCAGGCAACAATCTAGTGTGTGTTCTGAAAAGAATAGGAGGAAGAAGACAAGTGACACTTTACCTTTATCATACATCAGAACTAAGAAGACACGGTGACACTTACAAGCACGCAACAGATATGTGGCCACGTCAGCACCTAATCAGCACTGACAGTAGTGGATGTGGTATCAAGATGGTAGGAAACAGTAAGCTCTGGATCAGGACCCACCTCTCCTCCTGAAGCCTTCCGTGACATCCCTATATCACCCTCCTAACAAACTGGCCGCCCCACTTTGATACTACCAAGCCAAGTGCCGATGTCTGTTCCATGCCCCCCACTATTTTTATTTGGCTGTCTCTATTCTTCACTAGCTGCTTCTTTCAGGAAGGGGCTGTTTCTTATCTTTCTCTGGATAAATCTTAATACACACATTAAATATCTTAATACTTGCTCATGGCAAGTACTCATGATTAAAGAATAAAAGAATGAAAGAAAAAAATAAATACACTTAGATGAGGACCTAACATCTCTTTAAACATCTTTCCAACCCACACAACTTTAGAAGGGTTAACCCCGATCTGTTCATCAATGGCTGTTGACAGAACCCTTGATTCTTCTGTGATTGCCAACCCCTGCCTGACTGGCCGGCCACAGCGACACCTACACGTATCACCTTGGACGCCTATGGCCAGTAGCCTACACTGCCCCCATTGCTCTTTCTTTTTACAACTGTTTTGCAGACCTTCACCAGACCTGCTGCTTTGTGGTATACCATTTCCTTCCTGAAACGACTTTCCATTTTAAAACTGATTACCACTTCCCATGCTGGTATTATAAGCCTTTAGGAGAAAAAGTTAGAAAGTATCACATAATAGAAAATGTTTTAATTAGTAAGTTTATGTTCATGCTGATAAATCCATTTGTAATTGTCCAGGAATGCCACTTTTTCTTCAGTAAAGTGCTATGACATTAGAAAAGGGGGAAAGAACAAAAGTTGAAAGGGTCCAAGAAATTCATGCTTATTTTCCTGTCTCAGAAATATGTAAATATCCTCCTTGGTAGCAAAAACAAAGCAAAAAAATTAGGTGTAATGTAGCTAAAGTTAAAAGTACATATTTTGGTTACTTTGCAAAACCGTAAGTAACTTTTATGTAGTCCTGTTATGAAAAGGTCCTTTCAGGATATGTTAAAAGGCTCTTTGGGATGCCATATAGTTCAGGACCTAGGGATGTCCATGTATTGCACAATACATACGTTTATATTTAATTTTTGGGGGGTACTGGGGATTAAACTCAGGCCCTTGTGCTTGCTAGGCAGGCGGAAGAGCCACTGAGCCAAATCCCCAGCCCATATTTAAATTTATAAGGAGTTTATTGAGACACAAATTTTTTAAGGCCCATCCCCTGAGAATGAACATCACTGAAATCTATTTCCCACCTCTTTCTCTGCCTTATATACGCATGGGGTGTTGGATATTAACCTAGGGCCTAGAACCACACTTAGGCCAGACATCTCTGTTCCAGGGAGCCATAGCCCAAGCCCCTGCTTTCCACTTCTTTCTCTGACACCCAACACCAATGGCTCTGTTCACAAGAGTGGGCTGTTTCATGTTTACTTTTGTCCAATGATTCGGCAGAGATAAAAGACAGCAACAATTTATTTGTAAGGGAGCCTACTGCTTTAGAATTCTCTAAAATCAAAGCAATTTAGATAGCAGTTTTGGAGATTTCGAGAGAAAGAGAGAAAAAGAAGATATTCTAGAACTACTTCAATTTATTCCTCCTCAAACAAGTAAGCAAACCTAACTGTTGATAGGCAGAAAGATCTTGTCTTTATCATAGTAGGGAGAATAGGCGAAGAATGACGCTGACACAGAAGAGGTGAGTGCACTTTTGAACCAAAGCACAACCAGTCCAGCTGAAATGGCATTCTTGGTCCCAGCTAGGTGCTATCTGTAATGAGGGACAGCCATGGTTTTTATCCAGGGTGGAAGACGAAGAAGCACAACTTTTCTCATGTTCATTTTACCTCCCAGCACGTTAAATGCCAAAACATCACCAAGTGTTTCAAGCCATACAGACGCTACTGCCTCTAATTGCTATCAAACTTTATTCTATACCAGACTCCATTACAACTCATGGCAAATTTCATAATGTTCCTTATGTCCTACCCTTAAAACTGTTATTTGGGTAACCTCTGATAGGGGATCATTTATTACCCTCCAGAATGGACGAGGGAAGGAATGTCGGGAGGGGTGAAGCAGTACTGATAATCTGGTCTTCCTCTCCCTGCTCCTGTAGCCAGGACGTAGTTTTAGATCAGAGCAGTTATTTTCACAAAACACATAGATTACAACGTTGGGCTTTTCCAGAGTGGGCAAGTAATTCCCGACAGCTTTCAGAGACCAGCAGGACTCTCCGCTGACAGCAGACGCATGGTGGCAGCGAGCCAGCCCTGTGACTGGTGACTCAGTACGTAACTTTCTGGGGACCCCATGGTCTGCTACAGGAAGGACATTCAGTTTGTAAGTGTGAGCACTAAACTGAAGCTAGGGGTCTCTAGGCATAAAATAGGACTCTAGAAAGAAGATACAATGAAAAAGAAAGCATATATGTTGCATTTGTTTGATTTTTTTTTTTTTTTTAAGCCTTATGCACTTAAATGTTTCCCTTCCAAATGTGCTAAGAATTTAAGAATCTTTAGTATTTGATTTGGAAAATCATCCAGGTAACCATTAATAGAAACACACACACAAAAATGCTGTCAGACAGTAGTCGAAGTAAGTGGGAAGAACACTACCTTCCTGTGATGACAACTCCAAAAGCAACACTAAGGTTAAACAAAGCCAGGAGTCAAAAATTTCATTTAGAAACAGCTGAAAACATACCTATGTATATTTTTGGCAGAATGGGATATGTAACGCTTTTCTGTATTAAAAAGGCTTCATGAAAACTACAAAAGGAGAGACAAAGAGAACCATCCAAAATGAAGGCTGCACACATCTTTGAAGAAACAATAGCAAATTATTTCTGCTAAGATCTAACATCAAATCAGGAGCACTGCTGCCCTGTTTTAATTTAAATGTATTTCAATAAATTTTTCTTGATCACTCATTATTCAGAAGAGTCTGGACTGGATGCAAACAAAGTCAACTGGGTGCTGAAACACACCTAGAAAGACACCCACACTGATGTAACATCGGGCTTTTCAAAACAGAAGGGAACCAATAAGAATCACTTCCAAGCACATGCACCCCTGAAACCAGGTAAAAACAACATTCTTTCTTGAATAGATTAGCCGTTTACCAGGCAAGTTGTCTCTGGGATAATGTATTTCAGTATGGAATGCTGGAGTACAAGAATATCAACAAAGGGAGATCAAATTAAACAGATGACATGACGAACACGCTTCGTTTCATGCACAGCCGTGTTTTTTGTAAGAGATAAAGACTTAGAGTAATTACCATGAACTGAGACTCCTTCACTGACCTCCTGTTGCAGCTGGAGGTCCTTAACCACCGATGTTCTACAACAAAGACGTACGCCTGCTGCTCTGTGCCTATTCCTTCCTTACTGTTACCAGCCAAGCACCTCGCTGTTACAAGAACACAGTACAGTACCTCTGTATCTATGTCTCTAATGCAGCATAAAGATTACTGTGGAAACCTATCAAACAGGAGAGCAGCAACACCAACTACCAATGAGGAGAAGGCACATGCAGAATCCAGCACATGCTCTCTAAGGCTCAGGCTGTCAGCAGTGCTTAGGAAGCTGCTAATCTAATTATAGCTAGTTTGCTAGCACAGAGCTATTGGAGCAAAGCACAGGAGCAAATTAAATTTTAATAAATTAAACCCTACAGACAAAATCATCTGGTTTCTTGTCATTTTGAGGATTAATGTATCACCTTCTAAACTGTAAGCAATTTTTAAAATACATTCTCGCCCCCCCCATCTAGAGAAACAAAGAGCGGTTAAATCAATAGCACTACTGGCTGATTTATATTTAACATAATATTCTTCAGCAATGAAGAATAAATACATCAATGCCATGGAAATATGAGTGCTCTAAAATCCAAGTCTCACTTTATTTACTCTTATTACCAATTTGCCACTTAACATAAGGGTTGATTAATTTCTTTAATATAATTTAAAATGCCATGCAAATTCCTATCCATAGTATAAAAGTGCTAATCAAGGTGTCAAAATCATAATGTTGACTACGGTGATTAATAATAATTCAGAACTACAAGGGATGGAATAGAAATCTCAGAAGTCACTGCCAAAGAAAAAAGGAATTTGCCCATTACACAACTAAGTGGCAAAACTAGTTTGAGAAGCCAAATCTTGTGAGGATGCCCAAGTGAAAAGTATGTATTCTTACAGCCAGAAGGCTTAGGTTTAAGTTCTCAATCTTCTATTTCCCAAGTCTGTGACCTTGGGCAAGTGTCTGAGTGTCTCTGTGTCTCAGAAATAGCAAGAAGAACAAAATGGAAGATTTACTGTGAATGAGCTGTAAGCCCTGGCACAGGGCTCGGCACAAGGCAGTTTCTAAGTGAGTTCTAAATTAAGCAATTATTAACAGTAGTGACCTTCTTACAACTTTGCACTGTCTTCCTTTCCAGTTTCACAGTATTCAAATAAGTGCCTAAATACTTCTCCATTGCCCAGTTTTGTTAGAAGTATCATTCAGCAACAAATTGTCATTCAGTTACTGAAGTATCATTCAGTAACAAATGGTGACAGCACAATGGTAGGCTTGATTTATCACACTGAACCATCATTGGTATTCACTTTAGGAATGCAAACTATTTCCCCTACTTCTTCTTGGATATGTAAAGTCACTAACTTCACTTGATTCTATATGAACAAATCTTTTTGTTTGTTTGTTTTTTGAGACAGGGTGTCACTTTGTAGTGCAGTAGCTGAGGCTGGCCTCAAATTCTCTGTGATCCTTCTGCCTCAGCCTCCTGGTGCTGAGAATACAGGTATGTACCACCATGTCTGGCTTAAAGAAACCAATCTTAAAGGGAATTTTCAGGAAATTATAAGCATCTAACTGTATGCTATAATTTGCAGTATAGAATAAATTATATACATTCCAGAAGCATTTTCTATGGATTTTAAATTTAGAGATCTTTGTAATGAGGAAATAGATTAAATTTAATTTGACAAATTTATGTGAAAAAGGAAGAGAAGTCAACTAGTCAAGTGCAACTTTTAGCACTACATTTCCTGCATCTATGTATTTTTCCTTAAAGTCATTTCTTTCTTCTCATTACATTCTAAACAATTAACAGTACTAGGCTGATGTGAAGCAAATCTGCCAATCTGTTAAATGTAGTTTTCGTAAGTTTTGGATGTGGTATACCTATGAGTCAGAGGCATCAAGTTCTAGTCTCTCATTTCTGTAGGTTTTCTTCTTTTGATATTTATTTGAAACCATTTACAAAAAACTGACATGCTGCACAGGCATTTTGATTTACCCAAATATTCTTAGAGATCCTCTGTGGGCATGGATAACAAATAGTGACTAAGGGACATGTCACATCTTTCAATCTTCGTGTATTACAAACTGTTTGGAAATACAGCAGCAATGAACTTCAAGGAAAGGATGCAAACTCATGACTCATTAACTCCAGAGTAAAAAACTGAAGAAATGCCAACAAGTCCACCAACTTTGAAAAACAAACAAACAAACAAAAAACAGGATAGAGACAATCCTGCCAAAGAAAGTGATTGCTGCCTTTGCTACACTGAAGCATAGAGCATATGGGTTATCAAAGAACAATCACCATTACCAGGAGGTAAAACTCCAGGAGGAACTGGGTTCAGGGATTTGGCCTAAGGCACAGCTCCCAGGAGCTGCCAGGATACAGACTAGTAACACTTTCAGGCATTTATCTAGGAAACATCTAACAGCTTCTGCCTTACTCTTCATTTAACAGACTGCTAGCTCAAAATAGGCACTAAAAAGCTGTTTGATTAATTTGTTTCATGCTTCTTTTGTGTAAGACATTAAACAGACTTCTAAGGGAAGGAAGCAACTGTCCTTTCTTAGATCTTATCCTCTGTCACATTCAGACTCCATGCTTGTTTTGAAATAAGTCACATTTCATTGGTAATCTTCCTTATGGCCACTCTGTTATGTGTGCGTGCATGTGTGCATATGCACCTTGGAAATAAGCACTCTTATCTTTGAACTTTGGGCAATTCATCTTTGATGCTGAAAAGTCATTCATTCACTTAGTGACTAGTCTGGAGCACATACTAGGTGCAAGGACTTGTGTGGAGCCTTAGGAACACTGCAGAGGACAATGGAAGTAAGCGGTCTGATTCTTAACAGAGCTTCCACTTAGATGAAGAAGATAAATCACTACAATGATTAACAAGCTGTAATGACTAAATAAACCAGTGCATGGCAAGCACTATGAAGGACATAATAGAACTGAAGGTAGGTTTTCCCAGTTTCTTTGGCAGGCTTGTGGATTGCGACCTTCAAGAGCTGTGAAGGTCATGGAGAGGCTGCAGAGGCCAAGAGGACCCAGTTGAACCCTTCTCTGCTCCTATTTGGCACAAGGATGAGAACATGCATAATTCACACTTGCTACCCTGAATGAAGAAAATGAGTCAGCACAGAGATGTTAGCTTTCCTATGTGGATTTCCTCAAGTTCTGTTCTATCTAACCCTAGAAAATGAGAGCCAGAAAGCAAGTGGCCAGTGTTCTCAGAATTTCCATACAGAATCCTGTTATAGTTTTCTCCCTTTAGCGGGGGAACAAAAAGATAAGGCTCACACACTAAAAATGGGCAGGAAAGTGGGATCTGCAGTGGCTTGGTGGTCTGGAACAATCCTGGGTTCCTGCCCACAAGAAGCATGGGAGGCAAGATGGGGTAGGAGCCCTAGTGAGCAGAATATTTATCGTGGGAATGTAGAAGCACTGCAGGCAGAGCTGGGCAGAGGCCATCAATCAACTCCCCCAGCTCATACGACCACTCCCACACTGAGGAGAAATGGATGGGAAAGGCTCCTCTGATCCTTGGGTTAGGACAACTGAAAGGCAAGGGGCTGGTCAGCTGATGCCCCTCTGCTCTGTTCTTAACATCCAGACGACAGCTTTTCTTCTTTTTTTTAAGAGCCCAGTATGCTCTTCAAAAGACTAATCAGTTCAGATGTATGTAACATGCTTAGGCTGGGAAAGACTGAACAGCCTGCTGGAAAGTACTTCAGCTGTCCCAATGACATGCATAGTCCTGGCTCACCTCCCTCTTCAGATACTCAGTATCCTTAGCTGCCCATCAAGAGTTCACCCCACAGCTTGAGGAGATCCTGAGAATCCTCTGTGCATACTCACAGTACACTGTGTAATGGAGGTCTCAGGATTCCTGGGAAGCTGCTCACCAAGAAGGATGATGCAACTGGATGACCATCTTGTGACACTTTAGGAGTAGTCCATGTGTGTTTTCTCTGGGGCACTTGGGTTAGATGCCAGCACTGCACCTAGCTATGTCCTCTCAAAATGTAGCATTTTCTTTTCTTTGATTGGGTTTTCATATGACTGGTGGAGGGAAACGTCAGGGTAGAGAAGGGGGAGCAAAAAGTATTATGAATTTTCACAGAGGCCTACACTGAAAGATTAGTGGTAGCCACCATGTAAAGGTACCGGACTCTGGCTAACCTGGACTATCTTTATATGTCCAACACACCATGTCTACCTATGAACTGAGGACCCACCACAGCTCAAATACCTAAGGGACTTTACCAGGAGCTATACATCTTTGCATGGCTGCACAGCAAGGGTGGACCAGTGGACTCTGGACCACAATGCTAACAAGGATTCTCCTCCAAGAGCAAGCTCTCCCAATTGGCAAGGGTGACTTTTCTGCTTTATGCCTTTATAATAAAATTATGAAGATTTATGTGAACTTAGCCTCTCTTGGTGTTTGTTGTTCCAACAAAGGTACCCAAAGAATCACAACAGTCAGTACTCTAAAATTTCACATGGCTGTAACAGAGGTCCATATACCCTAGAATTATCCTAATTATGTCTGTGCAACCAAGGACCTGGCTGATTATTCTAGTCTTAGAACAAGAAACAGCCCAATTGCCCAACAACTGGAGTACTACTCAGCTATAAAGAATGAGAAACTAGAGGTATTTATACCTAAGTGGATTTGTGGGTTTGTTTTTTTAATAAAATGGAGTTCTACTCAGCCATAAAGAATAAGAAATTAGAGAGATTTATAGCTAAGTGGATGCACATTGAGGCCATACTCTTTTTTTTTTTTTTTTGAGGCCATACACTTAAGTGAATTTAATAAGACACATGTAAACACCAAATAGTTTGTCTGGTGTGAAAAACTCAAAGTGTAAATAAGGATCAAAAGGTATAGTTGATATGTAATAGGAATAAAAGGTCTAAAGGTATAGGGGAAGTAGGAGGGGTAGGGGAAAGGTAAAAAGAGAAAAGAAAAAATATGTGAATAGGAAAAACATGGAAACAATATCTTTGTAAACAGGGAAGGGTGGAGGGGGTGAAGGGAGGGCTGGGGAATGGAGAAAAATAAGAATCAAGATAAGTCATGTAAAGGTACAAGATACAAGATAAAGGTAAAAAGAGAAAAGAAAAAATATGTGAATAGGAAAAACATGGAAACAATATCTTTGTAAACAGGGAAGGGTGGAGGGGGTGAAGGGAGGGCTGGGGAATGGAGAAAAATAAGAATCAAGATAAGTCATGTAAAGGTACAAGATCCCAACGATGAATGTAATTGTACTGTATACCTAAAATGTAATAATAAATTTAATAAAGATTAAAAAAAGAAAAACAAGAAGTAATGACATAAAGAAAAGAAAAATACATACTTATGTATAGGACTAACCTTCAAAAACATCTACACAGACAAAATTTGTACTGAATATGTCTCATTCTGTCCCTGTGACCTTTTCCTAATAATCTAACATCCTATAAGGAAAAAGAGGCCACAGCTTTAGCAGCCCACATAAATTTTCATGGCCTTCAAACCTCCCCATGTCCTGAAATTACCTAGTCAGTTCCTGTGTGCCCCAGAAAATGTGACCCCTACTTCCACTTTGGTAATTCTGTAAAAGTACACAAGATGCTAACCCTGGCAATGAGCACTAGAACCTGTTAAAATCATGGTACCACAGCCTCTGCACAACCTTGCCCAAGGTACAGGAACCCACAGAGGGGTTTGCGGGCAGGCAGGCAAAAGTAAACTAAGAGTTATAATTACAATCATGCATGAACTTTTCCCCTAAACACTGAAAAAACTAAGTGATTAGGCTCATGTCAAGTTTTGAAATTTTGATGCAAAAAGCATACTTTTATGCCTAAGAAACCCTCAAGTTGAGAAAAATTTTCATTAAACTGGATTTAATTAGCATTTGACAGTTCTAACTTATACACAGTTACTCTTAGAAAAACATTTTTTGACTGACCTGCCCTGCAGAGCCACTTACTTTTACGTGAATAATTATTTCTTAATTATAGAGTCAAATAATCAATTACAGGGATTTTTTAAATGTCTCACTGCACACAAATTTAAGAACGATATAGCAAAAGGACTTCCCACATTATCTATAAACAAAAACTCATTTTTTTCCTTTTATATATAGATACAGACCCATCTAAAAATTTAAGCATGTGTTTATTCAACTGGTAAGACAGGATGTACTTGTAGTCTACACATATGTAAATACTTGTTTATATCACAACACAAATGTCCAAATACCACCTGGACAGTACAGAAACCACCATAAATGAACATGTGGCAATTACAAAATGAATATTACTAATAGCAGCAGCAGAGACATCAAAACAACAAAAAACACTGTAGTAGTTTAAGAGTGTGATATGGTCTGGATCTTAAATGTCTCCCAAAGGCCCAGGTGAGGAAGGGTCAGTCTTCATTCATGGCACTACTGGGAGGTGCTGAAACATCTAGGAGGTGGGGTCTTGTCACAGTAAGCTAGGGCACTGGGCCATGTCCTTGAAAGGGATACTAGGACTTTGGAGTGTGCTCCTCCACCCCTTCCTGACTACCACGAGGTCAGGCTCAAAAGCAACAGAGCCTCGTATGAAACCCTGAGCCAAAACATAGCTTTTCTTCCTTGTAAATTGTTCATCTCAGATATTCTGTTACAGCAATGGAAAGCTAACACAGGCTATCAGTGATTTGCACATCAATCAAAATTATTTTAAATAAAAAGATTAATGTTTAGGTTTCTAACTTGTCCTTACAAAGTGGAGATTTACGACAAGTAGAGTTATTTTAGGTGACACTGATTTGTCAATTTAAGAAACACTGAGCCCCTTTATGTGATCAATGATTGGGATGTAGATGCCTTGGTACAGCTCACAGGTGACTGTGGCAGGAAGCACAGAAATGGGAGTGATAAAGTTCTGTGTGAAGGCACTGGGTTCAATCCTTAGTACTGTATGACACAAAAAGCAAAAAGAAAATCATGCATCAAAAGGATGTGCCAAAGAATGTGCTAGAATGAGGCAGGAAAACTTGTTAAAGAAAAACATGCAACAACGCCAACGACTAAACCTGAACAACACTTCACCCTTGACAAGGAAACCTCACATACATTACTGGCTTTGAGAATCCTCCAAATGCTGTCAGGTGGGTAGTTTTCTTATTAATCTCATTTTAGGGATGAAGAAACAGGGTGACTTCAGTTATAAGCCTTGCTTAGGAACTCTTCATTTACTCTGTTTAATTTTGCTTCTTTTTACCACCACTATGACTTGTCCTATATATAAAATTATTGTCCCATGTGCATAATAATTAAATATTAATCTAATATATAATAGCATTGCAATAATTAGATATGCTTATCTAATGAGCAATATAATAACAGTTCTAATAAGAGTTCTGAATTTGGTTACAAGAGTCTTCCTGAGCTTTTAGGTTTTCTTCTGGCCTCAAATCTCACTAAGTCCTTTCTTATTCAATATCTCCTACATGCATAAGTATTAAGCTTATGGATAATCTGTTTTCCCTAAAAGACTTGGGACTGGACTCTCTCTATAATGACCAGGGGATAATTCCTCTAAAACTTTAAATAAAGTAAATGGGTGAATGATTAAGTTTTAGCTCTACCTCCTAAAGAGGAATACCCATAATTTCAGTTATATGATGGTCCTACTCATTTTAAATAGTCCTGTACAGTTTCTGAATATGTCTCTGTACTTGCCCACAATCAAGATGTAAAATCATGCATGAGTAATGCATGATGCTATTTTAAGAAAACACTTCTTGGGAATTGTCAAGTATGTATGTGCATAATTACATTTTAACATTAGTAACTTGAAAGTTTAAGACTTTTACCTAAACAAATACGTAACTACAGAACATCATTTTTTATGAAATTCATCTAGGGTCTTTGTGAATTTTTAAATTTAGTAGAATCCAAAGGATAGCTGTTTTGAAAAGAGTCATTTATGCTCTGTGATGCTTACCAAGAGAATTTATATCACTAGAATAGTAGTATCACTGTATGTTCATCTCCTTCTTTCTTATTATATTTTATCACAATCTAGCTACTTTGTAGCTGGTAACCTTCGGTAAACTGTTTAACATCTATGTTTCAATTTTCTCAGGGCAGTGCAAGGATGATGATGATGTATGAATGAAACAATAGAAAATAATAGATACATAAAGCTTTTCAGGAGTGTCCAGTACTTTACAAATATCATTTAAGATCTCCTCATTTGGCTGACAGCAGAATCAAAACATCCAGGCCAAGTGATATAATTAGTAAAAGTGATCCCTCCTCAGGACCAGAGACATGTAATATAAATATGTAACTCTCAAGCCATTGGCACAACCAAGATAAGAACTATGATACTGTTAAGAATTTGATGGCATATCTAGAAGTTCGGAGACTCAAATAAATATAACTTTTTCCCTACTAGGGCAATCTGGAAGAAACTTGAAAATTTTATAAATGTGTACATTGTCACTTCAGGCCATTTCAATTTGAGACAATCACTCCAAAGAAATAAATGAGCTATGTAAAAGGGGAAAAAAGAGAAAAGGTATTTATCACAGAATCTTTTATAGAGCCAAGAAAACTGAAAAATCTTCATATTCAACAATAGCGAGGAGGATGGAGATTTAGCTTAGTAAAACAATATAGCAAATTGGTTAAGTTACAGGTGATATATAAGTAAGATTAAGGAAACATCATTTGATTATTCAAAAGCGGTATTATAGATTAACACATATGAAACAAAAATACAGCTGAATATTAACAGTCATAAATTGATGTATAATAGGACTTCATTTTGTTAATTTATCCATGTATATACATGCATTGCTGTGAATATACACAGAGAAAAGGTCTAGGAGAGGTACACAAATATGAACTGCACAGCAGATATGGTTGGCTTGTCTGAATTGTTACGTTTTTTCTATTGTTATTACTAACATTGAACATAAATTGTTTATAAAAACTTTGTAATCTTTTCCCTTTCCTAATCAATGAAAATAAAACAATCTGTATGTAGAAACATTTTGTTATGGGGGGCAGTGCTGGAGACTGAAACCAGAGCTTTATGAATGGTATATGTCTATGTGCTAACACACCTCCTGCCTCAGGTGGCAAGTTTTTAACAAGTTGCCAAGTAGCCCCTTGAGAGCCTCAGGCTTGCAGACTCCTTCTGCCTCAGGCCCTGGCCATCTGATCTGGACTGTCACCAGTCCACACAGTGCCACTGAGCTTTCTCAACTACTCTGTAAGTGGCAGCTTCAGCAAACAGGATTTTGATGGGTGATCCACCTCCAGCCTTCACTCAAACCAGCAGACTGGGATCAAAAACTTAGTTTGGAATTGTTGGCTGATTTGCTGATCATTATTACCCAGGAGGACGAGCCTCTGTTGGCACTGGTGCAAGTTCTCATTGCTAAATAAGTCTCAGATATGTCATTCCTTAGTTATTTGGACGACCCTCTCCTTTTACATATAGATATTATACACTTGGAATATATCACCAGAGTTTAGTGTCTGAAAACAAGCCAGTGAGTCGAAGTGATGGGAGAAAATGGAAAATAATTTGGATATAAAGTTAGAAAAATTAGCATGACTCAAGATGGACTTCACATATTTCTGAAGCTTCATGGATTATTACAACCATAGAAAGAATTTAGGTTAAAATAATGCAAAGGAAAGCAATTATATTTCACTGTGTCAGCCTATAATGACTATATTTTTACTTCTGCAGTTTTGAACCAATAATGTAATTGTTTATTTCTATCAAGTATTATGTCCTATACATAACTGTATGTACTATACATTTATAGAAATAGGCAGATTTATGAAAAGAACCAAATAGAACTACTTGACTAGAGCCCATACGCTATCTTGTTATTAAAGAAAAATAAACCCTAAAAGACGTGTTCCAGCAATAGGTGAGGTACTTTGGAAGCCAAAACTCAGTGTGCATGGACGGAATGCCAGACACTGCTTTAGAGCAGTAAATCTGTATCACTCAGTAATTCTCATAACCCAATGAACTGTTACTATCTTTTTTATTCATTAAATTTATTGGTACATTTTAAATATACAATATGGCATTCATCATTGGGTATTTTCACCTGCACATGATATATCTTGGTTCTTATTTTTCCCCCTGCCTTCCTCCAACCCTTCCACCCTTCTTCTTTACAAAGACTGTTTCTAGTTTTTCCTTTTCTCATACTTTTTCCTTTCCCTTCTTTCCTTTCCTATACCCACTCCCACTTCCCCTTCCCCTTTGGACCTTTTCTTCCTATTTCACACTGTCTGTTACACATTTTGGTCCTCATTTACACTTTCAGTTTCTCACACCAGAGATATCTACAGTTTTGAAAGTTCTGTGAATCAGTGCTTAGTATCATTAACAAATAATGGTTCAATGGGTTTAAATATCAGAAAGATACTTCCATTTGTATATGTATGTTCTGTGGTTAATTTTATTCTGTCAAGGGACTAATTTTTTAAACTCTACAAAAGAAATTAACGAGCAAATTGGATTTAGCAGAAATTTGCTTTCAAGCATATTGAGCTCTATCACATGTACACCATTTGTTATGTAATTACCTCTAAAGCCAGGACTCTTCCCCCTATATAATTGCACCACAGCCAGTTTAACTTCAGAATAAATTATAACTCTTTTTCTGTACCTGGAGTCCTTATATGTGTCCTGTTTCTATTTCACACAATAATGCATGTAGAAACCTTTTTTCTATGTTTTCATTTCAACAAAGAACCATTTTTTTTAAATACACAATCCTGTTAAAGGTAGTGCCAATAATTATAGCATTTTTTTCCATCTTTACTTGCCTGGAACATTTATCATTTGGTGATTTTAAAAAGAAAAATATTATGTCCCTAAAAAATGTGGAAGTTATTTGAAGAGAGAGAGAATTCTTTGAAAATATGAAATTCAGAACAGTTTCTAAAGAGTAAAATCTGTGTCACTTATTTAGGGATCTTTCTTGGTTGGTTAACAATATATGCTTTAAGGAGATAATAAAAAAAATTTAAAAGGTTTCTCCAAACACTGGAACAGTTCGTTCGTCTCTGGTGACATGTGAAGGCCAGTTTTGTAGATGTGGATTCTTTCCATGTAGGACACCCCTTCTAAGCACAGATAACAGTGTATCAGGGAGAACAAGCACAAGGGAAAATTAAATTTCATGGCTATATTACTTTTATCATGTGAAGGAACTTCAGCTTTGAAACTAGAAGTGACTTGTAGGACATTACTTCACCTCTTTTTGAGGAAACTTTCTTGGGTTACTCTTTTTTCTTTATTTCCAAAGTCAGATTACAAGCTAATTTGAATTTCAAGCATTTGATTGCATTCCTTCTGAATGACTTATCAATGTCCTTGCCAAGTCAACGCTCCCATTGGGGAGAAGCTATTTTAATTTCACTGCTGACAGGTCTTCTCATGAAGAAGAGAGTTTAAGTTCCTCTTCCATGGAAGATAATATGATGAACATTGTTAATCATAAAATCTGAGTCAAACTCACACAGGTAATTTTTATATGAACGTATATACAAGGCTTTTAAATTAATGTGACAGAAATGTTCTATAATAGAAACACAAATGGTCCAGAGTATCTAGTGGATTAGCAGAAATGCACTACAGCAGTGCAGCAGACAGTAACAAAAATTGTCCACCCAATATCTTGATGGTATTATGCACATCTTACAGACTAAAAAATGGATTTTTAGTTTTAATTGTCTTCCTTCAAATGATAAGCATGAACTTCGGGTTTAAACTGCTTTTTAAGCTTGAAAACAATCTGAATATGTAAGAAAATGTCAGGCATCACAAAGATGGTACCTGGTGTCCTATTATAGTGAGCTTTATAGATACTGTAACAAGTATCTGAGACAAATCAACTCAAAAAGAGGAAATGTTTATTTTGGTTGACAGTTACAGGGATTTCAGTCCAGGACCAATTGGCCTCATTGCCTTGGGCCTCTGCCAACATGGGACATCATGGTGGGAGTGTGGGAAGTAAAGGCCTGTTCACTGGATGGCAGCCAGGAAACAAAGGAAAAGAAGAGGAGGAAAGAACTGGGGTCCCATTATCCTCTTCAAGGGACCATCCCCAATGCCCTAAGATTTTCCACTGGCTCCACCTCATACAGGTTTCCACTACCTTCCAATAACACCAAACTGAAGATGAACTAAATACATGAGGTGTGAATGGAAAGTCAAGATCCAATCCATAGCATTAGTTAATTTTATTTTGTCTACAATGGGCACAGCTTATCCACAGAGTAGATCCTGACTTCTCTGGGTAAAGGAAGTGGAAAATTTTACAGGCCTTGCTCCTCCATCAAACTGATGGGGGTTTGGCTGATGAAAACAAATGTTCCAACTCTCATTCCTGACATGTCATAGATGAGAAATACTGTGCAGAATGGTAGACAGGGGCCTTCCTCCACACACTCCAGCTGGGACAGGCAGAGGAGAGAGGAAGGGCAGAGAAGGGAGAACTTGCTTTGATTTATAATTGTCCTTTTCTTAAACTGTCCTCATTTTCAGCAATGGAACGTACACAAAATTTCTTCTATAACCTTGTTCTTTTCACAAAATACTTTGTTTTCCCAAAATGTACTACTGTACACTGTGTACCTTTTGGAGGATGTATTCTAAAAGAAAAAAAAATTGCATTGGCATCCAAAAAAAAAGTAACACATTTCCTTTATCCAGTGTCCCGCTGATGGGCATTTGGGTGGCTTCCAAGTTTTAATGGAATACTACTCAGCTGTAAAAAATGAGAAATTAGAGACACTTATAGCTAAATGGATGCACATTGAAGCGATATTCTTAAGTGATATAAATAGGACACAGGTGTAAATACCAAATAGTTTCTCTAGTATGAGAAACTGAAAGTATAAATAAGGACTAAAAGGTATAATAGATAATGTGAAGTAGGAAAAGGGACAGAGGGGAAGGGGAAAATAGGAGGGGTAGGGGAAAGGAAAGAAGGGAATGGAAATAATATGAGAAAATGAAAAATAATGGAAACAGAGTCTTTGTAGAATTGGAGAGGTGGAAGGGTTGAAAGGAGGGCAGGGGGATGGGGAAAAAAAATCAACCAAGGTTGATTATGTAAAGGTACAAAATTACAACAATGAATGTCATTATACTGTATACATTAATATACCAATAAAATTAATTTTTAAAAAGTAACACAAGGCACTGTCATTTAAAACACTGGTTAGGCTTGGTGGTGTGGAATTAACTAGAATTTCAGTTAATTTATCCTTTGTTTTGATTGACTAGTTTTGTGCTGCTCCATAGTCTGAGCTTATTTATGCCTTTGTACATATTTCTTTTCAGCATAATTCTCTGACCTAAATTGCAGTGAAATTTGTACTGCACCAAATTTTTCATATCTGAGCAAACTGACGCCATCCAACTGCACTAACACATTCCACCTGCAGAATGCAATGTCAGAATCATGCCTTAGTGATGTGCATTTTGTGGAACAGTGAGCTACCGTGAGGAAGCCTAGACGGGTGGCTATCGGCACTCACAGTAATGAGAAAATATTGACCCTCCAAAGAAAGATGGCTGAGTTCTTCTGTAAAGGCACTGCCATGCCAACACTGTGCTGTTAGTAAGAACAAACAGTCCTTGAGACGAGAGGGTCTAGAAATAGATCCACATATGTACAACTGATTTTGAAAAATATATTCATACAATTCAACAGCATTTTCATTTTCTTTTTCTTTTTTGGTACTGGGGATTGAACTTGGGACCTCAAGCATGCGAGGCAGGCACAGTGCCACTGAGCTACATCCCAGGCCCCAGAAAGCATTTTCAACAAATGACAATGAAACAACTAGATTATTTGGAGTGGGGAGTAAATTCCCCTACCTTGCACAAAAAAATAACCTGAGAAAAACCACAGACTTTAAAGTTAAAAGCCACACAGTACCTAAAATAAAGTAGGAGAATATCTTTTGTAACCTGAGAGGAGGTAAAATTTTTTCAAATCAAGTAAAAACGCCAATTGTAAAAGTGACAAGTTGGTCTTTTAAAAATTTAAAATGTCTGCCCCTCAAATGATACTTTTATAATTGGAAAGGCAAGATTCTGACAGAAAATAAATTCAGTACTATGCAATACCTGAAAAAGATTTAGGGAGGAAAAAAATAAAGGATTCCTACAAATAAGAAACAAAAGGCCAATAAACTCAACTTACAAAAGAAAAAAAAAAGAGCAAAAGACTTGAATGCAAATTTCACAGAAAAGGAAATAAAGACAATTTGTAACACATGAAAAGGTACATGGCAACATTACACATCAAAGAAATGCAAATTAAAACTACAAGACACTATTTCATAGACATTCAAATGGCTAAAGATAAAAAGACAATTCCATATGTTGGCAAGGATGATCCAACCAGATCTTTCACGTACTACAAATGAGAAAGCTCAACAGTTTCTACAGTTACCAAGATATCTGCCATCTGACCCAGCAATTCCACTTGTGAATATTACTTAAGATATATAAAAACATATGTCCACAAAAGATTTTTTCACCAATATTCATAGCAACTTTATTCAAAAGTATACCTGGAAACAATCTAAATATCCACCCAGAGGATAAGAGATAAACAAATGGTGGTAAATATACACAAGTATTACTGTCAATAAAAGGACAAAGAAAGCAAATCTTAAAGATTTTCTATTGAATGAAAAGAAGCAGAGCAATGAGTCCCTGTACAATTTTACTCATATGTAAAGACACACAACTGATCTAGGATGACAGAATGCAGAACAACGATTTCTTCCAGAGCAGGAAAAGGGGGATTAACCTAGAAAGGACAAGAGGGATGATAATAATGTTCCCTATCTTTATTAGGACAAATTATGTGAGTGTGTTTGTCACAACACATCAAAGTATACACTTAAGGCTGGTGAATTTGACCTACCAGAAAAAAATATTACATAAAAAAGTTGCCAATACAGTATTACTATAATGCTTTTTAAAGCATTATATTATTTTTTGTTTGATCATTTTAATAAGTTATTTGTTTTTTTGTTTTTTGACACAGGGTCTCACTACGTAGTTGAGACTGGCCTGGAACTCACTATGTAGCCCAGGCTGGTCTCGAACTCACACAGGATCCCTCCTGTCTCAGCTTCCCAAGTACTGGGATTACAGGTGTGCCCCACCATGCCCAGCTTAATAAATTATTTTAAATTCCACTGAAACTTAAGATCTCTTAACTTATGCATACCAAACAAAAACAATAACTCAATCTCACATTCATTTATGCGTCGTGGTTTATGTGACGCAATGTCATGTTGTCTTGTTATATTGAGTTACTCTGCAAGGATCTGAGAATATTTCCTATTTATACACAGGCCATAAGGTTGACTGCTGTTAATATCCTCTTGAAACATCTTCCTGTTATGTTTTCAAACTAGATTTTTTCCTTTGGCTTTCACTTGGCCAATTTTTCTTTTGTCTCATGTTCATAAAAACTATTCTATGGAGGAATTTAATATTGTTATATAAATAGAATGTATGATGTTATATATCCCTTTTTTTCTTGATTCGGTATCACTTAAAATTAGGCAACTTGAGGTCAAGGAAGATTTTAAAAGCAATCTGGAGTTGACTACATTACTAGCTCTTATGTTAAATTAAGTTCACTAAAACACAGTTTCTTTTTTAAAATAATTGTCACAGTAACTACTTCATACCTTCAGAAGAGGAGGAGAGTTGATAGCTAGTCCCTGAAACTACTAAGGGGTATCTAATCTGTAGAGAATTTTAAAAACAAGAAAAGGCCATGCAGAGACAATTCTAAAACATGTCCATGACAAAATACCCTCTCCATAGGGCCGACTGTTCCCAGGGTCACTACACAGGACCACTCAGAGCAAGGCAGGCTGGTGTGGCCACTGCAGACTAAAAGAAGAAGAAAAGCAACGCAAACTCAGAATGACACTTTTATCCAGTGGTGCCTTAGGAACAGCTAGCCTTATGGATTACTTTTAAATGTGCCTGGCCGAATGCTAGAAAACAATAATCATTTCGTCCTTGCAACCATTCAACGAAACAGACACAACTGCTGCCACTTTATCATGTAGAAAAAAAACCTACAAAGAAATCACTAACCTTCTCCAGGTCATCAACTGGTAAGAGTAGCATAAGGCACATGCTGACAGTGACCCTCAAAGAAATTCCTTAGTACCCAGAATCCATAGGTCTCTCTCCCAGCTGCCAGGCCTTCCCAGGGACGTAAGAAGAGGAAGGGAGGTGAGAAAATGGCAAACTGATTTAAGAGTCTGTTTTAGAAACACTGGACCTTTAAAGTGGAGTCACAGCTGTACAAGAAATAAAAAATTAAGAAAAACATTTAAAACAAAAAATAATATTAGAAATAATATACCTTAAGAAAAGAAAGTAGTCTAAGTTGCAATGTCCAGGGCATAGAGAAGAGTAGCCTGGCTGAAAATCCTTGCACCCAGCTTCCTAAGTGTGCTCTGTGTGTACATATGTATGCTGGTCCATGAGTGAATCTGTCTTCTTTCAAAGATCCTTGGGAACTAACCTCCAGGCTGCCCTGGGACTGTGAGCGCATCTACTCAGTGCTCTGGGTGACGGGGGACAGGGACACACTGCCAGGTCCACTGAGGGAAACGGAGCGTCCAAGCCACTCATAACTAGGCTACGTGACAGGGACACTAGCTGAGTATGCTTTCATGGTAGTGAACTTGCTCTTGGCTATAGTGTAAATAAATCAAGCAGCAATTAGATTTTGAGGCATTGAACAGCATTCCTCAGTGGCCCACATTTACCAGCTTTGGAGAGTAACAAAAAGACAGCCCACACCAACTAAAACTGTAGGCTTCCTCATAGTGAGCCCTGTGCTCTACTTTAGCTCCTACAGTGAAGACAGTGAGAGGACAATGTGCAATAATAATACACAGAGCTCAGGGCTCCAGGCTGTGTGATGACACCCTGCAGTGACTGCAGCGTTTGGGATGGAAAGAGCCCAGGACAGCAGGGGTCTATCATTATCTTACCTAAGCATAAGCAGATAACTAGAAGTATACAAAACACTGAACATAGTTTAGGTAAGCTCTGCATGAGTATACAAATGTAACTATAAGAAAAACATTGAAATCTTCATAGAAGCAAACACCACACCCCGTTAATTAAGTGGTACTAAACCTAACAACATTTAAATTTTAATCATTTTAAGTTATTCTATCTTATTGAAGGGCTTGTTCTCACAAATTTTAAAAGCTAAAATAACAATTATTCCAAAATTGTTTAATGACTAAATACTCTAGTTAAAAATTATGGGTTCTAGGTCACAAGTTGACACATAATAAAGGGCCAAAGAGTAAATATTTTATGCCTTGCAAGCAACTATAGTGTGAAACCAGCTGCATTCAGTGCAGAAATTATCAATTTCATCTATGTGCCAATAAAACTTTATTTATAAAACAGTGATCTGGATTTGGCTCAAACACCACAATTTTGCCAACTCCTGACTTTGATTAGACTAAAATACTATATGATACCCAATATACTTTTTTTTTTTTTTTTTTTTTTGCACCAGGGATCGAAGTTGGGTCCTTCTGCTTGTGAGGCAGGCAGCAGAATCAGAGCTAAATCCCTGGCCCGGTATCCAATATACTTTGAAAACAAACTTCCCAGCACAAAAGAAATCATAAATAAAGAACGGGTTACACTAATTACACAATATAAAGTGCAGGTGAAGTTTCTCTTGAGTGTTGGGAAGTTGCTAATTTTTGTCCTGAAATACGAGATTTGGAAGTGCCTGCCTTTCTTGTACAGATCACAAGCTGATTCACAGCTGGAAGCAGAGTGTCTCCCATGTGTGGCTCAAGATGGCTGAAGAAGTGTTCTACTCGCAAGAGGGTGCTTCACGCGACCTGGATTGGTTCTCTTCAGGCTTGGTGCACCCTGAAATGAGAAGAATCACTTGTGCCACATGAGAGCACAATTGAGTCACTCAACTTCAAAAGAGCAATGAAAATGCCATGCTTTGAAAAACATACAAAACAGTATGAGGAGTGAAAAAAAAAAAAAAGGCAATGTGTTCTCCTCACAGGACACAAAAGAATGCTTGTTCACAGTTTAAGGAAAGTTAATTAAAATGTAATCTTCAGATCAGGAATAGTAACTATTTAAATGCCAAGAAGGCATACAAAGTACTCCCAGAAGGGAAAAAAAGATATTATACTAAGGCATAAGAAGAATGAAACTACTCAAATGAAGTCTATTAAAAAAAAAAAGAAAAAAAGACCCTTAGCACTACACATCTGTTGATCAGACCTGAGCACAGACTCCCCCCAGTAGCTCCAGCAGATAATTATTCTGGACTCCTAACACACATTGAGTACACACAGTGAAACCTTGCTGCCTCCCTGACCCTACTGCGGCTGTCCTGTGTCACAAGGCCCAGCCTGGCTGTCTTGCTCCAGACCCTGTAGAGTAGGGAAACTACTAACCTACCCCTTACAGGTCACTGCTTGGAATCCTTTTTGGGACAAGAAAGGATTTAAATGCCTAGTTCAGTTCACAGGTTCTCAAAGATTTTCTACAAAAAAAAAAAAAAAAAAGATTATCATATCATTTTCTGTGCGCTTCTTTTAAAAAAACTTAAAGAATTATCTATCAGTTGTAGCAACTCAATTTGAAATTAAATATTACTATACAGAAAAATGAAACAAAAAGAACTGAGCAAGTGTTATGAAATAATTGTTAGACTATATAAATAATTATGTAATTAGCCCCAAAAGAGACTGATGAACTAAAGTGGTTACTTAGATAAAAATAGACTTGCTCATGGGCAGAAACCTTTTGCTTTTGAAGGACTTAGTTCTCCCCATTTCTACCATCAAGTTTCTAGCTACAAATATACTAGTCAATGCAGATTGTGATGGGGACTAAAGAGTAATCTCAAACCTCCTCCAAATGCTATTCTCGTATAGTTAACAATCTTTTCCTATCTGCTAAATCTGCAGTCTACCCTATTTTTGTGTGTTATATGTTTAGTGTGTGTAACTGGAGAAATGCATTAAAATACACCCAGCTAGGGCTGGGGATTTAGCTCAGTGGTTCCACTGATTGCCTTGCAAGCGCAAGGATCCAAGTTCGATCCCCAGTACCAAAAAAACAAAAAATAAAAATAAATAAAATAAAATACACCCAGCTAGTTGTGGGGATTCTTTAAGCCTCATTTTGGAAAGCCACAGATTGACCCCCTTCCCTATTCTACAGTAATAAACTTGAGGACGAAGTACAGTTAGCCATCTGCCCATGGATGCCACATCTATGGATTCAGTCTCAAACTTAGTAAAAAAATGTTTTTATGACTTAATTTGTTTAATGTCCTTAGACAAAATTAAACTATAGCCTTTTCCGATGCAACAGTTTAATGCAAAGCAGGTATATGATTATTACAAAAGTGGCCAATGCAATGCACTGTTTTTTAGTGGTTGTCCTAATAATGGGTTGATATTTATTTCTTGAATTATGCATATAAACCCAATATGCTTTTATTTATGAGTTATATTTAACAATGAAAATGAAAAATTCATTCATAGTGTTAAGATCACTAAAAATTGGTGAGTTGGGAAAACTTTCAGAGAGATACTGAGACAGGAGTCCAGTGAAGGAAGTTTAGATCTCCTTCACTAGCTTCATGCCCTCAACCCTAGGATCCAGTATATATCATGGTGGACTGAAAGAAATAAAAATTTTTAAAGTG
This sequence comes from Fukomys damarensis, assembly GCF_012274545.1. Classification (NCBI taxonomy): domain Eukaryota; kingdom Metazoa; phylum Chordata; class Mammalia; order Rodentia; family Bathyergidae; genus Fukomys; species Fukomys damarensis. The sequence continues at coordinate 52,319,117 of NW_022900917.1, forward strand.
AGATGAAGTTCCTGAGAGTAAGAGGTAACACCTTTACATCAAACCAAACACTGAACAAAAGTTGATAATGAAACAAGACCACTGAGATAAAACGACTGAAAATATTTTACTGGAGTACCAAAGTTCTGCTCTTGAACCCTTTTCTTGACTACCTACACTGAGGGAACCATGGCTCTGGAAACCTTATGTGCTCTATTGACTCCCTCACTTGTACATTCTGTTTATTTTCTTCATTGAACTCCAAACTGGTTCATCTGATTGCTACACCAGTTTGTCCATGTGTGGGTCATCAGCTTCTCCAATAGAACTACTGAACCTCCTCCCCAAACCCCCCCTACTCTTCTCGACCCATTACTGCCAACATCTTTCTCCTAGTTGCTTTGCCTGGAGACTCGTTACGTTCTTCTTTTCACTACACCGTACACCCATGTTGTCATTAAATCCCATACATTCTTTTTTTTCAAAGTACTTTGAAAACCAGATAAATCCTAGGCCAAGCTGCTATTACTCAGGGTGTCAGTAAGTACCCTCTTGCTCCTAAACACCCTCACGCTTCTGTGGTCATCTCAGCAGGGTCACCTCAGAGGATACTATTAAGACCAAAGTCACACCAAATAGTGTGGTACCTTGGTTCATGAACTCAACTCTCCCCATGATTCTGCTCACAAACTAAACTGGGCAAGAACCAAATCAAATTTTCCCATAAGGTCAACATTGAACCTAACCACTGAATTTAATTTGGTTCTTAAACAACTCAGTTTGTGACTAAAATCATGGAGAGAATAAAGTTCATGAACCAAGGTACCACTGTAACTTCCCATTACCTTCCAGCAAAAGCCAAAACTTAGAGCGGCCCCACCACTCTGGCTCTGAGAGCTCTCTGATCACACCGCAGGACACTGCCTCTACACTTCTTAAGCTGTGTGCTGCCCTCTTGGTTGCTCCTCCATACTTGCCAGGCACTGTTGCATGGGTTTCTCTCTCTGCTTGGGATGTGCCTTCCCACAGAAAGCCAAATGGTTTATCCCTGCCCTATCCAGTCTGACCCAAACATCCTAATGAGGCTTTCTGTTGTTTATGTGTAACAGACTCTGCATCCTAAAGTTATTCCCATTTCCTATCTCATAGTTGAAGCTGGAGGGCTGAAGAACCATTTTCCAGCTGAATGTAAGCAGGACTCATTCTCTTTCTCTCAGAAACTGCTCACAGTCTTCTGCTACACTGGTCTTTCTAAATGGAAGCTCATTTCTTCAAGGCCAGTAGCAGAATCTCTTCTCCAGTTGCTGACAAATGGTTTTATATGTGACCCTGGGCCGGAGATTTAGCTCAGTGGTGCCACTGCCTGCCTCGCAAGTGCAAGGACCTGAGTTTGAACCCTGGTACCAAAAATTATAATATATAAGGTGACCCATCACAGTCCTGATAGCCATCACCTCACCTACTGGGTAAATCCCACCCACCCCAAACAAGGGCCATCTAGAACTATGTTTACCATCCTTTCATCAACTGGCACCTGGAACCCTGCAACTGGCCCCCTCCCTGCTTCACTCTCCTCTATTGTACTTTTCACCATTTGAAATACTGGGTATATTTCTCTTCTGTATTCTCTGCTTCATCTGATACATAAGCTTCATGAGTACAGAACTTTCTGTCTCTTTCTGTTTACTACTGTATCCTCAGCTTACAGAAAATGCCTGGCTTAGAGCAGGTTATTGATAAATATTGATTGAATTGGTATAACATTTACTACATCAGCTTATTGCTTAGCTGCAGATTTCTATATCCTCTTTTTATTTTCACTGCATATCAGAACTTCATTTAATCACAAAAGATGAAACTAAATGTTATCCTTCCCATGGAAACAAGGTGATGTAGTTTTATTTTCTTCCAGCTCCACTACAAACATGGAAAATTTTAGCCAACTATATGGTGAAAACTCCACACTGAGTACTTGTAAACCAGTATTTTATTTATTTATTTTATTTTATTTATAAGAAAACAGATGTATTCACTCTCTGGTTCCCAGGCTCACAGATAATTTTGGCTTTTTTTAAATTTAAAAGATTCTTTGGTAAACAGTAGAAGAAATACAAAGTAAAAGCCAAATTTCCCTTAAATATTGACTCCAAACAAACCACAAGTATGTGATTTTTGCCTGTGATTCAGAGAAAGAAGTACAAATTTCAGAAGCCATAAATGTCCTATCACTAAAGTACTTAATGTTATAGATCCATTATCCATCTCATTTAAAAGAAAGCTGCATTCTTATTAAGAGATAGGGGAAAAATGTTAGGCCAAGAACCATAAACATGAAATGCAACTCCTTGTAAAATACGCATTCGGTGTTCATTTGAATCTAGGTGCCTCTAGTTAACAATGTCTTGGAGGTGATTTAAAACACACACACATACATACACACACACACACACACCCACACACACACACCCACACCCTTTTTTCATATACCCAACTACAATTGCAAAACAAATTGATGATTTACCTGACATTGTACCCTGAAAGTCACTCCCTAGGATTCCCCCACAAAAATAAGAGAAGACAGATCCTAAACAACAGTCTGATAGTCTCTTTCCTTCTGTTTTTCTCACTATCTTTTATTTTACTAGCATTGCTACTACTGGTGTAATTCAAGAACATAATACTTTTCATAATTCTAAATTCCCAGTTGGTTTCTGCTTCTGCCCTTTACTGTCCACCATCCATATACTTGGGAACTGTGATTTTTCCAAGTTACTCTCCTTTTATTATCACCTGAGCATGGTGTCCTGTGGTCCAGATTGTCAAGCTCATTGTTCTCTCTTGACCTGGCTTATCAAGTTCTTAACCTAGGCAAAGGCCTTAACCTCAACCAGGGTGGTTTCACAGAATTTTCCATGATTCTGGTTACAACTGAAATGCAAGCATATAGAATTGTGGAACAAATTCTAAAACCATAATGATGGAAAGGATCAAGTTTGTGAACCAAGGTTCCACTGTATATATGGGGGAGGGGGTTAGCATAATCAAATGGAGCCCTGAGAAACCTGGACCAATGCTATACATCAGAGGCTAGAACCACAGCCTACCCATGGCTTCCAGAGAGGCTGCTGAGGAAGGGGTCCATGGAGAACAGGATGAGAACACCATACACGCTTTTACCCTAAAACAAACATGGCAGATTCCAGGTACAGTTCACATATAACTAGTTTATAAAAACACTCCATGCTTTTTTATTAGCATCTTAATCATCATCTGGAAAGAGAACATTCTAGAGTAATATCATTAAATGTAGTTCTGATAAAGCACGGTCCCTACTATGTATCATAAAGCAGGTACAAGGTATTTTACATTCATAGAGGTATGATACAGCACCGTCCTACATCAATAATACTAGAATCAATTTTGGTTTGAAGTTTACTTTGTCTGCAAATAAGATTGCTACCCCTGTTTTTTCTGGGCTCCTGTCACATGGAGAATTGTTCTCTATCTTTTCACTTTCAGTCTATGGGCTTATTTTTGCACTAGGTGTGTTTCTTGTATATAACATATTGTTGGATTTTGCTTCTTATTCCATTTTGCCAGTCTATTTCTCCTGATTGGTGAGTTGAGGCCATTGACATTGCTGGTTATAATTGATATGTACTGACTTATTATTGACATGGTCCCAGGTACCACAACAGCAACAGAACATTGCTGTTTTCTGGATATTATTCTTTTGTTTTTGTTTGTTTGTTTTGTTTTGTTTTGTTTTTAATGGAATGTGCTGAATGTCTATAATTTTATTCAGATGACTGCAGAACCTGGAAAAGCTGTTGCTGCTATCTATGCATAACATACTATTATTAGTCTTT
>NW_022900917.1:52323197-52332806 GCF_012274545.1 Fukomys damarensis
ATATTGGTCTAGAAATGTTAATTTATTTTTTTTTCCATGTGTACAGGGGAACACATCGTACTAAATATGTAAGGTCATACTATGTGGGTTTGATTACAGAAACTAATAAAGTATTCTCTAAATAATGAAAAAAAGAAAAAGATAAAACTAAGAGTAAGAAGCAATTTAAATATGTTCGGGGATCATTTTCATCTCCAGGATGAAGGATTATTTTAATGTTACATCATTGCCTTTTTTTCTTTTAATTTCCTTTTTAGTTTTATTTTACGATTCCCTATTTTTAATGTTCATACAGAGATTTCTTTAACTGAAATACCGAATAGTTTCTTTGGTGCGAAAAACTATAATAGTACACAGGATCCTAATGTGATAATTACTAATGTGAAATAGGAAGTAAAGGGCTAAAGGTGTAGGGAAAGTGGGAAGGGTGGGGGAAAGGTAATAAGGGAGAGGAAAAAATATGAGAAACTGAAAAAATGGAAATAAACTGTTTGTAAATGGAGAGGGGAGGAGGGGTGAAGGGAGGGCAGGGACAAGGGGAAAAAATGAGAATCAAGACCTATTATGTAAAGGTACAGAATCCCAATGATGAATGTAACTGTATTGTATACCTAGATTGTACCAATAAACTCAATTAAAAAAAAAACAAAACATTCCATGTTACCAAATCCCACTACCCACATCCTCCCTAAACACAGACTATGAAGCCAAAGAATCAGCTTCTCAATAATTTCCTCATTTTGATAGATAAGCAGGGCTTCCTTGACCATGCTATAAGAATGCTTGTTACCAAACTCCAAAAATTGTACAGTATCTCATTTTTATAGTTTTCAATGTTTGCACAGGAAAGAACCACTGAGTTTCCATTTTCTCCTTAATTAGATTCACTGCTAGAATATTATTTCAGTTTTGTTTCAAAATGTTCCTTACTATCACCAATATTTTTTCTTCATAACTTTTCCATCCAACTTTCTTTGCTTTGAAATTGCATTAACAATACAGATGTCAACTCTAGAAATCAATCATATTTATACCAATCTCCTCAGCTGAAGACCTGAGACCACAAGAACCTATATATTTCAAGCAAATTCTTTTCAGTATTTGTAAAACCACCAAGCATTGTATAATTGGAGCATTAACCACCGCAGTAAATTGTGATCCCAAGACCACTATTTGGCAGAATTGCACAGTCTATCACAGACTACAGAAAAGTATACAAAAGTGGCCATTAATTATTGCCTAACTTAGAATTATTCACTTTTCTTATAAGAGTGAGTGTGAGCAGATATCAGAAATTGAAGATTAAGAAATGCTGTTGTGCTGGGCTGGGGGTGTAGCTCAGTGACAGAACCCTTGCCTGGTTTGCAGAGGCCTTGGGTTCAATTCCTAGCATTAAAAGCAACAAAAAAAAGAAATAATGATTTTCCTGGGGTGTGACATGACACAGGCCTTCTTCTTTAGATCCCAAAGCTGAACTGAGAAGGAAGAAATTTTACGTGTGTGGATACACATATGTCAATGTATGGAGGGGTTTGGGAGATCAGAGGAGTGGGGAAAAAATAAGAACCAAAATAGATTATGCAAAGGTACAAGTTTCCAATGATGACTGTCATTATACTGTATAAGTAAAATATATCAATAAAATTAATTTTAAAAAACTTCAGTTCAAACTGCAGAACCATTCTGAAAAAAAAAATTCACCAAGACTTTCTAGTTATCCCAGGTTTGTTCATGGATGACTATGTTGTACTTAAATGAGGACACCGGACCTGCATAGTAGAAAGAACACAATACATGGAGCATGATTTTGAGTTTATATTTAACAGTTAGTGCCTGCCCCCTCACAATCTCTCTGTGCCTCTGTCATCATCTATAAGGCACTTTTTAGAATGGCCACAAAATGCACAAATTATGTCCAATAACTGAAGTCCTAGTGAAGTGAATTATGATTTTATCTTGAGGTCTACTGTTGTATATTACTACTATATATTAAGGGTTGGTCTGGACAATTTAATAGCATAAAATATGAAAACTCAATTATAGCTAATCTGATAATGCTATCCTGGCCATCATGCACGAATATCATATTTTTTCTATGTCAATAAAACACTGAGCTAAAAGAAGAAAAATTTCTCTGCTAATATCTAAATGTTTATATTCGTCCCAAACTCACATGTTGAATATAGTGATAGTGTTAGCATGTGGGATCTATGAGAGGTGATTAGGTCCCTAAACATAAGAAGCTGGTACCCTTATACAAGAGAAATTGTGATCCCAAGACCACTATTTGGCAGAATTGCACAGTCTATCACAGACTACAGAAAAGTATACAAAAGTGGCCATTAATTATTGCCTAACTTAGCATTATTCACTTTTCTTATAAGAGTGAGTGTGAGCAGATATCAGAAATTGAAGATTAAGAAATGCTGTTGTGCTGGGCTGGGGGTGTAGCTCAGTGACAGAACCCTTGCCTGGTTTGCAGAGGCCTTGGGTTCAATTCCTAGCATTAAAAGCAACAAAAAAAAGAAATAATGATTTTCCTGGGGTGTGACATGACACAGGCCTTCTTCTTTAGATCCCAAAGCTGAACTGAGAAGGAAGAAATTTTACGTGTGTGGATACACATATGTCAATGTATGGAGGGGTTTGGGAGATCAGAGGAGTGGGGAAAAAATAAGAACCAAAATAGATTATGCAAAGGTACAAGTTTCCAATGATGACTGTCATTATACTGTATAAGTAAAATATATCAATAAAATTAATTTTAAAAAACTTCAGTTCAAACTGCAGAACCATTCTGAAAAAAAAAATTCACCAAGACTTTCTAGTTATCCCAGGTTTGTTCATGGATGACTATGTTGTACTTAAATGAGGACACCGGACCTGCATAGTAGAAAGAACACAATACATGGAGCATGATTTTGAGTTTATATTTAACAGTTAGTGCCTGCCCCCTCACAATCTCTCTGTGCCTCTGTCATCATCTATAAGGCACTTTTTAGAATGGCCACAAAATGCACAAATTATGTCCAATAACTGAAGTCCTAGTGAAGTGAATTATGATTTTATCTTGAGGTCTACTGTTGTATATTACTATATATTAAGGGTTGGTGTGGACAATTTAATAGCATAAAATATGAAAACTCAATTATAGCTAATCTGATAATGCTATCCTGGCCATCATGCACGAATATCATATTTTTTCTATGTCAATAAAACACTGAGCTAAAAGAAGAAAAATTTCTCTGCTAATATCTAAATGTTTATATTCATCCCAAACTCACATGTTGAATATAGTGATAGTGTTAGCATGTGGGATCTATGAGAGGTGATTAGGTCCCTAAACATAAGAAGCTGGTACCCTTATACAAGAGATACCAGCTGCTTCTCTATGCCATAAGAGAACACACTGAAGGATCCATCTATGGGGATGGAGCCCTCACCTAACACTGAATCTGCTGCTGCCTTCATCTCAGAATTCAAAGCTTCCATAATTGTGAGTGGTGTTTGTTATTTATAATTTACACAATCTGATGTACTCAGTTATAGCAGACTAAACAGATTTAGACATCTTCTTTAAAGAAATGCCTGTCTTCTGATATTACAATCTTAACATAGTTTCATAAAATAAAAATACTCCTTGGCTTATACTCTATATTACAGTGATTTTTACAGATGTCTCATGGTCCTTGAGCTTTAATCAACAGATAAAATTTGAACTGCTGTAATCAAGAAACGAACATTAGATGGAACTCAGGGCTGAATGGCCTCAAGGTGCAATATAAAATGGGCCCGATTCAGTTAAAGATGTCACATATGGTAAAGTTGTATAGAAACATGTGAACACTATGCCTCTTGAGTACATAATATACAGTGTACAGTCAGAATACTCATTATTTCATTCATTTTGTGAAGATTTTTTTTTAGCACCTATTAATATTAGGTACCAGGTTCTAGGGAGAGAGAAGTCAATATGTAGACAAAACCTTCTGCCCTCAAAATGATGAAATTCTCATCCTACTAGTTAATTTTATAACTAAAGAGAGACACATTAGCAAGGGAATGTGACTATGGTGTCAGAGAAAGAGGAGTCCCCTTCGGCATCCCTGATTCCTGCTGACACGTTCAGTACTGCTTTGAGCTCTAAAAAAACAGAATTCAAGTGGGCCACACAGGTTAGGCTGAGGGCTACCACCTTTCCGTTCATGAATACAGCAATAATGACCCTAATTGCACAGACCTGCACTGCATCATCTTACTGTTAGTTTAAAATTAATTACACTTCACTAATTTTTTAAAGTAACTCTTTACCAGATCATTAAACTTTGGCTTTTACCGAAAGCTGCTTAAAAAGTTTCTTTATTCTGCCCAGTTAACTCATTCATAAAACCCCAGTAATACAAATTCTATGTAAACTATTTCATAAATAAGATATTTAATTGGTGAAACAATTTGAAGATTGTTTCCTTTCATGCATAAAGTGTTCTGTTTTTGTTTCATGAGAATTTCCAAGTGCTGCCTGATTTTAACCACAACTCATACTTTATTAAAAGGGATCTAGGAATCCTTTAAATCTGATGCATTGGTGAGACTTAAAGCAAATCTTTGCTGAAATATTTCAAATTGGCTTTTATTTTGGGATTCTACTAGGTGAGTCTATAATTTGCAAAATTACAAAGCTGATTTTTTTTTTTAAGTATCATTCCCCAGTCTAGGCAATTGATGTCCATCTAAATTAGAAATTAGTACAGATACTTAATCTTTCTTTTGCAAACATAACAGCTTCTGTAAGTACGTAGCAGTTGCTGCTTTCACATCGATATTTTAACATAAACATATTTTTTTCTTTTGTGGTACCAGGGATTGAACTCAGGACCATGTGCTTGCAAGGTAGGTGGTGGCACCACTAAGCTAAATCCCCAGCCCTAAAATAGACAAATTTGCATTATATTCTTTCACATATTTTTAAAAAACAGCTTTCATGCACGGAGGTGAGCATATAAAACATAAACTACTATCATAGGTAATTCAATTTTTCTACTTGTTCATAAAAATTATGTAGATAAGGGTCAGGGATTTAACTCAGTGATGCCACCACCTGCCTTGCAAGCAAAAGAACCCGAGTTCAATCCTCAGTACAAAAAAAAAACAAAAATAAAGAAAAAGAAAGAAAAAGTTCTCTAGATAAGGCAGTCAAGTTATAAAGGGTCGCACTTACAGCTCTTCAGGCTGCACACAGCAAAATCTCAAGGGTATCAAGACTATGGTAGTTTGCATAAGTGATTTTTACCACTTAGCATCTAGGGGCCTCAGGGCAAATTATTTTAACTGGAATATATACATTACATACAGTAAAACCTTGGTTTGTAAGCATAATTCATTTCAAAAAAGTGTTGGGGGCCAAAGCACTTGTATGTAAAAACAAATTTTCCCATAAGAAACAATGGAAGTTCAGACAAATCCATAATCCCAAAATATTCGCATAAAATGATTATAAAGTAATAATGAAAATACAAAATATAATGAAAAATAAATTGACTTACAATTGCCTTTGAAAACCTTTGTGGCTGGTATGAAGGAGACAAGAAAGGAAAGTTATGATGCAGGATGACTCACTCTCACTACTATCAGTAACGGAATCACTGCTCACTATGGCTCAATGCCATCTTTTTCTTTTGCATAACGTTTTGTTTTGTTTTTTTTTTTCCTTTAATTGAGTTCATTGGTACATTTTAGGTATACAGTACAGTTACATTCATTGTTGGGATGTTGTACCTATACAGGACAGGTCTTGGTTCTCATTTTTTCCCCTTGTCCCGGCAGTCCCTTCATCCCCTCCTCCCCTCCCCATCTACGATCACTTTATTTCCATCTTTTCATTATCTCACATTTTTTTTCTTTTCCCTTATTAACTTTCCCCTATCCATCCCACCTTCCCTAAACCTTTAGCCCCTTTCTTCCCATTTCACAATGTTACTAATCTTATTAGGATCTTATGCATTATTACAGTTTATTCACACCAGAGAAACTATTCGGTATTTACACATGTGTGACTTATTTATTTCACTTAGGAGTATATCTTCAATATGCATCCATTTTCCTATGAATGAATCTATTTTCTCATTCTTTATGGCTGAGTAATATTCCATTTTATAGAAAAACTGCATCTTCTTGATCCAGTTTCCAACTGATGGTCAGATGGGATGTTTCCAAGCTTTAGCTATTACAAACTGTGCCACTATGAACATGGGTGTGCATACATCACTGTGATATGATTCTTTTAGTTCTTTTGGAAAGATACCCAGCAGAGAGATGGCTGGACCAAATGGAACCTCCAGTCCAAGCTCTTTGAGGTATCTCCATATTGATTTCCACATTGGTTGCACCAGTCTGCACTCCCACCAACAATGGAGAAGGGTTCCTTTCTCCACAAATCCCCACCAACATTTGTTATTGTTTGATTTCTTGATAGCAGCCATTCTTTGTGGGGTGAGGTGGAATCTCAGTGTTGTTTTCATCTGCATCTCTCAAATGACCAGTGATATGGAGCATTTTTTCATATATTTACTTGCTGATTTTATGTCTTTGTCTGAGAAATGTCTGTTCATTTTGGGTGCCCATTTTTGAATCGGGTCTTTATATTTGGGGGGTGCTGGTTGCTTTCACTTTTTTGTATATTCTACAAAATAGTCCTTTGTCTGAGGAGCAGGCGGTAAAATTTTTTTCCCACATTGTAGGTTGTCTCTTAGTTCTGCTGATGGTTTATTTTGCAGTACAGAACCTTGTTAGTAAGATGAGATCCCAGTTGCTGATTCTTTCTGCTAGTTCCTGTGCTACTGAGGATTTGTTCATAGAGTCTTTTCCTATACCAATGTCTTCCAGAGTTCTGCCTAACTTATCTTCCAGCAAGTTTAGTGTTTCTGTTTTAATATTTAGATCTTTATTCATTTGATTTTAATTTAGTGCATGGTGAAAGATAAGGGTCCAGTTTTAATCTGTGGCAAGTTGAAATCCAGGTTTTCCAACACCATTTATTAAAGAGGTTATCTTTCCTCCACTGAGGATGGTCAGCTCCTTTGTCAAAGAGATGAGGTGGCTGAGTACATCTGGATTTGTTTTTGTGTCTTCCAATCTGTTCCACTGATCCTCAGGCCTGTTTCTTTGCCAGTACCATGCTGTTTTTATCACAGTGGCTTTGTAGTATAGTTTCAAATTGGGAATGGTTATACCTGCTGCCATGTGTCTGTTGTCTAGGATGGCTTTTGCTATTCTAGGTCTCTTATGGTTCCAAATGAAGTTTTGGATTCTTTTTTCTAGTTCTATGAAATATAGTGTTGGAATTTCAATTGGCATTGCATTGAATCTGTATAGCAGTTTTGGTAGCACAGCCACTTTCACTATGTTGATTCTTCCTACCCAGGAGCAGGGGATATCTTTCCATTTTTTTATATCCTCTTCAATTTCTTTTTTCAGAGTGCTATAGTTTTCAGTGTAGAGATCTTTTGTTTCTTTTGGTAGATTGATTCCTAGATACTTTATTTTTTTGGACGCTATTATAAAAGGATTTTTTTTTCCTTATTTCTCTCTCAGTGAATCTGTTATTTGTGTATAAGAAGGCTATTGATTTTTGGGTGTTCACCCTGTATCCAGCTACTCTACTGAATCTGTCAATTAAGTCTAGAAGTCTTTTGGTGGAGTTTCTTGGGTCTTCAATGTAGACTATCATATTGTCAGCAAATAATGACAGTTTAGCTTCTTCCTTTCCTATCTTTATTGCTTTAGTTTCTTTCTCTTGTCTAATTGCTGTGGCTAATGTTTCCAGAACTATATCAAAGAGGAGTGGTGATAGTGGGCATCCTTGTCTTGTTCCTGATTTTAACGTGAAGGTTTTCACTTTTTGGCCATTTGATATGATGTTGGCTGTTGGTTTTTCATAGATAGGCTTTATTAAGTTGAGATATAGACCATCTATTCCAATTTTTCTCAGGGTTTTTATCATGAATTGGTGTTGAATTTTATCAAATGCTTTTTTTGCATCTCTCGAGAGGATCATATGGTTTTTGTCCTTGACTTTGCTGATATAGTGTATTACATTTATTGACTTATGTATGTTGAACCATCCTTGCATCCCTGGATTAAATCTGACTTGGTCAGTATGTATGATCTTCTTGATGATCTTCTGTATTCTGTTTGCTACTCTCTTATTAAGGATTTTTGCATCTATATTCTTTAAGGAGATTGGCTTGTAGTTCTCTTTTATAGTTGCATCTTTCTCTGGTTTGGGAATCAAAGTGATACTTGCTCCCAGGAATGAATTTGGAAGTATAGCTTCCCTTTCGATTTCATTGAAAAGTTTGAAGAGTAAAGGCAGTACTTCTTCTCTAAATGTCTTATAAAATTCAGCAGTGAATTCATCAGGGCCTGGGCTTTTCTTTGTTGGTAAATTTGTAATTACATTTTCAATTTCACTGATTGTAATTGGGGTGTTTAAAATGTTTTTATCTTCTTTGTCCAACTTTGGTAATTCATAAGTATCTAAAAATCTGTCCTTTTCTTCTGTGTTTTCCAATTTATTAGATTACAGGTTGTCAAATAGGTATTAATGATCCTGTAGATTTCTGTTGCATCTGTTGTGACTTTGCCTTTTTCATTCCTGATTGCATGGCTCTGAGCCTTTTCTTTCTTTTTTCTTTTTTTTGATAAGATTAGCTAAGGGTTTATCAATTTTATTTATTCTTTCTAAAAACCAACTGTTTGTTTTATTTATTTGTTGTATCATTTTCTTAGTTTCCATTGTATTGATTTCTGCTCTAATCTTTATAATTTCCTCTCTTGTTTGAGCTTTGGGTTTTTCTTGCTCTTCTTTTTTAGGAGTCTAAGATTCATCATTTGGTTGTTTATTTGATCCCACTGTTTTCCTAGTGTGGGCATTCAATGCTATGAATTTTCCATATAGAACTGCTTTCATTGTGTCCCATATATTCCTATATGTTGTATTGGCATTTTCATTTATTTGTAAAAACTGTCTAATTTCTTCTTTAATTTCCTCTGTGATCCATTGATTGTTCAGGAGAGTGTTGTTCAGTTTCCATGTGTTTGTGAAGTTCCTACAGTTTCTTGTGCTATTGATCTCCAGCTTTATTGCACTATGATCTGATAATATGCAGGGGATAACTTCAATTCTTTTGAATTGAAGGCCTTTATTCAGATCTGTTCTGTGAAACAATATGCGGTCTGTCTTGGAGAATCATCCATGTGCAGCCGAAAAGAATTTATATTCTGATTTTGTGGGGCGGAGTACTCTATAGACATCTATTAAGTCCATGTGTTCCAAAGCTTGGTTCAGTTCTACTATTTCATTGTTGATTTTCTTCCTAGAAGATCTGTCAATTTGTGATAGTGGGGTATTTAAATCCTCCACTACAACTGTATTAGTGCTTATTTGGTTGTTCATGTTACTTAATATTTGTTTTATATAGTTGGGGGCACTTATATCTGGTGCATATATGTTTATGATTGTCATCTCTTCCCCTTGAATTGTTTCCTTTACAAGGATGTAGTGGCCTTCTTTGTCTCTCTTAATAAGTTTTGGTTTGTAACTTATATTTT
>NW_022900917.1:52333111-52343995 GCF_012274545.1 Fukomys damarensis
TGGTATTGTGACCTTCATTGTCCTTTTCTAGGATATTTTTTAGAATTCCTTGTAGTGTTGGTTTGGTGTCCATGAAGTTTCTCAGGTGTTTTTTGTCGTGGAAGTATCTTATTTCCCCGTCCATTTTGAAAGAGAGTTTTGTAGGATACATCAGTCTAGGTTGGAGGCTGTTTTCTTTTAGGACTTGAAATACATCATTTCAGGCTCTCCTTGACCTAAGGGTTTGTGTTGAAAAGTTTGCTGTGATTCTAATGGGCTTTCCTTTGCATGTGATTTGTTTCTTTTCTCTTACTGCTTGTAGTATTTTGTTCTTCTGCTGGATTTCTGGGATCTTGATTATTATATGTCTAGGTGTAGATTTTTTTTTTATCGTGGCTAGTTGGAGTTCTATATGCCTCACTTATCTGTATGTCTAATTCTTCCCTTCTGTTTGGGAAGTTTTCTGTAATTAATTCTGTGAAGCGCTTTTTTAACTCATTTGTGTTTTCTCCTGCTACTTCTTGGATTCCTATCAGTCTTATGTTATTTTTCTTTGTTATCATCTAGAAGATGTTCGATCAATTTCTCATGACCCCCTACTGTTTTTGAGAGACTTCTCTTTTCATGGTCACTGACTGCAATCCTATCTTTTATATCTGATATTCTGTGTTCACAATGTTTTATTCTGTTGTGTACACTTTCAATACAGTTTTTAATCTCCTGGATATCTGAATCTGTTTTATGGATTCCGTTTCTTTCCTTTATTGGGCATTCATTGTTTCCATTTCTTTCTTATGCTGAGTCTTCATGGCTTCTATCATGGTCTTGAGCTCATCTATTTTTTTGTCAGTTTCTGTTCTAGAGTCTAGAATCATGACTTTTATTTTGCTCACCATCTCTATGGTTAACTGGGAAATTATTTCTGATTTGAATTTTTCTAGAGCTTGATTGATCTGTTTTGTTACCTCCTGTGCTATGGGTTCAGGGTGCCCTGCTGGTTTACTATCAGACTTTTCATCCTCATTTGCCCTACTGTTTGCCATTGGTGAACTGGAAGTCTGTCTTTGTGTGTTGCTTAAGTGTTTTCTCTTTTTTTTGATGTTGGGTTGTCCTTGGTTTAATTTCTGGGTTATCACTCAAATCTTCCTGATACAGTTGTGCTTTAGCTTTTGTGTCTCTAATGACTCATAGACATCCTCATTTTCATAATATTGGAGAAAACAACTCATTAAATCAATCACAATCCTTTATCCCAATTGATACATTCAGCAGCCCAAAAGGATCAAGCAAAGCTTGCAAATTGACCACTTGTTGCAGTCATTAATCTATCACCTTTAAAACATTTAAATTAAATTAATATCGAGAAGCAGCCCAAAATATGTTTGTAGTGAATATGCTTTTCAATATGGTATCTTTACCATTTAGGATGGGGGCTTAGACTGAGTTAGGACGAGAGAAGCAGATAAGTGAAAGAATTGGAGATGGTTTCAAGTGAAGCCGGAGGACAAAGAATGACCATAGAATTTTTACAAAACTATTAACTTCAAAGGGGATAGACAGAGTGCAGGAATAAGGACAAGAATATATCCCCTTAACATATACAGGGGCTCTCCTTCCCTTGAAGCTATGGAGGCATGAGTGAGCTAAAATGACAGAAGAAAAGAACATAAAGAAAAAATGATAAAAGAAGAAGTCTGAGTTATGTCAGGAGTAGGAATAAAAAGGGAGATGAGGGATAATATGGTGGAGCAAGAGACTGAGTTGGAGACAGAGGACAGAAAAAATAAAGAAATTGCAGGGTGGAATGAGGAAAAGAAGAAAAAGAGAATTTGCAGGGCCTCTTTCAGACTATGTCTCTGTTGTCATATTATACCATGTGTACAGCCATGTGCAGAACCAAATCCCCTGTTCTCAGCTAGCCAATGGCAGGTCCCCGCAACTCAGAATGACCTCAGTCCATAAGGCCTAAATTGAGATTTCCAACCCGCAGGGTTGAACTCCACTCAGTTCTATTACAGGTTTCTCTTGCCCTTTCTTTAAAGATGTTCAAAGTTGGGAGCTCAGAAAAATACCCTTCATGACCACCTATGCCTGCGCAGAGTGGGTCGAAGGACTGGACCAATCAGGAGGTTTGAGATCAGGGTGGTGGGGGGGGAATCAGGTCGTGGGGGTGTTTCAAAGGTGCCTGCACGGCTACCTTCATTACTGGAGTTGCTGGCACACAGTCGGAGAGGTAACGGACCCACCGGGTGGGCCCGAGCAGGGGATGGGAGAGACCTCTGGGGGCCTTCCTTACTGGAGTTGGTGGCGCACAGTCCTCTTTTGTGTTACTTTAACAAGGAACCTATACGATGATGTTTTTTTTGCCACCTTTTGAAGATTTCATGGAAGTGTGACATTGCCTTGTCTTTAAACAGATTCATTGCCTGTACTATTACACTTATTTGGGTGGCGCTTTTCTATAAAATTTTGCACTGTTTCCCACATTTTACACATCTCCTTAACTTACTTCATGTGAGGAATTCCTCTGCTTTTTTCTCCTTCCTTCTCCTTGCTATTAGGATTACCCACAATCCCATAAGCCAGAGAGAGAACCACTGGTTCAGGTGTGATTATGTAACAGTGTCACATACCATTCATAAGGCAAGATATCTCTCATTTCAAGTTAAAATTTATTAAAAATACTTGCTCATCTTGCAGGACACTTGCAGAACCAATTATTTACAATTTAAGATTATACTAGATATGCAGTATCTAGACTATCTAGAACAGTGTCTGGTAAGAGTAAATACTATATTTTTGGATTTGGTGCTAGTATTATTAAGAATATTAAAGAGATTAACTTATCAAGGGTTTAAGAACTGCTCTAATTCTAGAATATAAATTGTAGAATGATTTGCTGTTTAATGAAAGTAAAAGCTCTTGATAAACAGATAAATTCTCAGAAGACCATAACTTTCTATCAAAGGGAAAGCACATGATTTGAGGTAATACACAGTCTGAAAAGCAAACTCCACACTTCTAAGTACTTTGCCTACAGATAAGGCCTTCTGCACCTTGCACCTGGGCTGATTCACAACTGCCTCCAGGACCTGAGTCAACAGTGACTGCTCCCTTGTCCTTGAGTGGGGAGCAGGGGCATGGCTATTGGACAAACAACTCCAGTTTGCATAATCAGATGTCCACATGACTTAAGGCCTGGGGAGTAATGGATTAGTGTAAACCATTAGAAGCCATGGTGAGTTGTCTACATTTTCATTCATATTCTTTAAATATTGGTCAGTCCCCAGTGCTCCGCATTTCTATCTTGGAAAACTATCTCATTCACTGCAGTGCAAACATTAAGATGCAAAGTTCCCCTGGTTGGAGAGAGCTAAGCCTATGTGAGAAATTGTCAGAAAACCAGAAATCAGAAATAGTCCTGACATGTCAAGGAGAGGATGCTTTTCATCTATTTCAATTCTTATACAAGGATCCCTGGAAATTCAATAATCAGTTTTGATGAAGATTAGTTTTTAGATAGTGGAAACTTGAACAACATACACAGGAATCATTTAATTAATTAAATATATGGAAGCAGCAATTCAAGCTTTGTTTACACCTACTGTCTTATTTTCTTGTTGCTGGGACACAATACCCAACACTCACCAATCTGAGAAGGAAAGGTTTATTTTGGTTCAGTTTATAGAGGCTTCAGTCCATAGTCAGCTGGCTGGTTCCAAGGCAAAGCAGCATGACAGAAGGGCATGGCAAAGAAGCTCATGGCAGTGGGAAGCAGAGGGAGATCGAGGGAGAAGGAAGGTCAGGTCCCCATAATCTTCCAGGTCACGTCCCCAGTGACCTACTTCCTACTTCCTCTCCACATCACATTTAGATATAAACTCAACAGTGGACTAATCCAGATATCAGACATGTAGATATAAACCATAACACCTACATCAAACATACTAGATGGGTACAGTCTTACCCATAAAACTCTGGTACATTAGTTGTGCACATATTACTTGGTTGTTCCAAAATGGTCCACAATACCTCTTAAAACTAATCACTTAACTAGTTCTTCTCTCTTAAGAAATGAGAAGATCCCAACAGTAAAATTAAAATCCTCATAGCAAAAAAAAAAAAAAAAAAAAAAAAAAAAAAAACCTAGAGGGAGTTCCTGTGCAAGTCTGCAAAAACCAGTCACAAGATGAATGGGTCCCAGAGCAACATCTCTTCACCATGCTGACACTGCACCCACAGTTCTCATTACCACTGGGTTGAGCCAGTAAATCAGAAGTGTCAAAACCCTCTACCTGAATAGGTTAATAACAATGCATATATTCTATTTTTAAATTAATTAGCATCTGTGATTTCAGAAATTCTTTATCACAAATACAACCGCTGCAATTTACTGGATTAAGTATGTGATACCAAAAAGAAAGAAAAGAAGTTTTCCATCCAATAGCATTAGTGTTGTAATTCACTGCAAATCAATAATCAAATAAAAATGACTACATCTTACATTAACAAACAGACTGTACTCTAGTTTATCCAGCCTCTTCATGGTAAACAGAAGGAAAGTAAGGCTTGGACACTCCACACACTGTACTCAAGGCTACATCCTACTACTAAGAGAAGGTGGTGCATTATTGCTTACTTCATAAAGGAAAGACCAGAGTCTAAGGAAGTGATTTTAATTCCTGTTAGCACTGCTTCCTGGCTGACAGTGTAAGTTAGGTGTCTGTCAACCTTTTGCTGGTCAGGCTACTGCAAGATTACTGAGTTATGGTTGAAACTAAGAGACTGGAGACATCTGTGCTAGTTTAACAAAAGAATTCACTAGTAAACCAACATCTGTCATGGAAAGGTACAAGATCCCAATGATGTAAATCATCAACATTAGAAAATGCTATTTATCCCAAATGTTCCTCCACAAATCATGGTAGCAAAACCCATCAATGTCATATGTTGGTGAACCTGTTCACCACCAGGCTGAATGAATTACAACATCCAGCACAATGACTTCATCTGGATTGACTGTCTCTGACTGTGGCATACCCAAAAGAGGCAGAAGCTACAGAGTGAAGGCAAATCAAACTGTGGGAGGGAACGACTCAGACCATTTGCAAATGCACTGGCTGAAATATCTTCATCAATTAACTGATGGGGCCAACCACTGATGGTACACATAATCATAAGAGGATAGTTCAGATATGGATAATTAGGGAATGAATGGAAAGAGCAGGAAACATTTTAGATTTAAAAGGGTGGTCCTACTTCTTGCTGGAATAAACATTTCTACTTAACACTCACTGATGCAGTTATATTACTGAGGTGTGTTTAAATAACTAAGATGTTCTAAACACCCGTTACAAAAAGCCACAAGTATATTTACTTATCATTGCAATTTATTTCAGCAACAAATCATCATATGTCAACAAGTTTGTTGAAATAAGGATAGTAGAGAAAGAAAAACTATCCCAAGAGGACATTTCATTAAAAACTGAGTTTAAAAAAGAAGCAAATACTGGCCCTGCCTCATTATAATTCATTTTTCATTTGAATTTAGGTCTCCAGAATTTAAATTAAACAATTTTTAAAGTTCATGATACAAATGTTAACAAAATGGGGAAGTACGTCCTCTTAAAGTGTAGAAATAAGCATCATTCCCCCAAATTTGAATACATTCTGTCAGTAGCCTTCTTTATTTGTTTGATGGCCACATTTGCACCAGCGTCTGGGTTTTCTCTAGGGGAAGACGATCTGAGAACATCTGGCCTCTTATTGTGACTTTGATGATGACAAAATAACAGTAAAAAAGCTACAAAACAGCTCTGGGAAAGCAGCTGCCAAACCTAGATGCCCAGTGCTTCCTGGGCCACAGACTCCCATTTCTCTTCTTATTTCACGTAAAAGGCTTAGTGAAAAGCAAACTGCTTTTCCTTGCTAAATGTTCAACAAACGGTCACAGAATGCAGATGAATTTACTCTGGGGACAGAATTATTTGTGCCTATATCAAGAATCACGGTAAATATTTTGCAGAAATAAAGGGAAAAGAACAGGAAAAGAGTTAACCAAGGAGAGCTGAGGTGGGTCCAGTATGTGGAAGATGCGACCCTGAAAGAGGTGTCCATCAGAAAATCAGTGGGTGAAAATCAGTGGGATCTACAGTGAGACTTTTTCTGCATGGGTAGGGAGAAGATCGATGGGAAGGAAAAGAAAACGGAGCAGGGGACCAACAAGTCTTTCTTGGCTCTGAGTACAGGCCTGTGATGCTTGCCCACTGCGTGATGTCTTCCTCTGCTCCTGCACATTCAGATGGGGCCTGCATAGTTAGTTATATTCTTTCTGAGAGAAATGGGTGCCTGGCCACAACAAATTCAGGCTGATCTAAGATAGCACTTTGCAGTGTTTGCAAGACCCAAACACAGGAGCCTCTCAGAGTACAGAGTGTACGGATAAGCAGAGTGAGGCAGAACTACAGAAGCAGAATGGGGAGGGTGGCACAGCCAGGCCAAACCCAAACCAATCCTGGGCAAGAAAAGCAACACTAGGTGGACTGCTTCAGAATGGGAATGCTACGTTAGACTCTAAGGCAGCTCTCAGGTGTTGCCCTCAACAACCTCAAGGAGTTTCTGCCCAAAAAACAAACAATCCTGTGGACCATCCAGTTGAATGTTAAATTTAAACTGTGGGATAAAATAACAAATCAGATTGACTATGGGCTTCTCAAAGTCAACTGTAATATCTTTTCAGTGGGGTGCTATGGATGCTCAGTATCTGCCTGTCATGTGAACCAAATGATGAGCACATTCAAACATGTGTCTGTTTATGAAACTCCTGAATGCCAAGATCTGTGCATCCAGGATGAAAGGAATCTGTCCCTTACCAGTGTGGGTAGAGGGGGCTGATCACTTTTAATACGGCTTGATGCACTGGTTAATTTTCATAGCTATTTTAGTTGCCTGAAGAATATCAATACTAAGAATAAATTTAGTAAAAGACACTCTTGCTGCAATCTTATAAATACATTAAAGGAAGGCAACTGTAAAATCTCAATCTTCTTCACTGTAAAATCAAGGAGTTTACATTAAATATGCAATATCTCTCCCCATGATTTCATATGCAGAATATGACACAGATCTGAGCAGAGAGAACAGTCACTGACAATGGTCTGAGGGGTGACGGCCACAGTGATGGCAGCTTTGTCATCTGATCCAGGGTAACACCTGAGATTTAATATTTAAGTGAAAAGATGCTATAATCCATTTACGTGTCACCAGTAATCACTCAGGAAGAAAAGGCTGACATGTCTTTCCAAGGAGTGCAATAATCCTCTCCTCAGGTATCCTTTGAAGGGTCTGAAACAAAAATTGGGTGAGCTACTAAGCAGAACAATCTGGAATTCATCTGGTTCAAAGCACTCTGCATTTCAAGCTCTGACGGACCTTGCCTGGGTTGCCCTGTGGTGATGCCTATCTGCTCAGCTGACAGACTCCAAAGAGAGAAGAGCAGCCTGATATGAAATGCACACTGCAGCAGGTGGAGGGACAGAGGGAAAATGCAAGATATAGAGGCTTGACAATGATAAAAAGAAAAGGCTATTTTCCAATTCTAATTAATTAAGGAAACAAGTCAGAAAAGGTTGCCAAGGACCATATCCATTGAAAAGAGATGCTACTAAAAAAAAAAAACAAAACAAAAAACCAAAAAACAACCAAACAGATCATAAATAATTCTTCTTATTTAAACAGAACATCTTTATGTCTGAAGTGTGCAACTTAAATTGCAAACATTTTAAATCAATAAAATAAACAAATTTCCTTTTAGAAAAGGCAAGCAAAATTATACATTTGTGTACAAATACTTGTTTAAAAAAGGCTAAAAATAAGAATTCTATGTGACAATAAGAATTCATTTACTGCTAACATCAGGCTTTGTAGAACATTAATCAATCTAGATTATAGACTATGGGTGTAAAAAATATCTTAACATACTTGTACTTTCTTGTCACTAATACATGAAAAGCTTTTGAATATTTTAATGGTTTCAAAAATCTGAAAAATCAAAATATACCATGTGATATTTTCTCTTTTAGCTAACCAGTGAAACAAGATACACAATAATAACACAGTATTCCTTCATAATCTATGGCATTATTTTCCGCAGTTTCAGTTACCAGAGGTAAAGCATGGTCTGAAAATATTAAATGGAAAATTCCAGGACTAAATTAGTCCTGAATTTAACACTACACACCATTCTGATTAGTGTGACGGAATGTCACACTTTCCCACTCTATTCTACCTGGGATGTGAATCATCCCTTTGTTCATGGTATCCTTGGGGTACACATCACTTACCCATTAGTCACTCATTTGTCATTTAGTAGTCATCCCCCTGTTCAGATGGACTGTTGTGGCATTCGCAGTGCCCGTGTGCAAGTAACCTTGATTTGCCTTCATAATGACTCTAAAGTGAAAACTTTTTTGCAATGTGTTGTTATAATTGTTCTATTTTATAACCAGTGACTGTTAATCTCTTACTGTGCTTAGTTTATATATTAAACTTCATCAGAGGTGAATATATGTATGGGTAAACATGTGCCATTTCAGATACTTACTGGGTATCTTGAAACACATTCCTCATGGATAAAAGAGAACTACAATAAAAAGAGTACTACGGTTGGATGTCAACCAGGGAAATGAGTCTGGGGCAAATTATGCTTAAATTGCAGAAATTTCAAAACGAAGTACACTTTGTCCTTAGAGAATAAAGTTCAAATTTTTAGTATTTCAAGGATTTGTAGGGTTATATACTATGGTATATTAAAGCAGACTAATGCTTAAATAGCTTGGAGCTCAAGTTAAATAAGTACTGAAACCAAATAAAGAGACAAACAAAGAGAGGTGACATGTAATAAAGTAAAAACTTTAAAGTTATGCAAGTTTACTTTAAAAATTATATTGAAAAGAGGTTAGTATTTACTATTAGGAACAACATTTAGCAAGTTTATTTTCAGACAGAATTCTACCACAAGAAATGAACACAATCAAGAAACATAATAAAGGGGCTGAGGATTTAGCTCAGTGGCACTGTGCTTGCCTTGCAAGAGCAAGGTCCTGAATTCAACCCCAGTACCAAAAGAAAGAAAGATAATAAGTTTGATTACAAACATAACATAAAACTGGCTGACCCTGGCCTTTCCTGTGAAATGCATACAGACTTGTAGAAATTCAACCATAACAAAGTTCTCTGCCAGAATAGTGATGTTAATAGAGGCAGAATGATTTCTTCCCAAATTAGCTGAGAAAGATGTAACAGAAGGCACTGATGAAACCACTTGGGAGAGACAGACTGAAGTCAGTCTCAAATATGTGCCACACGGATTCCCACAGAGCAGCTGAGTATACCTTCCCCTGTTGTACCTCATGCCATGGACACTATGACACAGGATACATTCACCATGAGAAAACAGAAGTCCTTCCTTAAAACTGGCATAGCTCAATGGTCCCTGGAGCACAGAGACAGTGTTTCTGACTGGCCAGAGTACAGATATCACAAAATAAAGAGCCTTGGTCTGGATAGATGTTCCACATCCGCTCAACTGTCATCTATCTCTTTCTCACTAAGGCCCATTGTGTGCTTAGGCCACTGCAGGCCCTTGGTTAGTGAGCTTGTGAGGCAGAAGCTTCCATGGGAGGGGATAGCACAGAGACCCAGACAAACTTGAGGCCATTGGGTAGAATAAGGAAGGAGTGCTGGAATCATGGTGGACATGGTTTTTGGATACAGTATGAAGGGAATCAAGTAATGAAAAGGTTCATTCTAAAGACTTGTAAAGTGGTTAACAAAGGCAAAAAAAAAAGATAGTGGGGGATCTGGAACATGAGGTAACACTCCTCAAATCATGAGGGGGTAATGAAGCTACTATAAAAAACAATGACAGCAGAAGGAAATGATGTGCTAGTAAGCATATGTCTAGCTTACACTGTCAACCTAAGCATACACAGAAGTTCTGTGAAGAACAGGACCAATGTCTCGAGAATTATGTGGGAGCAAATGCACCAGAGCTTGGAAATTCCTTACTCCTGCCCAGCACTCAAGGTAAAGGTGCTCACCTCGACTGAACAACACCTACATCCAGATTCTCTAGGCAACACCTGCATCCTAGGTTCCTATAGAACTATGAAAGGCTGATGGATCAGTAGTGCAATGGCAAGTAAGCACCCTTTTACTAAAGTGACTGCAGTGTTCCCTTTTGTCTGTAGGAGATACTTTCCCAGATCCCCAGCGGGTGCCCGGAATTGAAGAGAGTAATGAAACCTACATGTACCAGTTTTTTCTCCTATACATATGTACCTATGATAAAGTTCATCTTGTAAATTAGAAACAGTACAAGATTAACAACGAGTAAAAGTAAAATAGGATGGTTATAACAACATACTGTAATAAGTTATATGAATTCAGTTGATATGACACAATGTCTACAGCTTGAGGTGGCATGAGGTGAATGACAGTGAATGATTTAGTGTTAGGCTACTGTTGATTTTGTCCTCTGATCCCCAGGAAGCCATTCTGAATAGGTGATAAAATCTTGTGCTGATCCTCTCCTCCTACCCAGGAGATGAATCATCCCTTTGTTCAATGGAGATACACTGAAAGCTAGTCACAAAGTCACCATCTCGGTGACCAGATCAACAATCTCAGTATCACAGTACATGTGTTCACGTAACCTTCAGAACAGAGTACAATTTAAAACATAAATTGTTTACTTCTAGAATTTTCCATTTAATATTTTGGACTATAGTTGAGTGCAGGTAACTGAAACCTCAGAAAGTAAAACAGTGAGGGCCGGGGATTTAGCTCAGTGGTTCTGCCGCCTGCCTTGCAAGCGCAGGGACCCGAGTTCAATCCTCAGCACCC
>NW_022900917.1:52344491-52357570 GCF_012274545.1 Fukomys damarensis
CGCCAAAGCGGAGCCCGAGTCAAACCCCCAACACCAAAAAAAAAAAAAAAAAGAAAAAGAAAAGAAAGTAAAACAGTGAGTATGCGGGGATATACAAAATATCATCAAAATAAACCAAGCTAACAGAACCAAACTCACAAAAATCACCACTTAAACTATCAAGGACCAAGAGCAAGAATAAGGCATTAACATTTAGCAAAAATTATTAAACCACCTTTACGCCAAATATTTAAATTTAAAGACACTTATTTCAGACTAATTGCCTTTTAAAAACATTATTATATGCATGGAAAGATAATTAAGGTATGTGTAACTTAATTAAACATTTTCTCTTAGGAGTGACTTTAAAGCATATTTTTGTATTCTACATTTATTTTTTTCTTACATTATGGGTCCTATGTTAATGACTGGAAAAAAAAACTCACCAGTTGTTACAGCCATTGGGAATATTCACATATTCAGCAGTTGGGGAATAGCAAACTGTTGCTGCTTTACTTACTTATGAGTGCTTCTGATTCTAACAGTACAAATGGGAGAAATTTAAAAAGAAAGAGAGAGTTCAGAATTCTGAAAAAAAGCCACTGCAAGCAAATATCTAGGAGAGCTCAGAAGACTGGGAAAAGTTCATGCATTTCAGAGCCAACAAGGACAGAGAGGGAGGGTACGTGTGCGAAGCAGGCAAAGGGTCTAGGCTCTTGGCTGGACCAATGGCAGCCAAGTCTGTATTTCTTCATTTGGCACAGTCTGGGAGCCACCATTTTCAAACAGGTGATTTCTACCAATCCCTGCCATTCCTGCCAGGGCATGAGAGAAGTAAAGATAGTTCTAGAGGTGAGGATGTCATGAGAGGTCAGCATTCTGTGGGAGGTAGGAATTGCACAAGAGCACGTGTGTTCGGAACAATGACTGGCTCAAATCTAACTCCACAAAAGTGCTGAATGAACACAAAGAAAGAAGGAGACAGGAGGGCAAGAGAAGGGGGAGAAAAAGGAAGGAAAGGAAAAACAGAAAAGGTAGAGAAAAAAATTAGAACAAGATACCTCAATTCAATTCAACACATAAAGGGTTATACAAGGTCAGACTTACACATGGATTTAATAATATATCATACTAAATGTAATTACCTTTTATTTCCCTTTTAGGCTTTACAGACTCCCGTGGCTTCCAATTCAAGATTCGGAAAAAAACAGGATTGGTTCTCTGAATATCTGATTTGGGGCTTTCTAAAAGGAAATGGACACAGATTAAAAATTACGCTGGAAAATACAAGTGATTTAAAAGTAGCATTAAAAAGAAACTGATTTCCACTACATATTTTAGTACATTTCTTAATACACCTGGGAAAGGCAGCGTTCAAAGCCCTTTACTAATTTAATTGCTCTAGCAAAATTTAAATTAGTTCCCAAGAAAACAAAATCCAACTACAGGGTAAGCTTTGTGTATTCAACAGAAAACAAACAGAGGACAGCCTATGAACTGCAGTTAGCCTGGGGAACCCTGGCTCTCCATCATCCCAAACTCAACATCCCCCAGCAAGACTTGTCAATCCTTTTCAGCTCATAGAATCAGGAAATGGTGAAGCCTTCTCAAAAGCCACAGCAAAACAAGGGAAGGGAACACAGATACATGTATTTCAGGAATTTTGTTTATGTTGCAAAGGGAGAAAACAACATGTTAAGTGCTGTAGGTTGTACTGCCCTTGGAATGCAGCCCTGACTTGAACTCAAAACCAAGAACAGTGTTGCTTGTCCTGGAACTGCTTCTTCCTGGTTCAAGAAAAGACTTTGGAGACAGTATGACCCCAGCACTTCATTTTCTGGAAGGAAAAAAATTAGCATTCTACCTGAGCCAGCAGTAACATGACTCAACCGTGGTGTGGGGCTTGGGGTACCTTAAGGGCCTACAGAGACAGTGAGGGTCTGTGAGCTGTGGCGCTATCTTTACAGTATTTGGACTGATTAGGGGGAATCATAAAAACAACTGTTATCTAGATATCTGAAATAAAACAGAAAATACTGTGGTGGAAATTTTAACTGTCTTCTCCTCTAGCATCTGCTTTTGTAGGTCACTATCAGTGCAAAAGACTCTGTTTACTTGAAAAGTGGGAGCTTATCACACAAGGAAGGTAAATATTCTGGTTGCAATGCATTTATTTCTTATTGAAATTTCTGATATATTTTGCACGGTTAGAAGAGTAACAAATAGTAAAATATTTGGAGGAAATGCTTAAAACCACCTAACAGAGAAGGGGTAAGGATGATTTCATTTAGGTGTATTCTAGACTCTCAACCATCATTATGCCCTTCCTGGAGCAATGTCATGAACTAGATGCCTAAAGTTTACTAGTAGGGCTGGAAATCTTGAGCCAGATTTTGTATACCTTACAACAAAAACAAACAAGCAAACAAAAAACCCCGAAGATGTCTCCTTAAATAACAACTAAGACTGATGCTTCCCACACTCAACTGTAAAACTTTCTAAATAACTTTACTCTTGCTCAATTACTTAACAGTGTTCTACAAAAACAAAGTAAAGTTTAGAATTAGAATTAAATAGAAATAGCTTCATGGCTCTTTCTGGTTGCTTTTAGGACTTTGCTGAAATATAGTAGATGGGACACCAGAAATTGAAACTAATGAAATAATATGTTTACAATATTATTTTAGGGAAATTTAAACCTGTTTGAATGCTATTTAAAAATGACTGTAACCCATAATAATAAATCAAATAGTTTTATACTGTAATATTTTACAACCAGTTTTTTGTTTTGGTCAAAAGCTGTATCAAAAATTCCTTTTTATCTTTAGCATTATCTTTGCCTTTTCATTCTCATGATTAAAGAGAGAAAATATATAAAAGGCAAACCATGACTACAATGACTCAGAGAGAGAGAGTCATGCAATTATGATTGAGATAGGGAATAGTAACACAAATGAGGAAATCTGAGATTGGATTTATCTTCAAAATTTTCATGTGAAATCAAATTTATTCTAATAAAAGTAATTCATTGTGTGTGTGCTTAAGGCTTTAAAAATTATAGGGACATCTGCTCTGGCTGACTTCTTTGCCCTGATGAAATGAAAGCCCAGAGTGGTTAAGAGAATATTCCAAAGTCACACAACTAAGCCCACCTTAGATTTCAGATTTTCTACATGCCCCAATCCAGTGCTCTTTTAATTCATAACTGATCTTTAATTTCCTGAAATAGTCTTGGAAGGGCTTGTAATTTCATCTTTTTGATGCAAGACAAAAAATACTAATCCAGGCAGTGTAAATACTACATAAGTCAATGCAACTTTATGTGAATATAAACACTGCTCAAAATTACCAAGAATATACAAACTGCCTTTTGCTCTACTGATAAAGTTAAATTAAGTGAGTAAGGCCCACAAGAAATCTGAAATAAAAATGTGATATACTTAGGTTGTCTAACCTATATACAGATGCTTTAAAAATACAATTTTGCTCTCTTATTCATAATCACAACATAATAAAAGGCCTGCTACAATATATTTCAAGTAGATTTTACAAGTAGCTATCAAGCAAAAATAGGTATTCTATAGGCAAAAGTCACATAAGCAACTTTTAAAGTAAGAATTTCAAAATGATTTCATATTAGATATATTATACAGAACTTGTATTCTCTAAATGTCAGGAATTGCTCAAGAGCATTCAATTTACTCCAAACAGCAGATTATTATCCTTGATAGTGATCTGTCTACTAGCCCATTGTTTATCCTGCACAGTGCTGGATTCCTGCAACCCAAAAAGCATGGTGCCTGTGTATTGCAAACTGATGAATGAGATAACCAAGGGAGACCTAAACAGTGGTTATGAAGTCAAGGTTTGCATGGGATGAGGGTGTGTGTGTGTGTGTGTGTGTGTGTGTGTATGTGTCTATGTTCAGAGGGGTACAGTAGTTAGTGAATTCACAGGCGGTATTCCCACGGAAGCTGAGTTAACAGATTCAGATGAAGTAAAGAGTACATGCTACAAGGCTAAGTAAGATTTAAGCCCTCTACATATGCCCAAAAGAACAAAATGACACTCAGAAAATGAAATATCCATTAAGGATTCTTTCTAACTAAACCACTAAAGTAATAAAATACAGCCAGCCTTCTGTACTTGCAGATTCCAAATCTGTGGATTCAAGCAATTGAAAATATTTGGGAAATATTTTTCATCTGTACTAAACATGTACAGTATTTTTTTATTATTGGTATTATTCCCTCACCAAGACAATGTAACAGCTATTACATAGCATTTATATTATATTAGGCATTATAAGTCATCTACAGATGATTTAAAGTATATGGTAACATATAGGCTCTTTGTAAATACTATGCTCTTTATACAAATGACTGAGGGTTCTCATATTTTTGTATTCAAGGGGGTGTGTGTGTCCTGAAACCAATACCCTGCAGGCACAATGGTAGCTTATTTTTATTTCATCCTATAAACTCCCTAATGGCATTAAAATTCAAATAACCATATTAAATGGGTGGGGGGAGCAAGATTTCAATACACAATTTTACAATAAAAATAAATACTATGTAAGCACAGGAAGAGACTTTCAACATCATTAGTCTCAGAAATGTAAAATAACTCCTTACTAATATATCACCTTAAATGGCTAAATTAAAAGTTAGAAAACACTGTTTACAAAAAAACTGATGAAAAATACAAATTGTCACAGGCACTTGGGAAAATAATTTGGCAGTTTCTTATAAAGTACTGTAAAACACACACTTCTCATATAATTCAGCAATTCAATTCCCAGTTATAAAAACAAGAGAAATTTTAATGCACAGAGAATTTCATAGCAGCTTCATTCATGCCAGCCCCAAATATGAAACAACACAAATGGTGGTCAGCTGGTGAATGATAAACACATAATGGTATATCACACATGGAAAAAACTATGCAGTATAAAACAAAAAAATTATTGATTTATACAATATCAAGGAATCTCCAGACTAATACATTATGGAAAAGATGCCACATACAAAAGACTAAATGTATGATCCCATTTATCGAGAAGGGGAAACTACAACAGAAAGCAAATCAAGGATTGCCATGATGGGCGTGGAGGAAGGAACTTCCTGCAAAGAGGCAGGAGAAAACATGCTGAGGTAATGGAAATGTTCTACAGCATGAGTGTAGTAGTGGGTACATGACTGCAAATGTGTGAAAATGTACTGAACTATACATTGAAAATCAGTAACTTGCGTATGCATTATACCTCACAAAACTGGTTTAAAAAATAATCTCAGTTCCACCATCACTTAATCTGAAAATTCTACTAACTTAATTGATAAGACCTGAAAGTCCTTCAGCAGGCAGTATTAAACATCTTCAATATTTAATAAGGATTACAGCATAAACAATGGCTAAGTATCTGGATAACATAAAAAGAAACCCTGACAGTTAATAATACTTCTTACAGGAAAAGGAAACTATTACATTGTTCTATAACTTCTAAGTTGTGGCCTTTAACAGATTTCAAAAAAATGGCCTAATGATATTTAGCGTATAGTTAACCTCTTAAATGAAAGATGATAAACTTCCTAAAACTACTGTTAATCTGTGAAGGGTGAAAAATGGAAGACAAAAGACCTATCAAAAAGTGTGTAGAAAAAAAAAAGTTTGTAGGAAAAAGTGTGAAAACTTGAAGAAATATGAGCATAATTATGAATGAATCCCAGAAGATTCTTAAAAACACTCTCATGCACTAAGTAGGAAACACCTCAATGAGACAAGGCTTTGTCCTTGAGTCTATCAGACTACTTGTCTATAATATAAAGATACAAGTTTATCAAAGTTACAGGTGATTCAAGGTTATAAATGATTAAAATGTTATGATAATAGAATCATGATTCTAAATGTGCTAAATTAGAATGATTGTATAATATTAGTGTCAAATGTAAGTCAATGGAATAAACAGACTACATTTAGCCAGAAAATAAATTCCTGAAGGAACTACCATGTGTTGGTCACTATAGCGCATGAAAAAAAAGACACCAAGATTAGGTAAGAAAATCCTTGCCTGCACCAAGTTTACCATACAAAAATGCAAGAAATGCATTCTGTGGTAGGAGTTATAAATTAATGTATTTGAGAAAAACCTACAACTTTGAATTTACTGCTAATTATGGCATAAATACTAGTGAAACCGCAGGCTGAACTCTCAGAAGCACAGAGTTCACCTCAAATACACAGAAATACTACTTTTCTCTGAATTGGTCAACTTGTATAGGAATAATGATTAATACTCATAACTCTGGATGAACTCAAAACAAGCCCACTTCTAAAGCCCAAGTGAAGGTACCTGAATCTTTTTAGGTGTTACCAACCCTCCACTATCAAATATTGAAGCCAATGCCTGAGTCTGGAATGACATTGTATCTAGTATACGAACCAAGCCAACCAGATTGTTGGGGAAATCCCAGAGCCTGACAAACAGAGGCATGGACATATAAGAAGGGGCCCTATAAACACTGTATTAAAATCAATTAAGGAAGTGCCTGGGAGTGAAAAGTAAACTATAGTGTGAAGAAAGAAGCGTTCTGGTAGGAGACATTACAGAAAAACACTCTGACTCATGAGAAAGCATTCTAGTTGCTTTATAATAGATTTCTGAAAAATAGCCTAATAATAATTTAGCTTATGATCAACTTCTTCAGTGTAACAGGATAAACTGCCTAAACTACTGATAATCCATGAGGCGGACATAAGGAAGTATAATCCTTGAACTTTTTCGTGGTTCTCCACCACCTCCAGGATTAAGATGAAACAACTCTAGGATGGCAAATGAGGCATCCTACGGATTAGACTCACAGGCCACTGTCCCTCACATGCTGTGTCCCAGGTATTTCTAAATAGGTTCAGAGCCCTCTCACTGGGCCAGGTCTTCCTTGCTTTCCCACTGTGCCTCTGCCTCTTGCTATCTGAAATGTCCTTCCTGTGTCCTGGTGTGTATCTGTAGACTTCAGCTCATTCACTCTCAGTGCAGACAATTGGGCCTTTGAAAAGCATTCTTCCCCCAAATTCTCCAAGCTTTACCCTTCCTCCTCTTAATGCACTGGCGCCTTACCTGTCTCTGGAAAACATTCACTCCAGATTAAATATTAGTTACAGAGGAACCTCCCCACTAAACCATAAATCCTGACTGGTTATCTCAATCCCTAGGACTTAGCCCAGGATGTGACACCTCATGTATATTTAGGAATGAATCAAGAATTCCAAGATAGTATATTCCAAGATAGAAGAATTAGCCATGCTTTTATGATCTC
The DNA here is from genome assembly GCF_012274545.1 of Fukomys damarensis. Classification (NCBI taxonomy): domain Eukaryota; kingdom Metazoa; phylum Chordata; class Mammalia; order Rodentia; family Bathyergidae; genus Fukomys; species Fukomys damarensis. The sequence continues at coordinate 52,351,784 of NW_022900917.1, forward strand.
TCTGATCTGAACCTACTAGCAATTTACCAACTCAGTTATGTGACGGGTACACAGAAAGACTGGGCAAATACTGTCATCTTGAGGCTATCAAAGACAGAAGGTAGGCAACTCTTTGGAATCCAAGAGCTTTTAGTTGGGACTAAGTACAGGAGCCATAATGATTACCTAATGGTTACTCCTGGGCATTCTGTGGTCAGCTGGGTTCAAATCCTGCTTCTGTGCCACTGTGTATCCCTAGTAACCAGCTTCACCTGTCCAAGGCCCAGTCTCCTGGTGTATAACAGAGAGACAATTATAGCTCTAACCTCAAAGTGTCACTGTGAGGATTAAATGGCAATAAAAAGTAGCAAAGAATTAGCACATAGCACTGTCGCTCTAACTGCTGGCTGACTCTTTAGCAGCAGAACTTAGTAGAGCAGAATTGGGGTTAAATTCTAGTCACTATTACTAGTAATAAGGTTTGGACAAATTGCATTGAGCAATTGGCTTTTTTTGTTCTTGTTTTTGTTTTTTTGACACAGGGTCTCACTATGTAGTTGGGACTGATCTTGAACTCACTATGCAGCCCGGGCTGGTCTCAAACTCAGAGCGATCCTCCTGCCTCAGCCTCCTGAGTGCTGGGATTACAGGCGTGTGCCACCAAGCCCAGCTGGCAATTGGCTTTTTCATCAAGGAATGGAAATAATTCCTTCTTTGGAGAAAGGTATTTTAATAATATAATATATACAAAATGAAAGGCACAAATGAGTCACTGTATTTTCTTACCTAGAAAATTTCCTTCTTTTCCATAAAAGGCAATTAAAGACATCTTCATGGGATTCAAATAAACAAACAAAAAGCTATGGTCACCTCACTGTAAAGTTCCTCATATTCTGTAGAAACATCTTAAAAAGATGAGGTTAGAGGGGCTGTGTAGCTCAGTGGTAGAACTCATGCCTAGCACTGGGAAAGGCCCTGAGTTCAATTCCTAGAATGGGGGTGAGGGAAAAAAGGAGAAGAAGGGAGAGGAGGAGGAGCAGGAGCAGCAGCTATTTACGCATTCCAATGAACTGAGGCGAAACAGGCCCCTGTATTTTTCTGGATTTTACAGAAACACGAAAACAGACTGAAATGTTTGATTAAATTCACTCAAATGTAGCCTATCACTTTTCTTCATTGATTCTCTATAAACAACACTTAGAAATACACATATGGTCAAAGAAATCTTATGTACAAGAAAAATTTCTAAAAAACACAACACAAAGGGAAAATCTGTAAAATGTCTAGTGCGGTGTCAATGTCACAGATTTTTAAAAAGTATTTAGTAACAAATTAAGGATAAATGTATACATGGTAAAGAATACATTTTTAAGAGTGCTACATCTCACATGTTCATTGTTAATACTCCTAAAAACAGTACTTTCACACATAGCTTATTATACATTTGTAATTTTAAAGCCAGTACATTATTAGCTGGATGTGATTCAATTAATAATTTTGTCATTCCCCAAGTTCCTCAAGTTTTCAATGATTATGAGTCACCAGCTGGAAATAATAACTCATCTTGAAAATATTAATAAAATAAAGCAAAAATAAGTTTTATGTGAACTCCCTAGCCAAAATGCCAGAAGGCAGCTGGATAGGTTTGCTATTTAGATCCAGATAGTTGAATACAAACAAGAATGACTTTGATATAATATGCAGGACTAGTGCTACTTTGGGAAGAGAGAACAGGGTCACCACCTTCCTTAATAATTTTTAGACTGTATAACCTGTGATTTCCTAAATCCAAAATACATTGAGAGATATTTTCTGTATAGTCAGCTAAGTTCTTCCAAACTTACTGCACTTCTTTAGTGGAAACTACTGTAGAAAAAATGAGCAAAATCCCTTATTAATCTACACTATGGAAAATATTTCTTTAAAGAAAAAAACAGGAGTAAAGAACTCATAACCACCTAAGGTAGAAAACAAAGATCCTATCTTAAGCTTGATCTTTAAATTATAATTTTTAAATGATTAGCTATTAAACTGTAACAGCATGGCTTGAAAAATAAAAATCACTTAACATTCTTTAAATCATCCCAGAACAGTGAGTGAGCCTATGGCACACACACTGCAGCATGCTGTTTGCATCACTGAAAGCTCTAAAAGGTTCACCATCACAGCACTAGAATATCATGCTAAGCAAGTGTGACAACAATAGCATAAGAAACCATAGGAACTTCACAAACACATGGAAATTGAACAATGCTCTCCTGAACAATCAATGGGTCACAGAAGAAATTAAAGAAGAAATTAGTTTTTACAAATAAATGACAATGCCAATACAATATACAGGAATCTATGGGACACAATGAAAGCAGTTCTATGTGGAAAATTGATAGTAGTGAATGCTCACACTAGGAAAACAGAGTGAGCTCAAATAAACAACCTAATGATGAATCTTAGATTCCTAGAAAAAGACCAAGAAAAACCCAAAGCTCATACAAGAGAGGAAATTATAAAGATTACAGCAGAAATCAATGCAATGGAAAATAAAAAAATACAAAAAATAAATGAATCAGAGTTGGTTTTTAGAAAGAATAAATAAAATCAATAAACCCCTAGCTAAGCTTGTTAGAAAAAGGGGGGAAAAAGGCTCAGATCCATGCAATTAGGAATGAAAAAGGTGAAGTCACAACAGATCCAACAGAAATCCAGAGGCTTGTCAATACCTACTTTGAGAACCTGTACCCTAATAAAATGGAGAACACAGATGAAATGGACAGATTTCTAGATACTTATGAATTACCAAAGTTGAACGAAGAAGATAAAAAAATTCTAAACACCCTAATTACAACCAGTGAAATTGAAAATGTAATTAAAAGTTTACCAACAAGCAACAGCCCAGGTCCTGATGGATTAACTGCTGAATTTTACAAGACATTTAGAGAAGAATTACTACCACTACTCTTTAAACTTTTCAATGAAATTGAAAGGGAAGCAATACTTTCAAATTCATTTCTGTAAGCAAGTATTTCTTTGATTCCCAAACCAGGGAAAGAACCAACTAAAACAGAGAACTACAGACCAGTCTCCTTAATGAATACAGATGCAAAAACCCTTAATAAGATACTAGCAGAGCCGGGCATGGTGGCACATGCCTGTAATCCCAGCCCTTGGAAGGCTGAGGCAGGAGGATCACTGTGAGTTTGAGACCAGCCTGGGCTACATAGTGAGTTCCAGGTCAGTCTCAACTACATAGTGAGATCCTCTCTCAAAAAAAAAAAAAAAAAACACCAAAAAAAAAAAAAAAACCCAACAACAACAACAAAAAAAAACAAAAACAAAACAGATACTAGCAAACACAATACAGAGGGTCATCAAGAGGATCATACATCCTGACCAAATTGGATTTACTCCAGGGAAGCAAGGATGGTTCAACATACATAAGTCAATAAATGTAATACACTATATTAACAGAGTCAAGGACAAAAACCATGTGATCCTCTCAACTGATGAAGAAAAAGCATTTGATAAAATTCAATACCCATTATGATAAAAACCTTGCAAAAAATTGGAATAGATGGTCTATATTTTAATTTCATAAAGGATATCTATGAAAAACCAACAGCCAACATCATATTAAATGGTCAAAAACTGAAAACCTTCATGTTAAAATCAGGAACAAGAAAAGGATGCCCACTATCACCACTCCTCTTCGATATAGTTCTGGAAAAATTAGCCACAGCAATTAGACAAGAGAAAGAAATTAAAGCAATAAAGATAGGAAAGGAAGAAATTAAGCTGTCATCATTTGCTGATGATATGATACTCTACATTGAAGACCCAAAAATATTCCACCAAAAGACTTCTAGACTTAATTGACACTTTCAGTAGAGTAGCTGGGTACAAGGTCAACACTCAAAAATCAATAGCCTTTTTGTACACAAATAACAGACTCACTGAGAGAGAAATTAGGGAAACAATTCCTTTCACAATAGCTTCCAAAAAAAATGAAGTATTTAGGAATCAATCTAATGAAAGAAGCAAAAGACCTCTACACTGCAAACTATAGCACTCTGAAAAAAGAGATCGATGAGGATATAAGAAAATAGAAAGATATCCCCTGCTCCTGGGTAGGAAGAATCAACACAGTGAAAATGGCCATACTATCAAAACTGCTATACAGATTCAATGCAATGCCTATTGAAACAACAAATTTCTGTTTTCTATGATTGCACTATGGGAAACTTCCATCCTTCTGACCATCTCCAAATACCAAAGAAGATAATTTTAATGAAATTTTAGTCTTTTTTTTTCTTTTATTTCCTTAAAAAGTTAGAACCAGGGATACAGTTCATTGGTACAGCATTTGCCAAGGCTGCACAAAGTCCTGGGTTCAATATATAACAGCAGAAAAACAACCACAACAACAATAACAACAACAAAACTACCCACAGTAAATTCAATATTGAGTCCTGGTACTCTTAAGTATCACCTAAGTTATCTGAAATATACACAAGATCCACTACCCATCACTCCAAAGACACAGCTTTCCTACAGTATTCTGCTATTTCAGATCCTCACTAATCACTAACAACCTCTAAGCCTGGTTTTCGTGCTTAAACTAGAAGTACAACTGACACCTTCTCCAAGAGCTTTCCAGAGCAGGTGGCAATGAGTTTGGGCCAAAGAATATATACTGTTGGCTTAAAGCCACTCCTCATATTAATAAGAAAGTGTAGAACAATGCCAACATCAACACTGGTATTTTCTTATATCCTACAAATATTAAGAATAATTTTAGTAAAATGTAACAGAATCTATTAGGCACTTCTGTTTTTAAAGGCTTAAATATAGGTTTAACTCAGATATGTTTCATGTTACATTTTTAAATTGTGATAAAATACATATAATATGAAATTTATCATCTTACCCATTTTTATTCATTCATTTTATTTATTTGTTTGTTTGTTTATTGGTACCGAGGATCAAACTCAGGACCTACCCATTTTTAAACATGCTGTTCAGTAACATTAACCACATTCGTATTGTTGTTACCTACCACCAATAGTATCTATTCCCAGAATTCTTTTCATCTAGAACTCTCTTCCCATTAAACAACTCCACATTCTTCCTTCCCCGGGCCCTGGCCACCACTATTCTACTTTCTGTCACCATTAACTACTCTAGGTACTGTGGGGATCATGAGTATTGGTTGTAAGTACCGTTAACTCTAGTAACTCCATATGTGTTGTTTCTCCAGTTTAGCAGGTAGAGTGTTTCCTTTGTGGAATTCCTGAAAGTTAACAGTTTCTTGTCTCTGACCTTTAGATGTGTGGTTGTCCAGGTTACTACTACTCACGGTGGGTTGTTTTGGTGAACCTGTTTGCTCTTTTCCTGTGTGACCTTTCAGTTACTATGGTAAACCCATCCCATAATAGTTTGTGGTTTTTTGCTTTAAAAGGCCGGTGCTTGCCGGCAATAAACGCCGCCTTGATCAGACTCTTGTCTTGGCGTCCTTCCTTTCTCTCTGCCCCATCTCCACCCCGCTGCTCTTTCAGGTTTGAGACACTGCTGGACAGTGCTCTGCGTCGCCGGCTCGCGACAGGTAACTTCTAACCTCTCTTCAAAGAAAGGGATTTCATTGGCACAGAATGTGGCAAAGTTCAAACCCAAGTGCACCCTCCGAAGTAGTGGTAAAGGCAGTTGGGAACAGATTGGCATGCGCTGTGAACAGGTAGCACTGTCAGGTGACTAGTTTGCATAAAAGAAACAAGGAAGAAATAGCTGCAGGAATCTCCTGAAATCAACAAAAATCCA
>NW_022900917.1:52357668-52383025 GCF_012274545.1 Fukomys damarensis
ACAGTTTCTTGTCTCTGACCTTTAGATGTGTGGTTGTCCAGGTTACTACTACTCACGGTGGGTTGTTTTGGTGAACCTGTTTGCTCTTTTCCTGTGTGACCTTTCAGTTACTATGGTAAACCCATCCCATAATAGTTTGTGGTTTTTTGCTTTAAAAGGCCGGTGCTTGCCGGCAATAAACGCCGCCTTGATCAGACTCTTGTCTTGGCGTCCTTCTTTTCTCTCTGCCCCATCTCCACCCCGCTGCTCTTTCAGGTTTGAGACACTGCTGGACAGTGCTCTGCGTCGCAGGCTCGCGACAAGGTACTTGTTGTAAGTAGACACCTGCAATGTTTGTCCTTCTGGGACGAGCCTATTTTACTTCATATAGCATCCCCATGGTTCATTTAGGCTGCAGTGTGGGTCTTCAGAACAGAAACACAGAGCCAGGTGCACTGTACCAGTAAAGAAAGCCCTGACAAAAGAAAACATATGTATAAATCATTGTGTTTATGGCAATGACAGCTGTACTGCAATGGCAGGATCCAGAGAGGATCCAGAATACTGTTTACTTGTGTACCCCACAACCCTCAATACTGGGCCATGAGCCAGGTCCCATAGTATGTCCCTAAAATAAGTTAGAAGAACATTTCACTAAGGGCTGCCCTTCCAGTGTTTAATGTCTATCATAAGCTTCCATTAGGGATCCACAGATATAAAGATCCATATAACTGACTGGCCAGGAAATATTTAGATTATACGTACATTTTATCTTTATGCCTACATTACATTAAAGGCAACTACTAGTTTATACAATATTTTTAATAACTTTTGCATCAAAAAAGTTTGTGTGCACTGAACCATCAGATTTATAGCATCATGCTGGTACTAAAAAAGTTTTGGATTTTGGAGCATTTACAATTTTCTGATTAGGGTTTATCAGTCTGCACTAAACTGCATGATAAAAAAATACAACTTGTCCCATAAAATACAACATTTACTACATGATACTTTTAGGATTTTTATAGTTTTGTGTAAATCTTATGTCTCTAACTAAATTGCAGGCTTCACAAACACAGACTTTGAATTCTTTTATATCCATCATGCTCCACTCTCAAGTCAATACTCAATAAAGTAGGTATGGGATAGAATACTGCTGGTTGATTGATAAATGGTTGAACAAGGTAGCATTTGTGGCTTAGCGGTCAAACGTTTACTCAAGCAACCTCAAGCTAGAATCTCAGTTCTACTCAGAGTTGTTTATATTATGAAAAAACAATTCATCTAACACAACTGACATGGTACCTCAGACTGAGTAAATAATCCATTACATTTCAACCTCTAGTGTGGGGATCATGAGTATTGGTTGTAAGTATTGTTAACTTTAGTAACTCTGTATGTGTTAAGTTTCTCCAGTTTAGCAGGTAGAGTGTTTCCTTTGTGGAATTCCTGAAAGTTACAGTTTCTTGTCTCTGACCTTTAGATGTGTGGTTGTCCGGGTTACTACTACTCATGGTGGGTTGTTTTGGTGAACCTGTTTGCTCTTTTCCTGTGTGACCTTTCAGTTACTATGGTAAACCCATCCCATAATAGTTTGTGGTTTTTTGCTTTAAAAGGCCGGTGCTTGCCGGCAATAAACGCCGCCTTGATCAGACTCTTGTCTTGGCGTCCTTCCTTTCTCTGTGCCCCATCTCCACCCCGCTGCTCTTTCAGGTTTGAGGCACTGCTGGACAGTGCTCTGCGTCGCCGGCTCGAGACACTCTAGCAGTAGTAATGTTAAAATTAATTCTATCAGTATATCATTAACCTTCATGTTTTCTGATTTTCATAACTAATCAAGGCAGTTTCATAACTAATCAAGGGTTTCAGGGCAAGTCCAAAGATCAAGGTTTGGCTTTATTTTTTATTTCCTTTCAAATATCCAACTTTGTTGGTAGGTATTAGTAGTCCGTCAGTAAAGAATCATTAAAAATAGTACAGATATCACAGATTCTAGACTTGGAGAAAGGAAAAATTGGATGAATGTCACTTTACATGTTCATCTGGGCACTGATGATTTGCCAGTGCTTTCTATTGGTCAAACCCAACCAGAATTTAGAAGGCAAGAGAGTTCCTTGGCAATTTATACATTTTTAGTCCTCCATTTAATTCCTAGGAGATATCCATGTCCATATCAACAAAGGCTTTTGATCCCATGGTGAAAAGAAATTTCACTAAAATAAAAGCACATTTTCTGTGGTTCTAGCAAATAGTAATCAATGCAATGAATCCTCAATGACTAGTAATGTCAAGAAGAAACAAGTCTTCTCTGTGAGCTGAAAGCCACAGTAGCTTCCAAATCTGAGGACTAAGCCTCTACTATGGACCAGGATGAACAGACCCTAAGAGAGGACACTACAGGACTGAGGAGACAGACAATGGGTAGGACGGACTGGACTCTATAAAAACAACAAATATGAAAGCAAATCACTTTTTGTAAATTTTCTGATCTATCCTACCTCCACCAAAATGGACAAAAAATACAACAGTGAAGAGGTCAGGAAAAAGGGCAAAATCACAGAGCCTATAATTCTCATCATAGTTCAGTCAGAAGATCTAAAATTATAGCTCCTATCTCAGCTGAAATACTGACAAAGATTTTTTAATAGGCCACTCAGGTGAACTCAATATAATTAAAAATGCAACTTGAATTTCAGCTAAACTTTAAGGAGTCTGAATGTCCAGCTCTTTGCTCTAATCTGCAATAAGGTACAGTTTGTACTCATAAGAGACAAAACAAAATATTGCCATAAAGAATACATACATTTTTTTCTACAACACAAAGAAACATAATAAAGAATAATAAAACCGACTAAAAACAGAAAATAATTCATAAGAGTAAACAGCACAAATGACTAAGTTAATGAGATTTGTAAGTTAAGGACTAAATACTATAACAAATATGTCAGAGAATCTATAATAAAATAAGGATATAATGAGAGAAGAGATGGATTACTTAGGAAAGAAATAGAAACTAAGACAGAACTAAATAAAACCTAAGATTAAAAGTAATAATACTTGAAATAGAAATGGATGTAACTGGACAATTGCAGAAAGAAATTGGCAAATGAATTGTCCAATTCAAAGAGAGAAAAGGAACAGGAAAAAAATGAAAAAAGTATTAGGGACATGCAAATTAATGTCCAAGAATAAAACATAAATAATTCCAGAAAAGAAGAGGAAAAACTGTATTATTAAAATTGAGTTTGGATTTAGATTAAAATATGTGAATAAATACGGGCAAAATGTACCAGATTTGAAAAAAGTCAACCCACCAATCAAGAAGCTCACTGAATCACAAGGAGACAATACAAAAAAAAGAAGAAAAAAGTACATCTAGGTATGGACTAATTGCTGGGGGGAAAAAGCCAGGTGTGTGTGTGGCGGGGAGACTGTCTGTAAGTGTGTATGTGTCAGAAAAAAAATTAAAGCAAGAGGTAAAAAGGAAGCACGGAACAACCTATCTAAAGTGTTGGGGGAAAACGGAAATTCTGTCAACCTAAATACTATATTTTATAAAATTAACTCAACAGAGAAGGCAAACTAAAGAAACTTTTAGCTAAAGGAAAGCTTAGAAAGTTTCTCATTATTAGTCTTCTGCTGCACTAAATGAAGTTCTTCAAGGGGCCGGGGATTTAGCTCAGCGGTTCGGTGGCCTGCCTTGCAAGCACAAGGACCCAAGTTCAATCCCCGGTACCAAAAACCAAAAACCAAAACCAAAACAAAACAACAAAAAAAAAGTTCTTCAGGCCGATGGGAAATAACACCAAATAGAAAACTCAGATCTACATGAAGAAATGAAAAGCACAGAAATTGTAAATGTATAGATACATATAAATAGACTTGCTATAAATCAAAATATAATATGAGGTTTATAACATAAGTAGAACTAACATATACATTAATAGCACAAAGGCTAGGAGGAGGTTATATGGAAATACAGTTGTAAGATTCTTATATCAAATATGAAGCAATTTATTATTATTATTAATATTATCATTATCATTATTATTATTATTATTTTGGTACCAGGGATCAAACTTGGGTAATTGTGTTTGTGAGGCAGGTGGCAGAACCACTGAACTAAAACTTCATCAGGTAATATAATATTAACTCAATGTAGATACTGATTTTATGCATGCATATCTACATCTAGATATAAATAGATATATAACATATCCATTTACATAATTGTAACCCCTAAATTCATCAGTAAAAAATAAAACCAAACTTTGCCTAAAACAACATAATATAAAAATACTTAAAAGTATTTAATTACTCCAAAACAAGGAAGCAAAGGAACAACCAGATTAAAGAAATGGGACAAATAATAAGATAAAAGGTAAGAAATCAACTATATCAGATGATAAAAGCAGCCACATCAATGTATGATGATATCGATATAAATTTCATTGTGTAAGTGGACTAAACCACTCCATAAGGGAATCTGTCAAAATTGGATAAAAAAGTTAACACCCACCTAAATACAGTATGCTCTTGTAAGAGACACATTCTAAGACAAACTCAGTTACAGAAGTATATTTATATATACCATGCATTCACCTTAAGAAAACTGGTGTAGCTATGCTAATATATAAAGTAAACATCAAGACCAGAAGTGTCCCCTTTATGAAAGGACAAAAGAGAATTCAGCATAAAGACATGAGAGCTCCAGAACTGTATGCACCTAATTACCAGGCCTCAAACTACATGAAGCAATAATTTGGAGAGCTAAAAAGAGAAACATACAAATCATAATTACAATTGGAGATTTATAGCACTCTGTACTCAATAATTGATAGAACAGACAAAAACTTCATGAGGATATAAAAATTTTGGATGTATTTGAGCTCTAAAAACAGAATAATTAACTCGTATGCACACGCTTTTCTTCATATTGTATAACATTTAAAACGGAAACAGAAGCCTCACATTTTTGTTCTTGAGAATAAAATAATTAAATTAATATAAAGAGCCAAGAACAGTGGTGGCAAACCTATAGCATGCGTATTATTGTTTTTTTCTTTTATTTATTTAGTCATTCCCCAAGCACTGTTTTCCTTTTAATCCAAACGATATTGATATAGAGTGTTTTTTCTAACTGAAAACCTCAGTATTCAAGTTGAATTGCAGCATTGGCACTTTGCAATAGTTTGGTGCTCAGTCTCTAAAAGATTTATTATCACTGGCCTACAACAATGAACTGCAAGGTAATCTCTAACAGTGTCCCTTTGGAATAATTATTAGTAGTTGTACTCCTTATGTTTTTCTCCAATCCTAGAGAGCCCCGAGGCTATTATTACTTTAGTAAGCTCTTGTGTTCAAGTATGTCTCAGCTTTTGGTCCCAGTACCAGTATTAAACATTACACTAGCAGTTTCAGCTGCTTATTCACATGCAAGAGCAACTCGAGTATCAAAGATTAAATTGTATATTGATTTCCAAGATACTAAAGCTTATAGGTGTCTTCTTCACAATTTAATTTTTAGAGACTCTAAGAATCTCTTTAAAGAGAGTATGAGGCTGGGGGTGTGGCTCAGTGGTAGAGCACTTGCCTATCATGCATGAGGCCCTGGGTTTGACCCTTAGCACTGGGGGGGAAAAATAAAGAAATAGAGACTGCAATATAGGTCAGATTGCTCCAACATTGGATTGGCATGCCTTTAAGGCTACTCCCAAAGAAAACTACAATACATCCTTTTCCACCCTTACTAATTAATGCTGTGTTCAGGCCAAAAATCAAAATGAAGTTCTCTAGTTCACAATAGGAAACAGTACCTGAGGCCCTTCTAATAAAGATCATTCTAAGGCGAGGCCCTAAAATCTTTACTTAATATGTGTATCTCCAATAAGTATTATGAAAATCTAGTTCGCACCTTAACTCTTTTCTTTAGGTTTTCACATAGATGCAGGTAAATGTTTAGCTCTGCTACTCAGGGGCTGCATGATCGTGTCCAAGTCAATGAATCTCCCTCAACCAGTCTCTCATTTATGAGACCCAGACATATCTATGAGGTAGAATTCAATAAAGTAGCAGTGAAGCAATCAGTACTTTAAATCTACTTGATGCTCATATCTTTGCTGAAAAAATGAATGAGAAAATAGGCAAGGTGAGTACAGAGACCAGGCTGGCGAACAGGACTCAGGGGATGAAATTCAAAATGTCTCTAACTGCTTCTCTAGGTTTGCCTGCTCTGCGAATCTTTCCTCAACTTCAGCATTTCACTTGATGTTGTAAAACTAACTGTTCATATTCCTCAGATATGCCATGTTTCACACTACCATCCCTTGATTTAGCCTGACCCATCTGCCTAGAATTTCCCTCCTAAATTTCTCCCCTTAGTCCCTACTCCCAGCCCATCCCTTCACCTAGCTAACACTTAAGTGGTGGATGGATCAGATGAAGCTAAGACCTGAACTTCATTTTCAGGCAAGCTACTATAACATATTCCTTATCCAATTTCAGCTGAGCCCAGTCGATCACTGCATGGTCTTCTCCTGGACTCTAGGACTTAGCCTTTTCCCTGAGGGATCATGAGCTCCTGGAGGCCTCTGAATACCATAGGTGTCTACTTGTCCCTTGAGGCATTTCCTGGCACAGAGCAGCACCTCAGGGAAAGGTGCTTGAATACATGCAGTAAGACAACTGGGGCATTACGGAAGATATACCTTCATAGGCTCCTTTCTGGGCCAAGAATCTGACCTATAACTAAGACAGTGGAAGCAACACCAAGGAAGGCCCCAAATGGGGAGGAACTGAGTGTCCCAGACCCACCAGCAGCCAGAAGCAGCTCTCACTGAGCCACACTGGATGCGGATTCTGTTCAGCCTCCTGGTGATTACAACAAATCTCTACAGAAGTGTATGTAGAGCAAACTGGTATTGTTTGAACTATTAAGTTTTGAGGTCAAGTCATAGCTTGCTTTCCGCCCAGTATAATCATTTATCTAAAAGTATCTACTTCATAGATTTTTTTAAAAAATCCTCAAAGTGGCACAGAGAATACATATTTTACTTTTCTCCTGTCACAATCACCAAAGACACATTAGACTTCTCAGATGCTAAAATCGACTAAAAGATACCCTAGTCAGTTGTTTTCTGAGACAGATTAAATGGGTCAACTGTATAATTAAATAATAAAAACAGAATGAGTTAAATAATTCAATATTCCAGGACTTTTAAATTTGCTTCCAAACATATTTTAATTATAGAGCATCCACTTTTCCATATTTTATTTCAAATCCTCATAATTCCTTTAATAAACATGCTTTAGTTCATTGAAGGCATTGTTACTTGAGGACCTAAGACTAAATTCTGAAATCATCTTTGCTATAGTCCTCCAATTTAATAAATTTAACAGTCTCTCAATCAATTTGTGATGAAGTAAAAATATTCCTAGAATATAAATTTAATCTACCTTAAAAACAAAAATCACCCAGATCATCTGCTAAAAAAATTAAAATTCTAAAAAAATGAAATTATTTTGTAAAAAGTTTTTCAAACTGAAAGAAATAAGTACATTTTCAGGGTCTAAATTCTTGGTGTTAATAAAAAATTTTATAGCCATTACATTTTTAAATATTGTATTAAATATATACAACATATTTTCTTTTAAAATAAAACAGAAAGGTCATAGGTTTGCTTCTAAGTGTCTTAATATTTTCAGTGAGATATCTCCCAAGTAAATCATAACTGCAAAGATATTTTAAATATGAAAATCTGCATAGACTAAAGGCAAGTACAAAATGATAAAGGGAAAACAAAAATATGTGGTGTACAAAGTAGAAACATTATATTAAAAATTACGGGAATTTCAGGACTACCTCGGATGTTTTTGACGAGAAGGTTAAAGCCCATGACATTTTATCAGAGGGCACCTCTCTCTTCGCTTCGCAGCATTTTCCCTACAAGACATGATCTTCATAGCTCTCCCTCCCGTCCAGGAACTTACAGTTGTCTGTGCCTAGGGTCTCAGATCTAGCACTATGCCTCTCTCAGATGAGGCTTGTCCCAGGCCAACTCTATATCACCAGTAAACTTATGAGAAATGCAAATTCCCAGGACCTTCCCAGACCTCATGAGTCAGAGCTCCTGGCAGACTGGCAATTTGTGTTTGAACAGTCCTTCAGTGACTGCTAAACTACAGTGTGGAAAGCACGGGTCAAAGTGAACTGGGTATAAGTGTCACCCTCCTACGTCCCACCAACTTCATCCAGGAAGTATTGTTTACTGGGTACACAGGACCACCAAAGTCTTCACTTGAAAGGCCTTTGGAAAAAGAACTCCCATTTGTTAGGCTGACTTAGACCTGAAAATTCCAGTTTTGTTTGGGCTTTTTCCAAGCGGGAGAGAACAGAAGGTAAAACTGTAACTCTCCCCAGGCAGACACCAGGACCTATTAATGTGCCATCAATCCCATACACAGGAGGCCCATGTTCTAGTCACATTCATAGAACAGAAAGGGATGTTTCAGAGCTGAAGGCATCAACTTCACTGCTCTTGTGCTCTGTTTACAAGCACTTAACAGTTTATTTCAGTGTTAAAAGGAGAAGTGACCTTATTTTCTAACACTGTGCCCTTGAAAAGGCCCTGAATAGACTCTGTGAAGTCTACTGTGGAGCAGGCTGAGTGAAACGGCATGATGAAATAAACACAAAATGAGAAGTAAAAAAGAAGGTGTCTGAAATAAAATAGCAACTGTAGGTTATGGGTGAAGTTCACTATGCCAGGATAAATAATCTTGGCCTGGCCACACTGGACAGAAGGTTGACCATCCAGCCCTACTTAGCCCCTGTCCTGTAAACCATACAGAGTCTGCTGTATACATAGCCCATTTGGGGCTGACCCTGAGAACCTGCATTAGGTTGGAATCTGCCCCCCCCCACCACTTTCCATCATGATTTTTGGTTTGGCATGTGAAGAACACATACAATTCACTAAATTCCTCCACCTTACAAATGCCTTTCTGGTAAGTAATCGGTAACTACCGATACAGTCCCAGAAGAATGTGCCAGGCTGTGAGCACTCACACGGACAGGACAACGCAGCACACATACACCCCACCATCACCACCATGAGCTCCCTGGAGTGGGCCTAAGAACGCAATGCAAATCGCCCATCTTCATACTTACAATGGTCATGAAATTTCTCACTATGGTATTCTATCTGAGATCCACTTAGAGTACAGATTCTGTAAGGTCAGTCATTTGCCACCTAGATCAGTATTGTGAGAAGTCTGTTGCTATGTAAAGCCCACCTTACCTCTCTGTCCAATGTCCATTACTAAAATGGGACCATGCTACTGACTGAGTAACCATTATCTGAAAGGCCTGGGCCCCAAAGTATTTCAGATTTCAGTTTTCTTCAGAATTTGGAATATTTGCATAGACTTTATAAGTTGAAGATTCATGCCTTAAGTAGAAATCCAAAATCTGAGGCTGGGGATTTAGCTCAGTGGTTCTGCCACCTGCCACGCAAGCACAAGGACCCAAGTTCAATCCCTGGTCCAAAAAAAAAGAAATCCAAAATCTGTGTTACTAGAAAATCTCAAACTACTTCAGCAAGTTGATTTTTGAAAGATTCAGATTTCAGAACATTGAGGGTTTTGAATTGAACAGTAACACCAACTCTGCAAGTTGTCTGGAGAAAGAAATGTGACAAACTCAAATGTTCTCCAATCATCCTACACAGGCACAGGAGGGGTCTGCTGCCACTACGCAGTGCAAACACTTACATGCACACAGAGAATGTCATGTTAATGGACCAGAACCAGCATCAAGCCTACCTTTGAGATTATTTTTCCACTTGAAAGAGATCATTCAGTGTTAAGAACTTACTTTCCCTTAAGACTTATTAAAACTTTAAATTTTGAGTAGAGAAAACACAACCCTTAAATACTTGTTCTTACCTACTCAGTAAAAATACAAAAACAAAAGTAAAAAATTAAAAGTTGACTACCCCTGATTAAAACATTTAATACTAAAGTATCAGCAAGGTCAAAGATATAACTTTTCTAATTTCCTCATTTAGAGTTCAATCAGAACAAACTTAAAGATAAGAAAACATTAAGAAAGCCTCTATTTTATTTTAAATTCTGCCTTTTTTTCTCAAAAATATGAGAGGTCTTCAAGAAAAATATATAAAATCAGAAGAAAATAGAAAATAAGAATTTCAGGACACAGAGGAAAATGTAAGCCAAGACTACTAAGGTTAAGACAGAGAAGAAATTTGCCATAATTTCCTACTCAGTTGCTACAGCTATGCCTTGATCTGCCCAAGTTTATTCTTTAAATTTTCAATCAAATTATCTGCCCTGAACATTCTGTAAGATATTTAAAGATGAGTAAAGTATAGATTACTCTGGGCAATAATGCCTGAGGGTCTTCACAGCATTTCTACCAAATAAACAGTAAAAGATATTGTATGGCATCCTTGGAAATCCTTCAGCCAAAGTGGAGCTCGTAACAGATGTGAGGACTATAGAGCAATGAAAGAATTCTGAGAAGATCTCAGATAACCCTTTGCCACCTAGAGATTGCCTAAAGCCACTTATTAGGCACTTGGAAGATCAAAGTTGATAGAAGCCAAGCCACCGTGGACTACGTTAATCCTTGAAAGAATCTTATAGAACAAAGAAGTCTCTCAGAGAGCTTAGTAGGTCTGTAGCTTTTAGAATGCATTATTATTCACTTTTGTAGGGAAGCCACCAAATAGGTGCTTTGGGAGCTTAGTTAGAATGTTCCTTGAGAAATAACTGTTTGAAGGTTACTCTAGTACATGGGCTCCATAAACCTTCAAACGTATATATGGTCAGGAAGATTCTGTCCGGAAATTTTTCAAAGCAAGTATATTAGTTACTTTTCTTTCACTGCTGAGATAAAATACCGAACTCTCAAAGTTAAAGAGGAAAGGGTTTATTTAGCTCAGTTTGTAGAGGTTTCAGTCCATAATCGGCCGGCTCCAAGGCAGAGTGGCACACAGCAGAGGGGCGTAGCATAAGAGAAACAGTTTATGGGACCCACATGGTAGCAAAAGCAACTTTAGGAACCTTAACAGCTGCTCCTTTTATCCCATCCAGACTACTGGGATTAGAGCGGTGCCAAACCTATCAGCGTACTTGTTTAGTAATCACATGGCCTTTATCTCAGTGTCACATACTCTAGATTCAGTCACTTCTGAAAAAGTCACCTATGACTGCCTGAAGCTTTGGGGGGACATCTAGACTCAAACCATAACAGAAATCATTACCAAGTTTCCTATTACAGCTGTAGAAAAATTTCACATAAACAACTGTATGGGAAGCTGTTGAATGAGAATCATTAAAGATGGTGATTTTAGTTTTAGACCAATTAATACGAAGCCATTCTCTGTGGTAAGAGTTAGAAATCTGAATCATGTAGAATCTCGTCAACACCTATGCAGATCCGGGCATGAGATCCCTTGCATGGCCCAACACCCCCAACACTCCACCCACCCACCTTTGCACACACATATCAGTGTACTACCTACCATATGGACTGGGATTTTATTTAAATGGTTTCTTGAGTCAAGACAAAATTTTGAGTTTAGGGACAATATCTTACTAAACTTTATTCCTATCACCTTCTGAAGTGCCTGACCAAAAACTGTGCCCAATAAAAACATTAAAGGAATGAACTCAGCAGAACATGATTCGTGAGGGATCATCTCCTTTTAGATGCCTAAAACGCTGAACAAACTTGACCTCCTCACACATGACATTAGTTTCCATTCCCTCACCCACCTAACTGAAACAAAACACGCTGCACGGCAAGCACAGGAGCACCCCCCTCAGCTGTTCCTGACACAACAATCGATACTCAATATTCTGAGAACAGTATTCTGAGAATCCAGCTAGTGACACAGACCCACCATCAACTACCACTCTCTTCTCTAAATTGCCCTCATGGTTATCTGAGGAGACGTTTCAAACGCATCACAGAAATCCAAATTCACAGAACAATTCTGACTTCTAGCCTAGTAACCTAATGAAAAGAAAAATAAAGTCAACTTGGGATGATTCATTCTTAGTAAAACTATTCTTGCTTTTAGTTACTACTACTTTTTTTTTCCCTACCAGTACACAACCATCTGCTTAACAGTATGGTTCAGAATGCTGCCAAGGATATGGAGTAACATTAAGGAACTACAGAGCCTAGAATGGAATCATTCCATGGAAATATGAAGCAACCACAAATGTGAACCATACATATTATCTAAGATTTTCTCCAAGCCGTATTAAAAAGAAACGCGTGAAATTAGTGTGATAATACTGCATCCAAAGTATTATCATTTAACATGCAAATAAATATGAAATGATGACTGAATTATTTTGCATTCTCTTTTCAAACTACTTCTTCAAAATTGAGTGCACTTGCTAACTTACAGGACATCTCAATTCAGGGCAGCCACATTTCCAGGGCTCAAAAGCCACATGAGGCCAGTAATCACCATAATGGGCAGCACAAGTCCAAAATCTCTTGATAATTCCTGAAAAATCAGGGCATTAATCTTCCTTTCAGCACCTTTTATATTCTCTACCCTCTCTCAGAAAATGATCAACAGTGGCTCCGTCTACAAACGCTTAAAGCACTTGCGAGAGACAAAATGAACTTTCAGGCACAAACTGCTCTCAAAACAGCAGACAGGCAGAAGTGTGAAACAAATACCTGCAAGTCTCTGCTGGCTAAAATATGACTTACATCCCTTTATCAAGTCCGCCAGTGCAGTAGTTAGATAGAGATGAACTTCATACCTTTGAGCTGGAGTTACTTGATCATCATGAAGATGCAATTTTTTCTTTTGTTCTTTTTATTGAGACCACAGAAGGCCAAGGGAAATAGGAAGCATGACAGAAGGTCTTCAGGATGATCAAGGGGACATAAAACAGAAGTGAACGTAACTTCAGGCAAAGAAAAGGATAGGTGTCAAGTGAGGGAGATGTTTTCAGAGGGGACCAGGGGATATACGTGACAAGCCAGGAAGGACCTGGAAGGCTGTGATGGTGAGGATTTGTTTTGGGCACAATGATCAGGACTTTGAGCAGCTGGAGAATGGGATAGGCCAAAATCTGAACTAATTCTGAACACAGGAAAAATAAGAGGCAAAGAAGTGAGCAAGAAAAGAAAGGATGATTAAGGCCCGAATTAAGGTACAGGGAGTCCCAGGAATGCAGAGAGGTGCCAGGAAGGAGAACATGTCAGGGTCAAATAGAGGTGAAAAGCAGGATGAGGGGACATCAAAGGGGCTTGGGTTCTGGTGACCTGGAAGGAATGTGGTCTGAGGATATTGCCTGTCCTCTGGCTTACAGAGTGCATGTCTGGGGTGAGCCATGGTTCAAATGAAGGGGAAGAATTCATCTCTTTTCAAGGCAAGCTTTCCATTTCTCTTACATAGTCATGTTGTGAGACCATATAGCTTCAGCTAATCTATTAAATCTCTGAGTACAGACAAAGGTTGTCTTTTAGCTACTGTATTTTCTTACATGGCTTGAAAAATTTATCTTCTCGTTGGCAGAACAAAAGTTTCTTTTAAGAGTTTTATTATTTTACACATCAAAATTCAAGGACAATATCTTTGGATATAATATTGTTTGTATTGCCTTTTGTTCAAAAGAGGTGTCATAGTCCTTCCAAGCTGTTATTAAAAAGTATTATGAAGCTGAAAGGTTATAAACAACAGAAATTTGTTTCTCACAGTTCTGGAGGATAGAGGTCCAAGATAAAGGTGTCTTCAGCTTTATCATCTGGTGAGGAGCCATTTCATGGTTCATGTATGGTGACTTCTTACTATGTTCTTTTACTGTGTGAGGGGGTGTGGGGGAGCAGGACTCTGGGAGGCAGGGACGGGTGGGGCAGGGAGTTGAAGGACTTTCTCAAGCATTTTTACCAAAGTATTAATCCCAGTAGGAGGGTTCTATCCTCATAACCTAATGACTTCCCAAAGCCCCAATTTGCTAATAGCATTTCTATGGATATTAGATTTCAATATACTGCATGAATTCTGGGAGGACAAAAATATTCAGACATAGCAAAAGGGCAAGAAAGACCAGAAAGTGGCTGTAAGTAGAAAAATCACTAAAGCCTCTTTTTTCTCCAGCAATAAAAAGATATACTTCTATTATTACTGCATCCCTCATATCTAGCAGACAACACCAAGATGTGTGATCTTTGTTTACAGGGGCAATGAGACATTTTAGAGGATGCACAGGTCAGAAGCACCTGTGAGGGCCCTCAGTGCTCTCACATCAGGCAGTAGGGCTCAGAACATGAGAAATGAGCTCTACCTAAGAGATAACTGAAGAGGAAGCTCTAGCAAGAGAGGTGGCCCACAGTGCATGGAGCTGCCTGGTGGTTAAGGATGGAGGATGCGACATCACGTAACTAGGCTCCTAATATGTGCCACCTGCATGTAATATGCGCTCAGATATTTTTTGACTAGGGACTGGAAGGAGTGACAGTATATAAGAACGACACTAACTACCATGTTACCTAGCTGAAACATGAGCACTTGCTCTGGGAAAAGAAAGGTCAACCAAGCTCATAGTTCATGGCCTAATAGTGAAATGTCCTTGGCGAGAAATTTAAGCTCCACATACACTTGGACCCAGTCAGTTTCTCATCGGGTCAGGTTTCCAGGAAATTCTGGTCTGGGGTTTGATAACAACCACAGTCAACTTAGTAGACTAAGTAGACATGGCTGCCTGAGACTTTCACAGTCCCCTGGGCCTCAAACCACGCTGCTCCTGGGGTTCATTCTAGGTTCAAATAACTCCTGGTCCAAAGAGAAGCAATAGGCTAAAAAGAGGCCAGGGTTTTACATAAGTCTAAAAGTGAACACAGAAAAATGATTAAGCTTTACTTATATAAAACTGCTCACTTCTTTACCTCTTAAAGCTGAATGTCTCAGAAAGCAAAGCTAAAACTCTACATAAGCAGAAAAGTAGGAACTATTTCAAAAACAACAAGCCACAGTCATCATGCAAATACACAGAATATTAGTAAACTGCTACAAACAGTGTGGGGAACATATAGATACTATGTAAGGATCTGAGTCTCAATAGCCACATCATTACCACTGTTATGATTGATCACATGCGCTAAAGGAACAAAATAGTCGTGAATGATCAAGTGTTATTTTTTAAATCAGTATAGCATGGAGTTCCTGATAGTCACCATGTTAGACTACAAATTTATATCTACAATCAAACCAAATTATTACATTATTAAAGTAAGTATTATAACTTTAAACTTGAATCTAAGCTCTGTTGGGGAAAAGCCATGAAGTGCACACCTAGTCTGCACTCTAAAAGTTAAGAGTTTCTGATGGCTGCAAATGTCACCTCCACGAGTAATCTGCAAAGATCTCACAGAGTAGGGAGCAGATGTTATCAGTAACTTGCCATGGGAAAATAAAGACACTGTCTCTGTCCCAGATGAATTTATTGTTTTACAGAAGGGATATTAAAAAAAAATGAGGAAAACACCATAAAAGGCAGTAAATCACTGAACAAAGGAAGGAACCACTGGTCACGAAGGGAAAAGTGTGACATAGGTAGCACAGAATGAAAAGGAGAGAAGAAAAGCATTGGAAAAGCAAGTGAAGAAGAGGACTGGCATTAACACTCTGGGAGGCAGCTCATTTAAACAGCCTGGAGAAACTGTACTTTATTAAATGTTTTGAAAACAGCTTACCTAATTACTGAGACATTTTGATTACACTACAGGTATGTGGTGGTTAATGTTATGTGTCAACTTCACTAAGCTACGAAATACCCATATATTCCCTTAAACATTATCTTTGGCTGGGTCTGTGAGTGTTTTGGCTGACATTCGCATTGAATTGTGGGGTGAGTAAAGCAGATACCCTCACCTCCACAGTAGGTGGGAAGATTGAACCAGAACAGAAAAGTGGAAGCTATCCTTGGGTCTCCAGCTTGCAGACAGCAGACCCTGTTTCTTCTTAGCATCCCAATCACATGTGATAATTCCTAATAAATGTCTTTTAAAATGTTTTTTCTATTGGTTCTGTTGCTCTGTTCAACCTTAATGCAAGATATATATACATATATATATATATATATATGTATATATATACGTATATATATATATTAATACTATCAGATGGGTCTCCAGCTTGCAGACAGCAGACCCTGTTTCTTCTTAGCATCCCAATCACATGTGATAATTCCTAATAAATGTCTTTTAAAATGTTTTTTCTATTGGTTCTGTTGCTCTGTTCAACCTTAATGCAAGATATATATACATATATATATATATATATATGTATATATATACGTATATATATATATTAATACTATCAGATGTGATAAATCCAAGGTAAGATGAAGGTATTTAAGCATTTCAGACACAAAATGTGCAAACATATTTGATAATGTGTTGCTGTGCTTAATTAAAAGGCCCTGTGATGCAGTTTCTTTATCACTACTTCATAGCACCTAAGCAGTGCAATGCTTCACACAGAAATTACTCTGGAAAAGGTTTGTGAAAACAGCAACAGGAGATTAGCAACCAAAACAGGTCAATCTGTGCTAGTAAATTCTGAGAGGAAAAACTTCTGTAGGAGAACTCAGATAAGCAAATCAAGGCCACATGAGTTGAAACACATTTCATACTGATGCAAAGACAGAACTACTTCTAACTGGAAAAAATGGCCATTGTGATGATTATACTGGTGGGCCCTACACATGTGCATTCACACACACATACACGTGCATACAAATGTTCCAAGGCATGTGTGGCAATTTCATTGCATCTAAGGAAAACACCTGAAAACAATTTCCAAATAATAGAGGCGGAACACAAACTCCTCTGCCACTACCTAAAAAAAATATTTCAACTATCCACAAAATATATATTTATATGGCAGTAACATTCTCCCTCATAAGAACCATAAATACACAACCAAGAACTACAAGAAAATTTTAATAAAGTTAATGAACAAAGTTAAAGCAGTCAACCTACCCCCTCAACAATCAGAGCCACTTTAACTGAAACAGTACAAACGGTTTGTAGTTACATGTCTGGCTCATGATGCAGCCAACAGAAACTGAAGAGCATATAAAAACCAACACAGTTGTTTCTCTCCCTTCCTCATGGTCACTAAGCAATAACAAAATTTATTAGGAAGAAAACACTGAGTTTAAAAAATCAGAACATTCTAATTAGTAATCACTTGAAAGAGCACAATACAGGGATAGGTTAAAGAAACTTTCTAAAAATCCCCACCTTACAGTGAAGTATACAATGAACCTAATTCACCTTGTTCTGACTGTTGTCAAAACACATAAGTACTAGTGGGATTTCACTGGTATTTCCTGACATTGCCAAGAGTCCAATTTCCAACTATTTATTTTTGACCATGAGTGGAAATTGTGGCCCCCTGATCCACCCCACCAGAGAAGAACGGCCATACATTTGCACATTGTAGTGATTAACAATGTATGCAATCTAGGACTGCGGAGTGTACCACAAGGGACTTTAAAGTTAAGCCATTGCATTTTATTTATCAAACTTCACAAAGACCTACTGTCAATAAGCAAGTAGTATGGAAGATAAAAAACCTACAAGAATACATAAATATTTTGTTTCTAAAATGAATCTGATTTTCTTTTGAAAAATACATTTGGTATCAAAACCAATGCACCAAGTTATGATACTGATATGTAACATAATTTAGCAAAAAACAGGGAAATAATCCACAGTGCAGATGTGAGCTCAGAGTATCATCAGTCTGTAAGCTACAGCCCCAAATCTAGCTCTGGGGTGGCCACAGAAGTTTAACAAGCATTGTCCACTTTCACATAGGTTGTATTTCCCTACTGTCTTTACTTCTGTGGTTTTTGTATCATGAACTGGGTACCTGTCAGTAGGATCTCAGGCACTAGGCAAGCCTCAGGTGATATTCAGACTAAAGACTAAGCAAGAGATACTCTCTCAAAAGCCAAGGCAAAACAATAAGCATGTTCTGCTACCCCAAGAAATTTCCAAACTTTTCTTTTCCCCCAACTTTGCCCCAAAATAATCTATTACAGCTCTGAACCTGCCCACTTGACCTTGAATATATACAGCTTAACTGGAAAGCCAGTCGTCTCACAGCACAAAACCAAAACGGATCAGCACTGCTGCCTGAGATCATGCCCTGCAGCTGCGTCTTCAGGGTCCCACATTGCCCCTAAGTGAGCACCTGACATGTCAGAGGACACTTTAACTTGGGGAAATATTATACCCTCCACACATTTACACATTATGTGATTTCAGTTAGGGATGAAGGCTGTGAATCAATTAAAATAGCACCACAGGAAACAGAGTGGCTGGGGAAAGTACAACTTAGGCATCAGCAGACCATCAGAGCAAGTCTGAAAAAGTGACTTTTGTCGCATGACCTTCATGATGAGAATACAAGAGATAAGTGGAAGAACATGAAGTCCACGAGGCTGGAACACAGAACAGCAATTAACCTTGATCCAGTACTCTGCATTTTGCAAGCACCATCTCAGCTAAGCTCCACAATGATCACAGAACGTAGGGAACACAGCCATCCCCATTTTACAGACAAGGAAACAGGTCCAGAAGCCCCAGGAACTTGCTCAACTTGACTCAGCCATTATGAGCAACCGGACGGCTCAACTGGAAGACTTGTCTCTCTCTCAAGGAGCTACTAAGCCATTTGCTGGCCTACAACTTTGTGACAGAGACTTAGCTCTCCACCTGCCCTGCTCCCAGGGTTACAGCAGAGAAAAACAATGGCTGTAACACTCAGATCTTGTTTAAGTTCCGGACCAAGTTAGACAATGCCCAGCCCCTAAGTGTGCATAGGATGTGCAACTCCCCCTGAACACAACCAATCCAGCTTTCCTAGTTTCCTGGTCTCCAACACCTTTCCCAGCTTCCTGGACTCCAGCGACAGCAACAGTCAAGAGTGCACAAGGAGGCAAATAAAACAAATGCCTCCTCCACACATTTCTTAAATATCATTAGAATACTTTTATACCTGGCAAGGTTTTCTAGTGCATCTTCCAAGTTGGAGGTGGGTGATTCTACAATGCATGATCTTCCTCTTCATGGCCCTTCCAGAAACAGGACTGGACTTGTCTAATTCAGGTAGAAATAAAACACAATCGGCAAGACCGCTTATCTCCACAACATACCATAGTGTGCTGATTACAAGGCATACTCATTTCAAGTTTCACTACCTGAAGTCAGGATCCCTATCACAATCGGCATGTGTCTGTCAGTGTGTCTGTCAGTGTGTCTGTCTGTCAGTGTGCTTTCTTTCTCAATGGTATAGAAAATGAGGATGAACGCCCAAATCAGTGGTGTGTTAGGAGAGGAGAAATTTGGAATCTTGCATAGACTGAAGGCCTCCATCTTCCCTGCTTTTTCTCCAGTCCAATTAGCACTGGTCACTGCAACCACTCTCTAGGTGTCTCACTACTTCCAGTTTTCCCCAGTGATCTATTCTCCACACATTAAGCAGAGTGAGCTTCCAAATCTACAGATCACAACCTGGTCCTCCCTGGATCCATATATCTTCCCACAATACTTAGAATAAATGGAAAAAGCATTCCACCCCATGGTTTATGAAGTCCTCCTAACCCAATTTCTTTGCTATTTTCTCTTGTTTCTCACAAAGGTAGGTTGTATCTGCCACAGGGCCTTTGCACTGGGCATCCTCTATGCCAACAGACCTTCTCAAAGTTGCCCTCCTTTTATTTCATTCTCAGTTCTGTAAATCTTCCATGAGGCCCTCCTCAACCACCTAGCTCAGATAAGAAAGTCACCCTCATACTTAATTACATTTATCACTACTTTAAATTAGCATTTTATCTATTCCCACTTTAAATTATAATTCTTGAAAGAGGTAAGGGTCGTGTATCTTTCCTGGTCATTGTTCCTATGAAATACTTGGCACACAATACAATCTCTATAAATATCTGTTTAATATGACTCATAAAAGAAATCATTAAGCTACATTCTTTGCCATAAACACTTTGTTAAATTCCTGTTAACAAGACCAAGAAAACCACGAGTAACAACAGTCATTTTGAAGCATATCTGTGATTCCTCCTGAGAAAGAAAATTAAAGATAAAGCAAACTCCTTCTGGGGCCATAATAAAAAATGCTTTGTACTACAACATAAGCACTTAAAATTTTCCCATATGCTTGTCGATTGTATTTTTAAAGGACTTATCTGGAACTGGGCAATTTAAAACCCACTGATCTTGTCCTGAATCATGAAACACTACAGAATTATAATTCTTCTAGAAACTTGTCTACCAAATGATATACTATTATTCCCTTTTCTTAAGTATTCACCTTTGAACTTGTCTCTAAAATGTTTACAACTTTAAAATCTCAGCTTCAGTGCCAGCTTGAAATTGTTTAATTGTCTACATGTTCATTATTTTTATCTCCAAACATGCAGAAAAAAAGGAAGTAATTTTATTTACTATGGTTTAAAAAAAAAAAAAAACAAGGCTCAAGTCTCTGAATGTTAAATTTTCATATGATTCTCTTTACAAACAGTATAATGTTAACAACCACTTCGTCCCTTCTCCACATAAGCAGGAAAAAATCTGAGGTGTCAAAATAGGCATTTGCATGATTTAAATTCATTCTTTTTATATCATAAAAGGGCCACTCAGAAATTTTCCAGGTCCTCTAAAAACAAAAGGAATATTCTGTAGCAGAGGGGAAGGAAGCTTCGGCCTTATCCCAATTATTTGGTAGTTACTCAACTGGATGACAGTCACCCACAATGAAAAACTACATTTATCACCCTCCAAAATCATCCTTGCAAGCATCCTCTAACTTCTTCTTCCCAAGTCCAGAATCAGTGCTACACATAGCTTCTTGGTTGAACACTTCAGATGTGATTTCTTTTCTGAACAATTTTCGAATAATACATTTTTGTATTTCTATAAAAAAAAAATCACCATTAAAAAAACTAATTAGGCTTTACCAAAATTGCAAAATAAAATGTAGTAAAACAGTAACCATATGGGAGGAGATTTGATCCAAGGTTTCAATAATAATATAATCCCTGCTGGTGCACTTAAAGGATCACAATGAATAAGCCTCCTTTAACCCAAAGGAAAAAAAGTCATGGGGTAAAGAGGAAGTTGTGACTGTCCCCAGATCACCTGGGGAACAAAGACAAAACCAGATCCAATGCTCTTTATTACTTCAAAATCTAAGCCATTTTTATTAGCTGTCACATGGCTCAAAGAAAGTTAAGCCCACCTTCCCTCTTCCTCAACTAGTAATCTTTCATAAGTTATTGTGAAATCCTTAAGAGATTTTCTTTGAAAATGAAAAGCAGTTTAATTTCTTTTATTTGGACCCAGAACGTTACTACAAAATTCAAAGCCCATCACTGGTTTATGGAGGGTTGTTGGTACCAAGCCCCAAGGAAGGAAGCAGACTCCGACCCCAGAATGCACAAGGCAGAAGCTATTCCTCATGGCTGGAGTGGAAAGAACCATGGGCTCTGCAGGCAGACACACTTTGCTACTTATTAGCTATGTGACTCAGACCAGTTACTTCTCTTCCCCTGCAGAAAGCAGATAACACCAATTCTTGAGTCTTGGGAGAAGGAAGAGAATGCACTGTCAACTAACTGGGGACTTGTGGCTCCCAAGGCCAGCCTTTGGAGTAAATTATGAACCAGAAAGTCCTTTCACTTGGGATACTTATGCACTTTCTAGCCTTTGTGTCTGCCCTACATAGTATAGACTTTTCTTGGATGAGTTAGAACTTTGCAAAGTTTCTGTCTTCATCCTGCATATCACTTCTCATTGCATCATGCCAATGCCAGAAAAATGGAAAGAATTAGAAAGTGAACCGATCCTAAAAAGGTATTTTCTTACATAAGTTAGATACTACACTTGATCTTAGCCAAAAGGCCGAGAAGAAATCAGAAGTTAAGAGATGTAAGTAGATTTCTTCCCATTTATTTCTCTCTGCTAAGAGTTAAGTACATACGGGGTGCGGGGGACCTGTCCAGGTTAGCTGGAGCTCCTCTGGGCTCAGGTTGATCCATCTGACTCTAGTGTAGAAAAGTAGAAGGTACATGTGACTAACACACACACACACACACACACACACATATATATTTTTTAAAAACAAGCAATGTTGTCTAATATCTATGGCTTTCAGAGAGAAATGTCTTGCAAAGTAAATGTTTGAAAAAGTTGAAAAATGAAGAGAAAACATTAAGAAAAAACAGAATGAAGAGATAATCTAAAGAATAGGAAGAAAATTTCCCAGCTACTCCTCAGACAGAGAACCAATAGCTAGAATATATACAGAACTCAAAAAAAAAAAAAAGACTTTCAAAATAAAAGACGCAGTCACAAAAATGGACATCTGAAAAGAACAGAGATTTCTCAGATGATTATGTGCAAGTGGCTAATAATACATGAAAAAAACGCTCAACTTCAGTGGTTATTCAAGAAATACAAATTAAAACAATGCTAAGATTCCATCTTATTCCAGAAAGAATGGCTACCATCAAGAAATCAACCATAAACAAATGCTGGTGAGATTACTGGGGAAAAAGGAATCCTTCTTCACTGTTGGTGGGAGTGTAAATAGGTACAACCATTATAGAAAGTAGTATGAAGAGTCCTCAAAACATTAAACTAGAGATTTCATTTGATTTAGCTATTCCTCTTCCCAAAAGAGTTAAAAGTACCATACCACAGTTGTACATGCACACCCATGTTTACAGCAGCACAATCTATAGTAGCTAAATTCTGAAAACATCCCATATGCCTATCAGTAGGTGAATGGACAAAGAAAATGTGGTATTTGTAAACAGTGGAGTACTATTCTGCCATAAAGAAGGAGAGACGTTAGTCTTTTTTAGGTAAATGGATGCACCATGAGATTGTAATTTTAAAATAAATAAATTAGGCAGCTAAGTTTAAATATTGCATTACTTCGCTTGTGTAAGAAATCCAATATAAATAAAGAGAAAAATGGGGGATAAATAATAGGAAGTAGGCAGAACTTATTCAAATGGGAAAGGGAAGAAGAGATGAGGAGAGGGAGGAAGGAAGAAAGATAAAAAGGGAATTAAAGGGAAAAAAGAATCAAAGAAGAACGGAAACAGGGGAATGGAAATGGAGAAGAAGGTCTAGGGAAAGGGGAAGGGAAGGGAACCAAAACAAGAATTAAGATGTGTTAGATACATACACACATTCCCCATGATGAATGCAATCAAGAACTGCAAACATGGACTAACAAAAAAATAGGATGGTGTCGGTATGGTGAGAGTATGTTTTAGGCAAGGGCAAGCAACATAATTGCTCAATTAATCCCTTCAATTCCTCTTAAACCTACTTGTTCCCTCTCCAAGCATCATCTACAGCGCCACCTACTGCCACACCAGTGTCTACCGCAATTCTAGTTCTGCAAGGCCCCAGGAATTAAGGCAAAGCCTCTCACTTTAGCTAAGTTATTTAGGAATGAAAGTGATGTCACTTCAAGTAGGGGAGAGGGGAGCGTCGAAAATGAGAGTAATCTGACAATCTTATTAAATGTCAAAATTACAAACATAACCTCTTGGCTACTGCCACATGGCAAATAGGTAATTTTAATTTTTCTTAGCTAGACTATAAATCCTACTCTCAAGATTTTAAAGCACAGGTTAGAATTACTTGCTCTGCTCTGTATATGTACAACAGGCAGACTTATCTTTTGTTATCTTCTAACAGGGTGGGAGTTACCTAATTGCTGTGCCGATGTGGTTCTTTCAACTGGGAACTGAAAGTACTGGAGTAAGGGGAGGGGGTGCTCTGTGGATGGGGGTCAGAGACAGGTTTTCCCTCATGTCTGGAACTCTCCGTGGACAATGAGGCCCTTCAGGATAATCAGTTCTCATTATGGAAGGCACCAGAACATGACAGACTTTGGAGCTGTGCTCTTATCTGACCCGGACAGTTAGCAATGTCAGATGGACTAAATCAGCCCTTTCCAGGCATTAAGAATACACAGAGCAGCTTGTCAGTCTTAAGCAAAATAAGTCAATTCAGATCTAAAATTAAAGTACAGACTTAAAATAGATTGTGACTTAAAAGATCTGGGATTAAAACAAAACAGCCATTTTACAAACAAGGAAAAAAAAGGACTGAAAATAAATGTGGAAATGACACTATTTACCTATCACTATGTTAAGCCTTTACACATTTGTGTTCACAAAGCATTGCTACCTCTCTGTTAAATTAGTAACTTTATGGTGTACAATCCAAAGCAGGACCACAGATTCAGTACGTAAATCGATGGGATGTTACTACCAAAGAGATCTGGCTGACTAGCAACTCAGCCTTATGCTGCAGTAACTAAGCTTAATAAGCAATTAACTCAGGTATCTTCCCGGAAATTATTTTAAGTGTGAATCAGGCATAGGGTGCTAAACAAATACCCTCCACAACAAAAGGGGAAATGAAGAAAATGGCAGTCATAGTATTCATACTGAAAAAAATGCTGATTCTACTATCTTATCCCTCTTTGCAAAAATAGATTAGTTTGCAGCCCTCACAACCATGTAATGTTGTCACAGATGTGTGCCAGATTTTGCACAGGACTTAACTTGGTCTTGAAGGAAAACCTGGAGTTTGCCTGTATCTCAGGCAGGAAAGAAAACCTGCTCTTTTTTCTTTTTCTTGTGTGTGTGTGTGTGTGTGTGTGTGTGTGTGTGCATGTGTGTTAATAAATCTGAATAACAATATGAAAGGGTTAAAAAGCCGGACACCAGGTGTGTTCTCTCCACTTTATAGGGCAATTTAAGCATACGCAAAGTTACCTCTGCTTTCTTCTCCACCAGCCAGCTGGGGGTGGGGGGGCTGTCACTGCCATTTACACCAAACCCCTCCTGTTCTAACAAAAGGAGGGCACCAGGCTGCGCAGAGCAGGCATCAGACTTCCTACAGCCTGCAGCCGCTTTGTTGCCAAGTTAAGAGCTCCTCCGGGTGATGGGGGCACGGTGAGCCACGGAGAATATAATTCTAATTCCAATCTGTGTGCTTTCAAAGAAAGTAGAGACAAATGAGGCCATGGGAGGAGCTGGAGGAGGCAACCAAAAACAAACTTTCAGACCCTAGGAATCCCATTTCTTGCAGTAACTGCTAGCCTGGGGTTAACATTTAGTCCCAAAGTATTTAGCACACCAAGAAGGGACCGAGCGGCGTCGCCGACCACTCCTCCAGCTGCAAGCGGCAGGCGCGCTTTCCGAGCTCACTGTGCAGCGCGGTCGCCTGGCCCCCGGCCCCGGCCCCCTCTCCGAGCACTGGACGCGC